>NW_011889063.1:921204-925643 GCF_000151845.1 Pteropus vampyrus | reverse complement strand
AAGTCAAAGACACTACCAAGCTCTTCCCTGGAGCCCAGCCGTCCCCCTCCTGGAAGAAAGAATCTGTCAGCACCCGGTGCTTTTCCCCAGACCGAACGCACCGCGTCCACCCCCACTGACCGGGCCCAGAGAAGTCCGACCTCCACGCCATCCCCTCTGCCACTAGGGTCTCTACTTACAGCCCACTCGGTGATACCGAAGCTTGAAGGGACGGAGGGAAAACAAGATACAACGAAACTTCGTCCCTGGCACGTTATACACTCAGTAACACTGGTTACTTGAGCAGGTGAATAATAGTGAAGGTGGATGCGGATGAGTTACCCGAACTCTCCACGCGCCAGCTGTTCAAGTAGCTGTGCGTGAACCACGGAAAGTCTCCAAACCCCAAAATCTAGATTCCAGTGTAGAACCTCAAGACCAAACAGCCTAAAACTTGGGAAAGCCGCTAGGTTATTCTGTCAGTGTCTTTTGTCGCTGCTCTTATCAGATGGAACTACTTCGTGGAACGCCCTGCCCGCTCTCCGGAGCAGGAGCCGGAGATCATGCGCATGGAAATCTTCTGTATGCAAGTGACTGGTGCCCGCGTGCAAGACTCCCATTCTTACACAAACAAGTGCTATCGTACAGCTGACTGCCATTATTTTGTAAGAGTCACAAGCAGATTTCTCAAATGCCCATCATCCTCCTAAGCTATTTACCTAGTATGGACCCTTTTCATAAAAGAAAACGAAGCTCACTTGGCAGTACTCTTTGGCCCTGCCTAATCTGCTCTTTTTGAAACGCTCACAAAGCATCGACTTAACAACCCGTTCTCGACTCTTTCTGGGGTCGGCATGAGCTTCACTGCTTGCTCCCCAGTGCCCCACTCCCTTGATGAGACAGCTGGGACGGCTCCGCCTCTGGACACCGGCATCTTCGCCCTGCTCCTCGGCTTCTCGGCAAGGCCTGGCGTTAAGTCTTAAAGAGACACGAACACATCATGCCTGGCCCCTGGTGATCAGGACCCGGTGTCACGCCCGGGAGGAGGCTCTGAGTGCAGATGGGGGACTGGGGACGTCTCTGCACCTTCTGCTCCCTTGTCTGTGAGACGAGCGTAAAGCACCTACTTGTCAGAGGTGACGAGGACGAGATCGATACGCATGTGGAAGGAGGCCTGTCATTATCAACCCTCAAACAGACACGCCAGCGACACGACTCAGAATTCTGGGGGAAGAGCAGCCGATGCCGTCATTCACTGAACGGCCGCGCCTACCAGACCCCGTGAGCCGGCTCGGAGCTGCAGCCCCCCAATGCGTACTGCTGCCCGCCTTACAGAGGAGACTGAGGCCCGAGGGGTTCCGTGCTGCGGGGAGTCACGCAGCTACTGGTCAGTGGAGCGAAGTCGAACTCGGGCCTGTCTCACCCCAAAACTACACCCTTAGCCCAGGCCCCAAATTCTGCACCAAGAGGCTTGAACTCATTTCGGCAGGAGCCGCCCCCAGACCCCTCCTCTGCCATGAGCGGCCGCAAACCCTGCGTGGCTGGCTCTTAACTTCCACCGTCGTCGCAACCACTCTTCTCCCCAGAGACGGCGGAAACCGAGCCACTTAACAGCTCGGAACGCTGGCGCCCCCCGCTGGCTGCCCGCCAGCCTCGGAGAGCAGCGCCCGCTTCTCTCCAGTGCTTTCTTGTGTGGACGGTCTGAACCCCACACGTCTCAAAGGCCTCCATTCCCTTTGCCTTCGGCGCTCGGTGAAAAGTGCCCAGTTCCGCAGAGGACTTGGCGCGCGGCTGGCTGTCTGGTGAGCTGGATGTATCCGGCCACGTGCGCTGTCCGTGTGCCCAGGGCCCCGCCCGACACCGCGCCCCCAGCAGAGTCCCCCGTATGGGTCTGCAGTGTTCACTCTGACAGGTGTCGCCAACTTGTCACACACTTGTACAAACTAGTGCTTTCGCCAGTGAATGTTTTAAATCCTGGACAGGATCAAAAATGGTCAAAACCAAAATAATACCATCTGAACCTGGTGCAAAATGAGGCTTATGAATGCTTCTTTCTTTGGGAGTTTCATTTTAAGTTACTACAACTATGATAACTGTGGAACTCTGACGGCGCCGGCAGAGGACACAGGGCCCGACTGAAGGCCGCTTTCCACTGGGATCAGTACATCCCCACGGGCCCCACGGAGCCACCAGCGTGCACCTGCAAGTGACACTTCCAGGGAGCTCACAGTTGCATTACACTCTCACCTGAACATTTAAAAACAGATTTAACTATTCGCCAAGCCATCCATCACACGTTGGCCTTTCAAGTTATATCAATTTGAAAAAAAAAAAATTGCTTTTGATCTCAATATTACTCTGTATAATTTGATTCCAAGAGTATTTTCTCATTTACCCTCTCTCTATAACCTTCATTTGCTCAGAATTTCTGCTTTCTATTTAAAAAGTCTTTTCGAACTTACATAAAACTATAGAATCTATAGCTTTTAAAACGTCATGAACTAATAGGCACATCTTGACCTACATTGAAAATTCATACAGTTATGTGAATAATAACCATTCTCTGGGGAAAAAAGCCCTTGACAAAGTATCCTTAGGAAAAGAAAAATGCCAGAAATTCGCATTTGCGTAGTTTTAATGTACAGGAAGGGTCACTGTATTTTCTTAGACTATTTTGAAAGTGAGGGTAATTTTTTTAAAAGGAGACTGTGAGAAACACAGGAAAGGACTCAATCCTGCTACGTGGGGGAAAATGCAACCCTGCCTTAGCACTAGCTAAAACAGTTACTCTAAATGTTTTTCAACACTACGCTTTACACCTGAAACTAACGTAACGTTGAACGTCAACTGAAATCGAAAATTTTTTTGATTAAAAAATAAAATAGTTTTGCGACAATAAAGTACTGTGAGCCAGAAATCTCCTCCTCTCTACAGAGCTCTACTAGGTCGAGGATGAATAATAAAATATTTTTTTGACAAACAGATTTTTTTACAATTTTTGTGTGTGATACTAGTACTTCAGAACTAACTTGAAATAAATTACCTCAGGAAACGCGTTAGGAGGTGAAAAACAACAATAATAAAAATAACAACAATACTCTGAAATGTTTATCCTTTCCGTTATTTCGTTAGTTTTCTATTTCATAATTTAACTTCATAAACAAATTATTTGGATAAATTACGATACAAGAACTTTGATAAAAAACACTGGGTTAAGTGGTGAAATCTTGGTTTCGAAAGTACTGACTTAGACTCCAATGTATTTCAGACGTTAACTGTGAGGCTCACGGGTCCGCGGCAGGAATGCCGATCGGCCATGTTTTCTGGGGTAAAGTCCGTCTTCCTAACAGCATTTTAATTCAAGGACCCCCGTTTCATGCAGAATGTCTCTTTCCTCTTCTGCCAAGGTACCAGATCCACACCGGGCTCCAGCACTCCGTCATTAGGCCGACGCAGCCCAACTGCCTGCCGCTGGACGACGCCACGCTGCCGCAGAAGCTGAAGGAGGCCGGCTACGCCACGCACATGGTCGGCAAGTGGCACCTGGGCTTCTACAGGACGGAATGCCTGCCCACCAGGAGAGGGTTCGACAGCTTCTTCGGCTCCCTCTTGGGCAGCGGCGACTACTACACCCACTACAAGTGCGACAGCCCCGGCGTGTGCGGCTACGACCTGCACGAAAACGACCGGGCGGCCTGGGGCCACGGCGGCGGCGCGTACTCCACGCAGATGTACACACAGCGCGTGCAGCGCATCTTGGCGTCGCACGACCCCGGGAAGCCCCTGTTTCTGTACATCGCCTACCAGGCCGTGCACTCGCCGCTGCAAGCCCCGGGCCGGTACCTGGAGCACTACACGTCCATCGCCAACGCCCGCCGGCGGCGCTACGCCGCCATGCTGTCCTGCCTGGACGAGGCGGTGGCCAACGTGACCCTGGCGCTGAAGGCTCACGGCTTCTACGACAACAGCGTCATCGTCTACTCTTCCGACAACGGGGGCCAGCCGGCCGCGGGGGGCAGCAACTGGCCGCTCCGAGGGCGCAAGGGCACGTACTGGGAGGGCGGCGTCCGGGCCGTGGGCTTCGTGCACAGCCCGCTCCTGCGGCGGCGCGGGACGGTGTGCAGGGAGCTGGTGCACATCACCGACTGGTACCCCACGCTCCTGGCGCTGGCCGCCGGCCGGCCAGACGAGGGCGCGCGGCTGGACGGCTACGACGTGTGGGAGGCGCTGAGCGAAGGCCAGCGCTCGCCGCGCGTGGACATCCTGCACAACATCGACCCCGTCTACGCCAGGGCCGCGCACGGCTCCTGGGCGGCGGGCCACGGGATCTGGGACACGGCCGTGCAGTCGGCCATCAGGGTGCGGCACTGGAAGCTGCTCACGGGGAACCCCGGCGCCGGCGACTGGGTCCCGCCGCAGGCCTTCAGCAGCCTGGGGCCGAGCCGCTGGCACAGCGAGTG
>NW_011889063.1:919243-919668 GCF_000151845.1 Pteropus vampyrus | reverse complement strand
TGTATTATTCACCTTGACAGACAGAAATCTTTACAAACAGGCAACTGAAGGCTTAGCGAGCCGCGGCAGTGAGCAACACGGGCTCTGCGTGGGACGGACGGGCGGGACCACGCAGACGACGGCCCCCTCCGCACAGGGCGGGCGCGGTGGGGAGACAGACGTGAGGACGCGGTGGGGAGGCGGACGTGAGGACGCGGTGGGGAGACGGACGTGAGGGCGCGGTGGGGAGGCGGACGTGAGGGCGCGGTGGGGAGGCGGACGTGAGGGCGCGGTCCCGCGAGGAGTCAGCACAATGCCGTGTGGCGCTCGCATCTGGAAGCACCACAGGCATCAGCGGAGCCTCGTCTGTGACGAAGTCTGCCACGGTCGTCCATGAACAGGTCCATGCGGTTCCCCGGCCCTCTCCAGTTACGGAGGCCTGTGAG
>NW_011889063.1:918878-919193 GCF_000151845.1 Pteropus vampyrus | reverse complement strand
GGTCGTCCATGAACAGGTCCATGCGGTTCCCCGGCCCTCTCCAGTTACGGAGGCCTGTGAGCCTCAGGGTGCATGCGGGGGCGCCACTGAGCCAGGACTGGGACGCGTGAAGGGACGGCTGTGCTGACCCCGGGTGTGGCAGTCCGCAGCTGACAGCTGAACCCATTTCGATCAGAATTCAGAGGGCGCCCCTCACAGCCTGTGGGGACTAACTGAAATTACTAAAATGCACAAAATGGTTAACAATTTTTAATTTTAAATATTTTACTTTTAAAATATATGTTTCCACTTCATTACGTAGGATAACGTACTACT
>NW_011889063.1:918122-918828 GCF_000151845.1 Pteropus vampyrus | reverse complement strand
CACGGTCGTCCATGAACAGGTCCATGCGGTTCCCCGGCCCTCTCCAGTTACGGAGGCCTGTGAGCCTCAGGGTGCATGCGGGGGCGCCACTGAGCTAGGACTGGGACGCGTGAAGGGACGGCTGTGCTGACCCCGGGTGTGGCGGTCCGCAGCTGACAGCTGAACCCATTTCGATCAGAATTCAGAGGGCGCCCCTCACAGCCTGTGAGGACTAACAAGGGAATGTAGAGACTATTACTGAAATTACTGACTAAAATGCACAAAATGGTTAACAATTTTTAATTTTAAATATTTTACTTTTAAAATATATGTTTCCACTTCATTACGTAGGATAACGTACTACTTCCTGAGTTCGTGTTTTGTCAACTGTAGATTTAAACGGGTCTTAAAAATCTTCTTTCTTAGTGGTACATAGAATAATAATGTGACTTATAACAGATGGTGCCTTATGATTCAAAATATGAAATTATCACTATATTAAGAGTTCTGACAAAAAATAAGCTCAGGAAATGCGAAATTCAACGACGTGAAAGGCTGACTCGGATGGGGGCTTCCCTAGGCTTTCAAAATCCTGGTGCTCCGTTCAAGTCCCTAACGGAAGGAAACTTTTATACAGCACTTTCTATTCACCATGAAACCCCATTTGAAACCCCATCTAGAACACGGTGCACAGGACTCGGCAAAGTGTGGGACAGACTGAAAGTAA
>NW_011889063.1:914982-918072 GCF_000151845.1 Pteropus vampyrus | reverse complement strand
TTCTTTCTTAGTGGTACATAGAATAATAATGTGACTTATAACAGATGGTGCCTTATGATTCAAAATATGAAATTATCACTATATTAAGAGTTCTGCCAAAAAATAAGCTCAGGAAATGCGAAGTTCAACGACGTGAAAGGCTGACTCGGATGGGGGCTTCCCTAGGCTCTCAAAATCCTGGTGCTCCGTTCAAGTCCCTAACGGAAGGAAACTTTTTTACAGCACTTTCTATTCACCATGAAACCCCATTTGAAACCCCATCTAGAACACGGTGCACAGGACTCGGCAAAGTGTGGGACAGACTGAAAGTAAACGCAGAACCTTCTAGAAGTCCCTAGCAAGACAAAAAAAGGGGCAACGAGGAGAGTTAGGATCACGAAAATTAGCTCGCACGAGAACCCAGGCACGACGTTAAGTTCCCCGTGAACACATGACCTCACTTCCTCGATGGGAGCAAAGGGGCCCCCGGCTCCTACCTGGCGCGGGGCAGGCTGTGACTTACGACACGTCTGTGCCTCCCCCGGGCAGTGAAAACCTAACGGAACCGTCGTGTGTAAACAACAAGTGAACGCATCCAGCATGCTGCCGGAAGCCGCTGGGGGTGGCAGGAAGGCCGGGGGGGGGGGCAGTGCTGGGCCTGACTCTGACACCCCGACCAGCAGCCGCCGTCAACGCCGGGCGCTCACCCCCGGGGGCCACTCTCCAGGCGGCAGCTCTCAGCGTGCACGTCCAGAGCCGCCCAGCGTGTGTCAGGGTGACCGGCACCCCCTAAACCCGTGACCCTCGAGTGCAGCAGAGGAGACCCCTCAGATGACGCAGGGCCCCGGCAGCTTCGTCAGAAAGTAGCCTGGGTGCGGCTTTGCTCATGGATGAGGACGAACAAGGCATTCTTCAAATAAAAACACACGAGCGAAGCTCTCCAGTGCCCTGGGGTCCGCGGCCGCCCCAGGTCCGCCGAGTCCGTCTCCAGGGCTGGTCCACCTGTCCCTACGTACCCCTCCCTCGCTTACGGTTTTCTGGGCCAGGCCCCTTAAAAGTCCTAAGGCCAGAGGAGAAGAGCACCGGGGACAGCCAAACACGCGCACGGCTCGCGCGCTTCTGCATTCGGAGCCCCCGGCACGTGGGTTTGGCATCAGGGTCAGCGCCTTACGTGTTCCGTGCCCAGGGTCCTTGGGCGCACAGGTCGCATTTGCTGGCAGCGGTCAGAATGCGTGTTCCTGGCGCGAGCAAGCCAGCTTGCCAAAAGCAGCAAACACACCTCTCCCGTCCTAAGTTATGACCTGTTTACCGCCAGTGAGTTACTATTAAAACGCATCATGCGACGAATGTTTGCTACGTCCTCCTGTTCCCAGATGAACATTCTCCCCGTGCGCAGGCTGCGTCCTAGCCGAGCTAGGCAGCCACACGCACACGCGCCTCACAAGTGAATCACGGGCCACGCGAGGCGGTGCGAGGGGAAGCGCGGACCGGGTAGGAGGGCCCGCTCGGCCGAGTCCGCCCCCATCCACTCCGCATTTGCGGGGGGCCACGCACACCGATGCGCACCGCGAGTGGTGACAGCTATGTGAGCCGGGGTCCCCACCTTCCGGCACTGTGCATTCTCCTGGGAGACGCAGCCACACGTCACGTGACCAAACACTGCCGCTCCCCGCCCTCCGCCCCTGCTCCGTCGCCTCCGTGGACCCAGCACCCTGGAGCATGTTCCATGCTGCACTCACACATTTGCTTTATTGTCTCTTCCCACTAGAACACAGAGTCCCTAAGAAGCGCGACTCCTGCCCGCTCCACCTTCTTCTTGTCGTCGGGATGTGCAACAGTGCCTGGCATGCGACATTCGCTTTTGAACGAACAAAGGAATCGCGTTTGTCCGTGCGATCAGCTCCACTTCCTATACAAGGATCCCACTGTTGAAAACAGAACTAATCGTCTCTAAGACCTTTCCTCATAATAGCGATGATGTGAAATGCAGATATTCCCAGCACATAAAAAACCCAACTCTAATAATGTAATTTATAGGAAGAGTGTTACAGCAAAGCCGAGCAAAATTTCTGCGAAATTGAGAGCAAATTTTATCTCTATAACCTTCTGCAGTTGGCGAGCCTGAAGCACAGACGGCTTCGGAGCTGTGCTAGAGACAGACAGGTGCAAAGATGATTATCCTAACATTCCCTTGAACCTTCCGGATACATAAACTGAGAGTTGACACAAAGCAGAGAAAGCCTCAAATTGTGAATCATTTTTCGTAGCAAGTTGTGAAAAGGAAAAATATAAATGACAAGTACGTTTCTATGTCGTCATAGAATTACGAGGCCAAAGAGACTACATCTCACATTCTTGGGTATTTTACTACAAAGCTCTCCGATCTGGCAGAGCAGAAATTCTGCTTCTTTAAAGCTATGTTTTTCCAAAGCATTTTATTGCTTTTAGCATCTCTACGAAGCCCAGACTCATTGGTGGGATGTGGCGTAAAAACGCACACAAAACGTCTTTGGGAGTCACGCAGACTTCACCGTGCTTACCTATCTTTCCATTTCATATCTATGATTTGAGATTTCCTTCCTCTCAAGTTTGCTGCAATCTTGTAACATTCTTTGCCAATTGGCTTATGTGATTTTCGATAAAATCGATCTCAACAAATGAAGAGGAGGAGGCAAATAACAGGCTCATAGAATATCTGTGTTCACGCTGCAGACGCTCCTCTCCTGAGGATTATAGGAGGGAGAACTTATCTCATTAATCAGATGAAAGGACAATAAAAACCCCAAACCAATTTTCAACACGACTTAAATTAAGCTCTCTAGAAACGACACTTCGAAATTTACAGTTCCTTCAGCCCTGAGAGCTGTGAGTGGCCGGGGAACACTTTCGACTGACGTCCTCTATCTAAACGACTATGAGAAAAGATTGTTCTAGGTCCACGGCCGTGACTCCCTGAATGCGTCTGATCCCGTCTGATCTCGGAAGCTAAGCAGGGTCGGGCCTGGTTAGTACTTGGATGGGAGACCGCCTAGGAAGACCAAGTGCTAGGGGTGTTTAAAGAAAAAGAAATGTTTATAACCAAAGTTACAAACGAGACCTTGATTTAGTTTA
>NW_011889063.1:911632-913533 GCF_000151845.1 Pteropus vampyrus | reverse complement strand
CCCGAGGGGAGAGCGTGCCGTCGGGGGATCGTCTCATAAACCACGTAAATGCCTAACCAGGGTGCTGTGCACCTGAAACTAATCATAAAATACAATTTTTTTAAAAAGCCAGTAGCCTCGTTCAATGTGGGCAAATGCAACGGGAGTGGGTTCTAGAAGGGGCACGGCTCGCCCGGCGCTGACATCTGGAGCATCCCCAGGGAACGCGGCCGTCCGCTGGTGCCGCACGACCTCGCCGGCTTCGGACCCGGCAGGGAAGCGTGGGCCACAGTGCGGCCTGTGAAGCCGCCACCGGACGTGCTCCTGGGCACGGTGCAAGTACCTCTTCTCGCACCGCCTCAGAGCTTCCCGCCTCCATCGTTTCTACCACTAAGTGTTGACATCGTCTTCAACAGTCATCGCTGTATAACTGAAAAACGTTACTAAACATAATTATTTCGATGTTATGACAATTGCCAGCACCACATGTATGTCTGCGTGGGTACATACGTGTATATGTATATAGAGAGCGTGAACAATACATATAGGTAAAAGGTGCCGACAACTCTCGTATACACGCTTACATATTTACAGATTCAAGCGCTTACTTATTTATACATGAGAATGTATAATTGCATAAGTAGCTCACAGGCGCACAGGACTTGCTGGGTGTCAGGCTCCGTTTCAGGCACTTTCTGTACGTTCGCTGACCCTCCCCAGCAGTCCGCATACTCCTGTTATGATCCCGTTCTGTCAGGGTGAAACCATGGGGCTGAGCTGGAGTCACGTGCTGCCTGCACGCGCTGCAGGTGGGTGGCCGGTCCCTGCTGCTGCGGAGCCCACAGCAGGGGCCACAGTGCCGAGAGCAGGAGGGGGCCCAAGCGAGCAGGCAGCTACCAGCGACAGCCAAATGCCGAGGCCCGTTCACCCCCAGACATCTGCCAGGGAGCGCCGTGGTGTGTGCATGCCGGGCAGGCTCTGTAGACAGAGGAACCTGTGTAAGAACACGGGTCCCGACCATCCAGCCAGTCGACGTGCTCCGAACGTCCCTTCCCTTCCTAACGGCAATCACAGGCCCTCGGACAGCCGGGGGCCACCCCTCTCCCCGCACAAACCCAGCCCTGCCCGGACAGTCTGGACGACCCCTTCCTGACGCCCCTCCCACACCGGCCCGGCAGAACGCGCCCTGCGCGCCGCTCCCGCGCCAAGCAAGCTCTTCCTTCCGTGCGTCTTCTCTCTCGGCCTCTCGTCTCTGAACGCTTGCCTGGGCTGGAAACTCTTCTGCGGCTGTCCTTCCTGTAGCCGGCAGCGTGTCGTAAAACCGTCTGTACAGACACACACCTGCTGAATAACTGATAGCGCTGAGGATGGCCTGGGCTCCGGGCCACCCGCGTCCTGGCCGGCCCTGGCCAGGCCTGCATCTGCGCCCAGGTGCTCTGTGCATCCATAGCTGGGTCTGTACAGGGCCGCAGGGCTCACGCCCTTCGCTACTGCAGATGGCTGTGAAGGGGCGTATTTTGTAAAGAAATTTGCTGGAATTAAATAAGCTTTCTGCAGGAAATTCTCACGCGACCAAAAGCACCAACCTCAGACTATAGTTCCATAAGATGCTGCTAATACTCATTTAGCTATTAGTTTTATTCTGATAATCAGTGTAAAATCGTGTACTTTTGTGAAGAACTAAAAGATATTAATAAGTATTTGACAGGTGAATGAATGAACAAATGACGTCGCAGGTATGTCCTTGAAACTGTGTAACCAGGAGATGACTTATAACTAGGTCAATAAGTAGCAAGTTGTGTAACTGCAAAGACAGGTATTTTATTTTACAGTAATTGGACACTAGTACAACACGCTTCGATTCTGACCAGATGTGTTAAACGATTTTCAGTTTATTTTATTGGCTCCAAAACATACAGGTA
>NW_011889063.1:909058-911547 GCF_000151845.1 Pteropus vampyrus | reverse complement strand
AGGGAGTATTTCAAAACCCCACTTAGGAATAATCCAAACACTAATGAAAAAGGAATTCGCTTTAAAGAAAAAAGCAAGTAAAAACTGTTCTTAGCATGTTGAATCTAACGTGTATTTTATCAGATTACTAACCGAACTACATGATGCTCAGCGCATTCGATCTTAAAAATGCTTTGGAACTTAGGGGAAGGAACAGAAGGAACTGAGCAAGGCATGCAAAATGGCGGTCAGCTCGTATGATAACAGGCACTGGAAGTGGAATTGTGTTCTTTTTCATGTTTGACACCCAACGGCCGGAGCCTTGGTGCCCCAGTGACCCGCAGGTAGGAAAAACAGTGCAGCCAAATAATTTGTAAAGCAAAGCCCATTTTCCGTGGGTCTCCAAGGAACTCACTGCTTCTTAACATTTCAAACTAGCCTTTGCATGTCAACATTAAAAATAAATCCAATTAAGGCACACAGCTTCTGAGAAGAAATGTCCCCTTGGACCTCGGGACTGCACCTCCACCTCTCCAGGGAAAATGACATTTTAAAACCTAAAACTAAACCAGAGAAGTTATCATTTTGTGTCAGCAAATACACACGCCGCATTTATCACCGTTCCTCTCTGACACATTCACAACGCGAACAGCTCATCCTGTCAAAAATAACCAGAACACGGCCCCAAAGACCCGGTGTTCCCACAAACAAGACACGGACAGGCACCAACATACAAAGCTGCTGAAGAAACTTCATACCTTACACCCTCCTATTTTGTAAAATGCCAATTTTCCCTTCCTTTTAGAACTAAGATAAAAAAAAATTGGGGGAAGTTGGGCAAATGAGAGGATGAATAAAAGAGAAAGTAGTGACACCGCTGACGAATGACGACGGGACTAAACACGTTTTAGCGACGCCGAATGCACGCCCTCGGGTGCTCAGAGGCACCGTCGGCACACTCCCCACGCCCCTTTCCTGAGCCTGAATCGACTGTCCTAAGGTGTGACACGTGTCACCGCGCACCTGAGACGCACAGAAACATTGACTCTGCAGCGTCCATGTAGCGCCACAAACACCCCTGCACTCCAGCGTCGGGCTCTGGGTAAGCAGTGCACACCCGAGTACCAGCTGCGTGCCAGGCGCAGTACCTCGAGCGGAAGACAAGCCCTCTGTGAGGTCAGAGGGCCTGAGCGTGAGCCCAGGCTTGGCGCTTCCTCCTGTGATGTAGGAAACCCTGCAAACGCTCTCTAAGACGGGGATGATATCTACCCTCCAACGGCAGTGAGCGAAGGTCAGGTGCGCAGACGGTCTTGGTGGGAAATGCCAGGTAGGTGCTATCACATCTCTGATTAAGTCCTCAGTGTCCTTGGTATGATGCCTGGCACCAGACGGTGCTTAGCGGACATGGACACCTGACCGCGCTGGTCACCGGCACTCAGCCGTAAACAGCTACGTCACTGGGGACCAGGGTGAGCCGGCGCGGCAGGGCACCCAGCCCCCTCCTGCGCTGCAGCCTGCTCCCCTGGCAGACTCGGGCACCTGGTCCGGGCGAGCACTACGCTCACAAAGGCAATGGGGTGGGTGGTGCCAGCTAGCAGCGGACAGGGAGGCGCAGCTATGCATGCAGATTTCTTTCAAATACAGCTTCTTGAGTGTCGCATTTCTTGGACTTTGCTCGACTCAGGTAGAAGGAATAGGAAACAAAACACGATGCCTTCCCTTCACCGTGTATTCGCTCATTTGTCAATTTACTGAATAAAATGTGTACTATTCTCAAGCTGCTGTGATGGTGGTGCCTCCACTAGCTACTAGCAAACCGTGACATTTGGAAAGTGGCTGATCCCATCTTTTAGATAATCAGATGCCATTTAATGTTACCAGTTTCAATTCTACAGCCCAGAAGAGAAGCCAAAAAAATTCGAAGACGAAGGGTAAGAAAGGACAGGGTTGGACGCCATGCAGCGCGGGCAGACAGGCATCTCGGGGACCGCGCCCTCGTTGTGAGAGTGGCGGGACGGCTCTGTAATGTGGCGATTCCATAACGGTGGCCCTTTTAAAACAAGGGCACGGATTCTCATATACGCCTCCCTTGAAAGAGGGGAGCCTAGTTCCCTTCCCTGTGAGTGCAGATGTAATTTGTGTGTGGACTAAGAACAGGACGTGGCAGAAGTGACGGAATAAGTCACAGAGGGCATGGCTGCTTCCCCGTGCGCATTCTGGGAGAAGCCAGATGCCACGGCAAGCAGCCTGAGGGCAATCTGCAAGGCCAGGAGCTGAGGCCTCCTGCCGAAAGCCGTGTGACAGCCATGTCAGAAGCACAGCCTCCGGCCCAATCAAGACTCCAGGCAACTGCAGCTCCCGCCCATGTTTTGACTGTAACCTCAGGGGACACTGAGCCAGGACCGTCCAGCGATGATGCTTCTGGTTTCCCGACTTTTAAACCTTTGTGAGATGATAAACACACGTTGCTTTAAGCTGCTAGAGTTTGGAGGTGATTTGTTACGAAGCGA
>NW_011889063.1:906563-909008 GCF_000151845.1 Pteropus vampyrus | reverse complement strand
CCGGCGCGGCAGGGCATCCAGCCCCCTCCTGCGCTGCAGCCTGCTCCCCTGGCAGACTCGGGCACCTGGTCCGGGCGAGCACCACAGCCACAAAGGCAATGGGGTGGGTGGTGCCAGCTAGCAGCGGACAGGGAGGCGCAGCTATGCATGCAGATTTCTTTCAAATACAGCTTCTTGAGTGTCGCATTTCTTGGACTTTGCTCGACTCTGGTAGAAGGAATAGGAAACAAAACACGATGCCTTCCCTTCACCGTGTATTCGCTCATTTGTCAATTTACTGAATAAAATGTGTACTATTCTCAAGCTGCTGTGATGGTGGTGCCTCCACTAGCTACTAGCAAACCGTGACATTTGGAAAGTGGCTGATCCCATCTTTTAGATAATCAGATGCCATTTAATGTTACCAGTTTCAATTCTACAGCCCAGAAGAGAAGCCAAAAAAATTCGAAGACGAAGGGTAAGAAAGGACAGGGTTGGACGCCATGCAGCGCGGGCAGACAGGCATCTCGGGGACCGCGCCCTCGTTGTGAGAGTGGCGGGACGGCTCTGTAATGTGGCGATTCCATAACGGTGGCCCTTTTAAAACAAGGGCACGGATTCTCATATACGCCTCCCTTGAAAGAGGGGAGCCTAGTTCCCTTCCCTGTGAGTGCAGATGTAATTTGTGTGTGGACTAAGAACAGGACGTGGCAGAAGTGACGGAATAAGTCACAGAGGGCATGGCTGCTTCCCCGTGCGCATTCTGGGAGAAGCCAGATGCCACGGCAAGCAGCCTGAGGGCAATCTGCAAGGCCAGGAGCTGAGGCCTCCTGCCGAAAGCCGTGTGACAGCCATGTCAGAAGCACAGCCTCCGGCCCAATCAAGACTCCAGGCAACTGCAGCTCCCGCCCATGTTTTGACTGTAACCTCAGGGGACACTGAGCCAGGACCGTCCAGCGATGATGCTTCTGGTTTCCCGACTTTTAAACCTTTGTGAGATGATAAACACACGTTGCTTTAAGCTGCTAGAGTTTGGAGGTGATTTGTTACGAAGCGACAGATAACTAACACAATGACGCTGATATAAATTATGTTACATAATGAAAATGCTACAAGTGAATAATCAGAAATAACTGTATTTTGACATAGAGAATTTGGAAAAATTGTAGGAGCTTTCGCTTATAGAACCATGGAGGAATAAAACTGAAAAGGTACAATTCTGTGAGAAATACTAAGAAATATAAATGGGCCCTATAACCTGATCCCAGGCTTGGGTTTGACCCTGGACGCTGCAATAATGCAGCCCACTGGGCCAGTTCATTATAAGACACTTTTTTATGAGCCTCTCTGGCACCCAGTACGTATTTGCTGAATGGAACAACGGAAAATAACAAGGAAAAGTATAAGTCTGGGAAGAGCATGGACACTAAAGTGAGAGAATACTTGTTTTGTGCCAGACACCATGAAAAAGACGTCCCACAAATAAAACAAGGAATTACTTACGTTATTCAAGACAACTGATAAACTATCTGCTCCCTAAATCTAACTTTAAAAGAGGGAAAATATAGAAAATGAACCTGATGGAAATAAACACTCTCAGGCAGAGCAGAAATAGTAACTACGTGAACCCAAGATGCTCCTAGAAAGTGTGCCTTATCAGTGTCTCAAACGAGATATTTCCCTGGGCCATGTGACTTTCCACGAAGAGAAAAAACTTAGTCAACCAGTTTGGATGCATTAAACGCAATTTTAACCAGTGCTCATGTAAAACTCCTTATGCCCAAAACAACTACGCGGATAGGCCTGTGCGCTCACCGAGTCTTTAATGTTGCTGTATAACTGCGTGTTATTTTTTCGAAGGTTCATCCTTGATCTCAGCATCCTGAGCTAAAGCTACAAATAAAGGTACAATAATGGTGACAAATTAAACTTTAAAAATGTTGAAATATTTATTAGTTATACACAAACACGTTTTACTAGCACCATGTACTTTAATAATGCATAAGCCTGCGTTCCGTTAAATGTCACCTCGATTGGGGTCTAAGCACCTCGCCAGGGTTTCGAAGGGAGAGGCCTGGGCTCAGGAGTGGGCGGGATGCTCCCCCCACCCTCCCGCGCTCCTTTAACTGCAGAGGCCGAGCTCAGCCCTGCTTCCTGTCCGGACCAAGCGTTCAGCCACCACATGCTTGAATCTCGTTTTCTGCCACCAAGATCCCTTCAAATGCCAAAAGCTACACACGCCTGGCTCTTGAATTACGCCCTTCACCTGAACAATAAGAGCAAGTGAAATTTCTCAGACGGAGAAAGACAAATGCCATACGATTTCAAGTATATGTGGAATCTAAAAACCAGAATAAATGAACACAGGAGACAGACACGAACACAGATGCGGAGAACACTGAGGGGTGAGGGCGGGGGGAGGGCTGGGGGCCGGGACTAAGCAGTACAAATTGGCAGTTACAGTCA
>NW_011889063.1:900978-902898 GCF_000151845.1 Pteropus vampyrus | reverse complement strand
CAGGGCGCCTGCCTCCTCTCCGCGTGCCCACCCACCGCGGGTTGCTCATTGAGTCACAGAGCACCGCCTGCGCCCATCTCTCAGCCCGGCCGTCCGCTGTCACGTCCGCTGTCACCCCCAGGGCTGGGCCCTGGCCAGTGCACCCTACAAGCCCAAGCACAACCCTGCATGGGGCGGGTCCTCCGTCGGCCTAATGCGCACCTCGCGGACAATCGTCTGCAAAACGTCACCTAGCAGCCGCTTTTCCAGGAGCCGCCGCTGCACACCACGCGGCCTGGTAAGCGGGTGACAAGGGCCCAGGCCCGGACGGGAAGGGTGGCCGCATGGGCCTGCAGCGGACGCCCGCCAGGGGGCGCGCTACTGCCACGCAGCACCCGCCACCGCGGGGTGGCCGCGGAGAGGGTCGGGTGTGTCCCGCCGGCGAAGGAACGGACCAGCGCTCCACGGGGTCCCACGGCACGGGGTCCCACAGCACAGCTCGCGTCGCCGGGACGCCGGGGTGGAGCACGAGACAGGGGACATGGGGGAGGGCAGCTCCAGGCACAGCGCTGCGGGCGGGGGCGGGCGTGGGGAGGACAGGGCCCGGCCAGGGCCCAAGGACGAGGAGTGCAGGCGGAAAAGCTGAAACACCCAAGCGCAGGTCTCGGTTCGGGGGAGAGGGTGGGACCAAAGATAAAGATATGTCGTTAAACCACGAAAATAGGCTCCATGTCCTCGGGCACGGACACAGCGGCCAGAGGGTCTGGAGGACTCTGGTGCAGCCACTGGGAAATCCAGACGCGATCTTCAAAAGCACAAAAGCCCGGAGCGCAGCGACGTCACAGCAGACGGTGGAGGAAGATGGCAGGGAAGGGCTGCGGCTCCCTCGCCGTGGCTGGCCCCCCGTGCCACCTGGCCCTGCCACCCGGCTCTGCACACCTCTTCCCTGCCTGGAAGCGCAGGGCCTAGTGCCAGCACCGCCGGAGGGAGCTGTGCCCCCTTCCAGAAGCTCAGACATCGGGATGGAGGCAGCTCACTCTCAGGGACGCCTGTGCCCCTCGGCAGCCCTGTCCTGGCCGGCCTGACCCTGGTCCCTGCTGCCCTCCACTGTGCATGCTGGCTTTGGGCACACATCCCTCTTACCTAGGTCCGCCAGGGAGTCTGCGACCCAGGCAGCCCGCCTTGCGGCCCCCACCCCATGGCGACCTTCCAGGCGCCCTGCGGCAGGGGCGGGCCCAGCTCACCCTCCGCAGGGAACAGAGCTCCGCTGGGTCAGAGCCTCCCCTTTCTGGAAGAGGCACCCGCCTTCTGCCCTCCGGGAAGTACGATGCTTACATGGCCGCAAGCGCACAAGATGTGCAGGTTAAAGAAATAAAAACCCACAGATTTAGTCATGTCAAAATCTTTTCTTTTTTATAGCTCAAGAAACTTCTGGAAGCTAAGCTTTCAGCACCCATTAAAAACTTCGAAATGCCTTCACTTCCTCCGCTCCGATGCGCCCTGATTCTGCATGTGACAAATGAGGCAGTAGCGCTAACGCCACCATGGGGAGGACTGCACCAGTCACCGAGGAAGGGCGCAGCAGGTCCGCCCTGGGGAACAGATCGCACAGCCCCAAAACCCCAGCTGA
The DNA here is from genome assembly GCF_000151845.1 of Pteropus vampyrus. NCBI lineage: Eukaryota > Metazoa > Chordata > Mammalia > Chiroptera > Pteropodidae > Pteropus > Pteropus vampyrus. The sequence continues at coordinate 901,289 of NW_011889063.1, read as the reverse complement.
CGAGACGTGTGCGTGCGGACGTCCCGTGACGCTGCGCCGGCAAACGCGAGCCCGGAACCGCACGAGCGGCCCTGCGGCTGTGCGCTCAGGCACACGCGGTCGCGGCGGATGTCTCCCCGGTGTCGCCACGCTTCCCCGCGGGCCGCGCTGTGCTCCCGCTGTCGCCGTAGCAACCAGCTGCCGGGCGTTAGCGGACAGCACCTCCTTCGGCAGCACCTCGTTCCTGCTCTGTGCCCAGGGCCTCCGTCATCAGCACCTGGGGCGTGGGTGGGAACTCGCGGCCATTCCAGCACAGAGGCCAACCTGGAGGC
>NW_011889063.1:899689-900928 GCF_000151845.1 Pteropus vampyrus | reverse complement strand
GACCAACACTTTGGTGAACTTACAATTTCTATTTCCAACAGCCACCATGCAGCACAGTAAATTAAGTACTTTTTACCACTGTACTTCACGACATGAGAGTTAAACCAATTTTAAAATGTCTGCTGTCCACCTGCTGGCGGGGGCGGGAGCTGGTCTGGCAGACCGTAATGAAGAAGTAGCCTCTAAAGCTCATGGTTCCTCATAAGAGACACAGTGGAAAATGACAGCCCAACATTCACTAACCACATAAAAGTCCCAAGGGATTCGAGAGTCCGCAAAGTAAATTGCATTTTGGCAGAGAGTTTAAGGAGAAATCTCTGAGGGAAGACTTCAGAATCGCCTGCGACCTGCAGCAGGGCTGCATGGCCTGCATCTTAAGACGAAACCTTGCAAATGTTCAAGAGCGATTTACTGATGGTGGTTTCTACGCAGCTAGGACGTGCTAGGTAAGCAAGATGCCTTACTGGTGACAAAGCTGTCACTCATCCCTGTGCCCCTGGTAAGTACGAGCATGCTCTGGAGCTGCAGGGAGCAGGCACAGAGCTTGTGCGATGCAGTCGCCCTGCGCAGGGAAATGGTCCAGCCTCGCGCTGAATCCCTCGCGATTCTTCTTTCCTTCCAGCTTAGGGACATGCGGACCACTTGGCCTCTTTCATAGCATCAGCGGGCACAGAGGACAGGTGACCCTAAATGTCTCTTCTACAATCAGAAGAATCCAAGGTGACTAAAAGGTTGATGTCACAGGTTTTGATGTCACAGGTTTTCGAGACGGCCTAAGACTCTCTGGAAAAAACCGCATTTGGCCGGCCCTTCAGGAGTCCGTTTTTGCTGGACCTTGGTGGGAGAGGAGCGATGGGTCCTTCCTTATGTCCCCAGGCAGGCGAGCTGCACCTGTCTAATGCCCTCTCAGGACAGACACTGCAGGAGTCAGCACATGCAGTCAAGTTCCAATCTCATCTCCCACAGGACCCTGAGCAAGTTCCACTGCTGACTCTGCACACCACCCAGGAGGCCAGGGCGAAGGCGAGGAGATGCCAACACTCGCTCCTGCCCTCACACACAGCACGGGGCAGGCTGTATCCGGACAGCACAGGAGATACAGCCTTCTACAGTAGAGAAGGAGATAAGAAATCTTCATACACTTGTTTCAACAGTTTTAAAATCGACACATATTTGAGTGGATGTTTAAAAACATATAAAAATACAGAACATATACAATACACATAATACACACATAAC
>NW_011889063.1:874625-896291 GCF_000151845.1 Pteropus vampyrus | reverse complement strand
CCGATAAATTCTGTCCAGTGGAGGCCCCCCCCCCGAAAAACAGCTTCGTTTTCATATTTCTGACCCGTAAATGTGTCTGTCTGGTCTTCGGATTCTTTCTAACCATCGGCCCAGTTCCCTTGTTATGAGTTACATAAAATCCTGAGCGCGTACTTACGTCTCATGAGGGTCGCGCTTTCCCCCTTTCTGAAGCCGCCCCGACGCAGCGCGCCGTCACCCGCTTCCGAAGTCACAGCCCCGCGGCGCGGCGTTCACACGTCCTCACTGTCGGGACACACGCCACACCGCGCGCTTTCTCAGACTGACCCACACACACTGTGCCGAGCCAGGAGGCCTTCGTGTCCTGAGTGCAGTCCTGCTTCTCAGTGCGTAGGGCCCCTCCCTGCATCCGGTTTCTGTCCGTCCTTCATGGGCCAAATCGCCTCTCACCCACTCTGTGAACTCTGCCATCACCGTCCACACCAACTCCTCTCTCTGAAGCACTGCGTGCGGTTCATATGCTTCCGAGACTTCACCATCTGCCCTTCATTTCTTTAAATGCACCCCCGCTGCCCCGGAGTCCAGGCATTCTTCCGAGTCCCTGTGTCACCACACCCTAACCCAATCCTGTGCCGAGCCTCAGGCATCAGTTAAATGATGGGCTCACAGGGCCCACTGGCGGGAAAAGCCTTCATCACGCACGCTCTCTCCGTCTCCCAGCCTGCACCAAGACAGAGAGCAGGTCCCACGTCTAAGGTCTAACGCTTCTGTGCCGCGGAAAACTACTCTGAAAAAGTAAGTAGGCAAAGCTACACACAATAACAGCTTGATTGCACTCAACAGGGAATGCTTCTTAAATTCCTACTTATGAATATTTTAATAAACAGTATCAGTAAAAGCCTCTCACCCTCTGGCCCCTTTGTGATGCTAAGGACTCGGTGAGTAATAACAGCTCTTTGAGGACAGAAGGAACTCAAAAGTTTATTTTTCAAGAGCATAAAAGGCAAAGATCCTCCAAGGATGTTTTATAAGTCATTTTCAAACAGAAATAATTACCGAACTTTCTGAGAGCAGGGAAGAATTGTTAGTTTTGATAAAAATAGAATTCTCCATCTGAGAAAAACACAGTGAACAGACTTACACAAAACAAAACACTTGCTGCAAGAAAGACTCCCCGAGCTCTGCCAAACAGCTGTGATGCTCGAATAATGTGCATTTTGCAGTCTCGAGGGCTTTTCTTGGCAAAGGTCACACGTCTGAATTCGGGGTGCTGCTGCCCTCATGTCAACCTGTCCTTCGTGCTCATCTAGACATGTGACCCCTGGGCAAGATGCACGACCTCTCCAGGCCACAGTCTGCTCTTCTATAAAACGGGGCTGAGACCAGCACTGCCTTGCGGGGTTCCCGGGAAGCTTAAACGAGACAACGCACAACATGCCCTGGGCACAGGGCTTGGCACATGCCACGCGCCCAGGTGTCAGTTACTGTTACCGTGACATAATATGTCAAAAAAAAAGGCAAAATGCTTGTTGATCAAGAGTTACTGAGGCGTGTGGTACTTGCAAAGCCAGGAGCACTTCGGTTTGTCTGACACAGAACCCAGAGCAACCGCGGGGCTGACGGCTCCCAGCAGGATCGCCGATGTCCACTGCTCGCCACTTTCTGTGCAGGCAACTTCACCGCCCAGGATGGAGTGGTCAGGCAGAGCCCGTGGCGCAGTCAGGTGTCCCCCCGGGGCTCAGTTTATCGTGAATCGCATCACCTGGTGCACTTTGTCACAAACCAGCAGCTCAGCAGAGCGGAGCCCACCACAGCACAGAACGCGGGTTCTGTCACCTGAAGACCGTGAGGGCTTTACCAGGTAGAATGTGGTTGCGCCAGTATACGTCCCGGTCCCCAAGCACGGCCTCCCGGGGAACACCAAATATGACACGTGATCACGGAATCGTACGACATGTGAACTGTTCGGTTATTACAGAATGTCTCATCTAATTTCTCCATTTTATAGCTAAGGGGATCAGAACATCGAGAAACTGTCTAGTAATGTTCTTTAGTGTAAATCAAAAACTGCAATTAAAGTGATGGTTTCAGCAAGGAATGACATTCTGACACACCTCCGGGGGCTCTTAGAGGAGCAGAACAAGGCAGAAATGAGGCAATGCTTCTGAGAAAGATACAATTCCAAGCAGACACACGGTTTTCTTCTTAAACCTATAATGCCGACCACATGGTCCGAGCTTCCTCCCTTCCCCGCACCCCACCAGGCCCTGGCTCATGGGCCTTCCAGTTAGCAGTGGCCCTCCCTGCTCAGACACTGAGTTGCTCTTGGTGACAGCAAATGGCACATGGATACGCAGGCTCCCTGGCCGGGATGAGCCGTGGTTTTCGGCTAGAGCAACACTGGCCTCACGGGTGCTCGCGCACCCAGCTCTGCCCTGGGCACTGCCACGTTCGGCTGTCTGGATGCCTGGCCTTATCAACAAGGCAGTAGCAGCAACCAAAATCTTCTGTATGTCTCCGGGACGTCACAGATAACGATAAACAACTTCGCTGATCCCCGGGCCACACCGGGCACTGTTCTAACAGCAAACCCCAGGGATGCGTGAGTTAGCAGCCTCCCTCAGAGATGAGAAAACCAGGCAGAGAGCGAGGTCGCCAGCGCCAAGTCACAAGCTAGCACGGGACCCAGGGAGCCCGGGCCCAGGACCCACCCGTGGGTCTGTGTTCCCGGTCCCTGCGCTCTCAACCAGCGGCTTCCATCTGCCTCGTTCGATCCTCAACAACAGCTTTCGTGGGGTCATCGGTTCCACCCTATAGCGACGGCTCAAGCTGAACGGGGTTAGCCGCGAGCGTGCCGAGTGTGGAGAGCCAGGAGCAGGAGCCAGGTCCAACGGACGCCGCACGGCACCTTCTCCTGCTGAAACTGGAACCTGGGGCCTGGCTCGCCTCCTCACGCGGGCGCACGCTGGGCAAGGTGCCGCCCTTGCGGAGCCTCGGGCTAGTCTCTGCTGTCAGCTCCATGTGAAACCCGCAGCCTGTGTCCTGAACACCTCCTTTCCTCTTCTGGTTTTGCCAAGCACAGGAATCTCCTCCGTAACAGCCAGATCTGGGTCACCGCAATTATGAATACGTTTTAGACGGTATCTGCAAGAGTCGCCTCATTGTGACCGTAACGAGCGTGGCAAAGACGTGCACGTAGAGTAACTGAACTCACGCTCCGTACTGAACAGCACCGCGGTTTTCCAGGCAGCCTCGGGCACGCCGCACGTGCGGCCCAGATCCGTGCGTCCCCTGCAGGCGGCGTGGTTTTCCTCATCTCTTGCTGCCCTCTGTCCCCTGAGGCTGCCCACCCTACTGATTTGGGGCTGGGGTATCTGTTTCTTTCTTGCGTGCTCTTATTAAAGCTCTAATTATGCTTATGCACTTGCCCCAAACAGTCTTCTAGTCTTGCTGTTTCTCTCGCCTGACAGGTAACTTTCTAGCTGCTGTCGTGTGACGGGCATCGTACCTGCTGACTTCCTCAGCACGCGTGGAAGTGTGCAGAAGGGCTTGCACACACACGTGCTCCGACGCGCTGGGCATGTGAGGCGAGGCCTGCTGCCCGGGGCAGGAGCAGCGTCTTAGCCTGACATCCGGGCCTCTCCGCAGGGCCATTCTTCTCCATGCTGCGGGAGCTTCGCAAGGGTTTAAGAGCCTTTAGGCAAGAGAATAATTTCCCGTTTGAAGCATAAAATGAAATCAGACCCAGATGCTCAGGGCCATTACACTGTCGATTAAATACTCCTAGCAACAGCGGCTCAGAGTCGTTTCTGTTTAATCGCTGCGTGCGATCTCCTGGTGGTCATGAAAAGTTACACAGCAACGTCCTGGTGAGATAATATTTTTCTGTAAGTGCAAAGCTTTTAATCCCTGTTGTTGTAACCAGGAGAGCATTTAATGGTGGGTGACAGGAAACACAAAAATAGGTAATGGATTCTGAGTAATTGGAGGACCAAGCGGACAGCAGAGCTGGGGGTGGGGGTGCAGGGCCGGGGGCGCAGGAGGGCTCCCTAGAAGGGTGTCCAGACCTAAATCAGAAAAGATCCTTTTGAAAACCAGCCTAGAAGGAGGATACTTGATTTTTTCAATGTTGTTTTGGAGTTAGAACATAGTAAGAATGACTCTACAAAACGTGCTAACCATTGTCTAGCTGCTTCTGTAATAATTACCTCTTACCTCTTCGAGAAGGTTTTTGGTAATTATAATTAACGTGGGGCCTCGTCTGTGTGAAGCCGTAAGAGACTGGTAAAGGTTCTACCAGAAAGACAAGCAATCCGCCACCAGACAGCAGCACGTCCTGACAGGGCAGCCATCAGGGGGCAATTTGGGAGAACCCACAAGGCCATGGAAAGATTAGGACAATGCATTTAATGAGTTCGGATGCCTCTCAGAATTTCTCTCATTCTTTTGTACTCTAGGGATAAAAACGACGGTCCTGCATTAGAGTATAGGATTGGGAGGAGGTACGGCATGTGACAGTGGGTGACAAGCCGCAGAACGGAGCCGCCTAGGTGCGATTGTGTCTCTGTGAAATGAACTGTGAACTGGCCACGCTGCACATCAGTCCCCTTCCACAACTATGAACTCTTTTCTTTACTTTTTGGTGATGATTCTACAAAATCTGCAAATTCTGAGGAGAAGTAAGGTGTAATCCCCCACCTGTCACTGGGTCCTTGGTCATCCTGTGACTCTGCCATAACTAACAGAATGCACAGACCTGACACCATGTGGAACAAAAGGCCGTGAAGCTCCCACGTGGCCTTCAAGGATGCTCACTCTCAAACTGCTCCCAGGCTGTGAAGGCCACAGCCACAGGGAGAGGTCACATACAGAGGTGCTCCTGTGGACAGGTGCCTGGCATGTAAGTGATGAAGCACCAGACGACCCAGCCCCTGTGTCCCCGTCATCATAGCCATTGTGGGGTGGAGATGAGCCAGCCCACTGGGCCCCAGAGCACCGTGCAACTCTGTGACTGCATATCACCAAGTCTTAGGGGGGCTCATCACACAGCAGTAAGTAACTGAAAGCTCCTCACGTATAACCTGCCAATTTGACCCTGACCAGCCGTTAGCTGTATGAGCCAGGACAGGTGGGTTGATGGGCAGGGTGACAGAGGTAAAAACAATCCAGTAGCTTCAGTGTCTCAGCCCCTGCTCACGCTGCGTGCCCACTGTGGGTGCACGGGGAGTCCCCCGAGCTAGTCATCAGGAGCTCGGACTGATGCACATCGCCCCGCCCCACCCCCCCCACACACACCCATGTGTTAGGAGTCAGGTACAGCCACAGCAGCTCACCCTAGGCCTAGAATGGCATGTGATTTCTGCTCCTAGCTCACCGGCCAGAACTAGTCACGTGGCTCCTTCCACCCACAGGTGCAGAGGGCCAGTCCCGCCTGTACTTTGGAGGAAGAGCTGGCAACTCTGTGGAAGCAGCGCTAATGACTGCGGGGGAACTTGTCATAGACACCCTCAGCTGAGCCCTGCACCTCACCTCTGGTTCTCTCTCCCTGTGGGGACCTGCCACCTGCCCACCTCTCGAGGCCAGGAGCTTCTTCAGGTGGCCATTTCACCACCTGAACCGTATCCACATCTAGTCTTCCTGCTTATCCTTCCTGCACACTATCTGCATATAAAGCAGTGGCTGTGGTGGTTTCCATGACAACTAAGACTAGCTAGAGCGTTTGCTAAACCCTTAATCATGGGTAGTTTTTTTTCCCCCTTTTTTTCTGTTTTTTCTTTATCAGAACTAAATCAGGCTAATATAGGGTTCATCATTTCCCTCTCTCCTCAAAGAAAAAAATGTAGCCTGGACTCACATCTCTGACTCGAAATGATCGCTCACACGAGGTATCAAGCAGAGACAGTTATGAAGGAATAAAGGAGGAATGCAGAACAGAAGAAATGCTGTAAGAAGAAAGGGTTTTGTTAAATGAGAACACAGGGAAAGACCTCAAAGAAGGAAAGGGAGGATGAATGAGGGAGGGAACGGACCAGGGCGTGCTTGGTGCAAACTCTTCAATGCGTACTAAACTCCTTACTTACTCACTTTTTAATATTTTGAAAGCTCGGACCCCTTGCATATAAAGCAGGGAGATGTAACACTTTTCCTACCTAAATAATAAGGTAGTTGTAAGGACAGAGTTAACTAGTCAGAGTAAATATGCACTAAAAGTAGAAAATACCATTCAGCCTCAAAGTATTAGTATCACACTCATTTCAAACTGGCATTGGAGTGGCATCTCTGAGGGAAGGCTTGTGGGAGACTTGTCACGAGAATCAACCTGTCTCTGGAATCAACCCCAACGTTTACGACCACTAGGCACGAGGTGATGAATGACAGGCATTCATGCTGTGGAACGAGAGACGCGGTTTGGAGGACGTCGAAGGCCAAAACCCAGAAAGACTCCTCTGAGAAAGGCCTCGGAAAGGCAGCAATTACCCAAACGACCGGCAGTCCGCTACCCGCCCACATCCTTCTGAGGATTTCAGCAAAATCTGACACCAGACCTGTTTGTACTTCCATGAACGTGAGGTTTCCCTCCCGTATCTCCCGCGACCTCCTCTGACACCCTTCACGAACCCTCTTCGCCCCTGTCTCCTAAACGCGGACCCTTCCGCAAGGGCTGACGCTGTTTCCGTCCATTAAAACGGCTCTGGGCTTTAAGGTGACTCGCCGGACTTCTGGTGCAGGCTTCTGTTTCTAGAGCCGCATTTCCTCCTGCCTCCCGGGGAGCCGGGCTGCTGAGCCGCGTCACGCCCCGCGCCACACAGCTTTCCACAGGCTATTCGCTTAGGCCACGCTGACCCATGACAGGTGCGACGTCATCCCCATCATGCAAACGAGGAAAGTGCATCCAGGTGTGTCTTGTTTCCGGGCCTGATCTCCTTATTCCTGTGCCTTACGCGCGTCCTTATCGGCCGCTATCAGCCTCTCAAAGTCCGGGTGTCTAAATGCGAAACCCCAAAACCAACGGTGCGTCCTTGTTTTTTTCATCGTCCGAAACTAAAACCTGGGCATGACTGTAAATGTCCCCGTTCCCTTCCCGCTCTCCCACACACCAGATCCTGCGGACCTGTCCCTGTCCCGGTCCCGGTCCCGGTCCCATGAGGACCCGGCTGCACGCGGGAGGCGAGCGGCGGACCAGCGACGGAGCGTCACCTGTGTTCGCGGCCGCTCCCTAGCGCTGCAGCCAGACCGTCGGGCCGGACGCTCCCGGTCCCTGGGGCCGACAGGCTGGGGACGGCGGCCTCGGCCTCGTTCCTCCAGCACCCTCGCACCCCAACCCCTCAGGCCTGTGTCCCCGCCTGCGGGACACGCTGCCCCCGGTGACAAGCCCCCCAGGCTGGTGCACCAGCGCCGGTTCCCGCACAGCCCTCCCCTCCCCCCGGCCTCGCTCAGGTCGGCGAACCCTCGGGCCCTCGGTTGGCCAGCGGCGCCCCGCCGGGGCCCCTGCGCGCCCCTCCGCTCCTGCTCGGCACAGCGGCCCCCGCACACCCACCTGTGCGCTCCTCGTCAGCATCGGGGCCACGGCGCCCCTCCCCGGCGCGGCTCCCGCGGCGTGTCGCCTTTCCCGGGGCGCTCAGGGACCCCCGGGGCGGCCCGCAGGCCCCCCGAGCGCGGTAAAACGCCGCTTCCCTCAACCGCGGGTGTCACCGCGGAGCCACAGGGCGATAGGGAGCCCGGTGACGTCGTGACGCCGTGACGTCGCTGCCGTGCTGACGTCATGACGCCGTGACGTCGCCATGACGTCGTCATGCCACGTGGAGCACGGCGCTTTGCGTCTCCGCCTGCGGGGCCGAGGCCGCGAGGCCGAAATTCCGTTTTGGAGAGGCGACCTTACTCAAAAAGCATATGCTGGATCTCTGGCAGCGCTGGAGAGAAGGAGGTGACCATTCCCGTTGTCCCCCATTATTACTATAACCATGCTTTATGCTAAGAGATATGTCCTGCGCGAAAGGGTAGGTCAAAGTTATGGCTTCTGACGGGATTGAGAACTAAACTTGTGCAGATTTCAGCAGAGCGTTGGGAACATCAGATGTCGAAGGTAAATGATTCTCTGCTCTTATTCAGCCGCCAACCCTGTCCGGAAGGCAGACCAGTTCAGTGTAAAGCCAGAAAAAGCCGTCAGCAGCTTAAAAAGCAAAGTGAAAGTGCCACATGCACTCTTCAGCGGCTTGCTTGTTTCTTAATGCTTTGTGGTTGCGCTTATAAAGACGTTTTCTTTCACACAGAAATGCTTTAGAGCCACTGTGCTCTTGAGATTTTTTGGTTGGGAACGTTTGCTCTGGACATGGTGGAGCAGGAGGGAGCTCAGGGTTCATTCCAGGCCTCTAGCTGATGCGCGAACGTCTGTTCATCCTTGACAGAAGGCCACGCAGCCACTGAACACTGCCACACGCGGTGCCTGCAAAGGTCACCTAACGCACTCAAACAGCGCCCACTGTCAGAACAGTCTTTATTGGACAGAAGTCTGCCTCTGCTCTCAGGAGTCCTGAACGACAGGCATGGCGTTTCTTAATAGTACAGCTCTTAATCATTTGAAGACAGCTGTCACATCCTCTCCCTTCCAGACAAAGTGCTGTGAGGTGGGGCTTGCTTTTCGCCCAGCAGTAAAAGATAGAATTATTTCAAGAGCCTTAGAGAAGTTATGAAATCTTCATTAAAAGTGTCTGCTGAATCTCCTGCTACATACCTCCATCCCCGGCCCTGCCTGGTCTGTACAGGGAACTCTTACAGGATTAGTTCCCGACAGGGAGCCACCTGCCTGCCCTGAGGGCACCTTAGGGCTCATATGCTCACCAGTCTTCATCGCTGTCTTTGTGGACCCAGCCTGCTGCTGTCCTGACCTGTCGCTCCCATGGACAGGCTGACCCTCTGGCTCATGGCTTTGACCTTCATCCTGTCTTGTGCCTGACTGCCACGCACTATCGCCCCGTCTGCACCAGGTGTCTACCTGTCTGCCTTACTGATGCGGCAGGGCTGCACCTCGAAGTATTAATTCGTGTGCTTTCTGAGTTTCGTCTCTCCCTCTGCTGTCAAACAGTACCCCGAGGGCTTCGCCCCTGGCCCATGGCCCCCATGAGCCAAAGGCCCCAGGAATTGAAGGCCGGATTTTTCTGCTCCTAGAAACAAAGATTACCGGAGGCCATGGAGAGGAGGGACCTCATTACAAAGGGGAGGTAACTCAGAGTGGAGAGTAAGTTAAGGGGTGGCGAAAGCCCGGTCTGGCAGGTGGTGGGGATGAAATGGGTCAGGAATGGGCACGAGGCAGACCTTCCATCGAGACGATGGGAGCTCACCGCCTAGCTGCAGTCATCAGAAAATCCATGATGACCACAAGCCATCCGTGTTCAGCGCCCTGAGAAGCCCTTTGCAAGCCGTGGAGAATGGTGATCTCCACATCGTTTATTCGATTTGTGTGTCTCTCTCCACCGAGGATACAGTTCTGCAAGGGGTCACGTCGGGTTGCACTTCCATGGTACCAAGGCACCTGGACAGTGTCTGACACACAGTAGGTGTCCAGTAAATGTGGGATGAATGAAAAGTAAATGAGGCTAATGTGGGGAGATTGCAGGTCAGTTTAGCCACCTGTGTGTGTTTAACTGTGAGAGCACATGCGGCTTATTGCGGACTATCTCAAGGTTTATTTATTTATTTACTTGTCACTTATTATTTATTATTTTTAATTACTATTATTTATTTATTATTTATCGCATCCAGTTTGAATATCTGTTTGGCTTTTCCCCAACTAGCTATCTTCTTGTACTCCATGATCCTTCATTAAATAACACGGTTGGGCATTATGAAGCAAACAACCTTGAACTAGAGAGAAGTGTCAGCTACCTGGAGGCGCCAGGATTGAGCCTAACAAGAGACAGCTACCCACTGGCGCCCGGCAGGAGTAACTGCACATGGGGCATCTGAGCACAGACCCTCCAGGCTCAGACAGGCCCAGTCCGTGACAACGGGGCAGCCGGGCTGGGCCGCCCCTGGCCGTCATTCACCGGTTCTGCGGCAGAGCCCATTTTTGGACTGTCTCATGGAGTTGTATTTATTCATTCATGTGTTTGCATCCAGCTTGAGTATTTGAAGTAATAGAATGCCGACACTATCGCAGAGGTGGACTCCATTCCGGGGTCTGTCACTCAAAGCACGCGAGTCATTCTGTGTGCATCGCTTCTTCGGACGGGGGCGGCTCCCGAGATTGGCGCGGGGTGCGACCCGCAGGGCCAGGTGCACCACCTCCGCCTCGGCGCCTCGCCACGCGGACCCTTCCCTCCGCCCGACAGAGGGCTGGGCTCCAGCCAGGGCCCTGCGGTGCGGGCGGTCACGGTCTGGAAGGGGCGAAGAGACTGAAGCAGTTGTTCTGCACTCACGAGGTCCCCGTCGGCACCGCTGTCACGGCCCGTACTTGGCGAGGCCGTGGCTTTGTCTTCTCTGCCTGGGCTGGGCCTGGAGGAAGAAGCCCTGGGGGGTGCGCTTGCCCCCCTCCTCTGCTGTCCCCACTGCTGTGGCCTCCGACTCTGTCCACACTTAGTGTGCCCAAAGCAAAGCGACTTCACCACTCAGGAGGACGGGGGCGGACGAAGAGGGAAGGGGTAGCGGGAGCTCCCACGGAACAGACCTGAGATGCCCGAACGCCTGCTCGGGCTCCGCAGGGAGGGGGCAGCACGAGGCCACCAGGGCCCGCGGCTCCCCCCGCCACGGCTGCCACAGCACGTCACTGCCTTCCGAGCGTGGCTGTCCTTCTGGGCCCAGGCTCGGACTCTCCTCCACCTCTGAAACCTCCTTCCAGGCTGTGACTTGAAGCCATAAGTTTAATTTCCATTTACTTCTTAATTGATTTTTAAATGATGAATGAAAACACTTTCTCAAATTAATATTGTAAAATACAGTTGTCATTTAGAGCTTGTTATTTTCCTTTCTCAAAAACCTGGGGAAATTTAAGGCGAGGAAGCGGCTCCCAAACGCCACGGGCTTACCCTCCGCGTGCCGCCTCCGAGCACTACGAAGCCACCAGCAAACATATTTAGATTCACATATCACGTACCTAAATGAGGGTGTCGAAACGAAAAAAACACTTTTATTATAAATATGGACAATACCATAGTCAGCAGAGAAGTTGGTATTTCCTGCCAGAGGATAGCTTTATTTAGAAATTCGTCATCTACAGGTTTGAAAAGAATAAAACTTTTTAAGATCGTGTTTTTGACATTGTAGCATCGATCAGAACCAGGGCATTGGACTCCATTGAAGTGACTATGTTAACGGTGCAGTGGCCAATTAACTAGATGTTGCTGAGAACACTCATTGAAGTGTGACATCCGGCTGCATGTAGCAAGCAGCGCCATTATGCTCAGCGCTTCGAGGGGTCCAGCCCTGCAGCACGACGTGTCGGCCTCCCACTCGTCTGCTCTCTCCAGGGTGTCTCCGCTCAGTCTGCACGTCCGCAGCCAGCGTCCTTCCTCGCTGCTTCCAGGACGGCTTCCAGAAGCTAATCAGCTTCCCCTGCTTCCACGCGCTCTCGGCAGCCACGTGTTGCTGCCGGTCATTCCCTCGGCCCCCACTGGTTCCGTCACGCGGTGAGCCGGGGCAGAGCTGCTCTGACTCAAGCTTCGCTGCCTCCTGTTCTTCCTGGCAGATGCAGCTCCGTCGTTATACGTAACACCCACGGTAATTGCTGCTGCTTCCGAAAGCCTTTTCTGAGTGTGAGTAAGACGTGCTGAAGGAACGTGTTCACGAAACGGAGGCATTACTTTTATTTACATCCCAGCATCGTCTGAGGGGAAGAGAAGTGGAAAGCTTCACTCCGTGGGGCATTTATTCTGACGCCTCCAGAGGCAAGGACGTGACGAGAATGTTATTCTTGCTTTAGTGAAGAAAACGTGAAACACCCAGAGAGATTAGACATCTTGGTGAGGGGGACACAGGGATCGGGAGCCTGGAGGGAAAAACATACACACGAACCTCAGATCTTTACTCCCAGGTAGCTCGGTCACTTCCGTCCACTTTGTAGCTACCTGTTTGCAAAGTCTCCTTACTTTTAAATGCTGTAGGCAGTTATGGGACAGAAGACGGGTGACTCAAACCCCAAAAGATCTCAGACCTGCTTTTCCAGACTCACGGACATGAAGGGCTCTCATGAAGGGCCCTTTCTGAGTGAATATTCAGGCAGAAATACAAAAGGCCCCATGCTGGGGTGGACCAGCAGCAGGGGCCAGCCGCTCAGGACCACCCCCACTCCCCCGGGCTGTCCCTCACGCGCCAGAAACCGGAAGATGATCATCTCAGCGCTGTCCTGTGAGGCCTCCGAGTGCAGGGAGGAGTGACGGGAGGACGTACCCGTGCAGAGCGTGGAGGGCAGTGCGGAGGAAGCCTCTGGGCCCCGTGATGTGCTGCCAGCTCGCGTGGCTGTGCAGACTGGCAGCACCCCAGATGTGGGGTGGTCGCCGAGCTGGCTTCACTGTCCAGCTCCACACCCAGGCGTCCAGTGCCAAGGTTCCTGCCAGCAGCAGTTGTGGCTTTGAGGGCCCTGGATCACTGCTCCGTGCTTCTGTCCCCTGCTTGCGGGGCTTGAGGGACGTGATGGGAGGGCACAGAATCAGGGTGGCCTGTGTCCTGCCCTTCCCATCCTTCACAGTCATTAGCGAGTTAGCTTCCTGGGGAAGGGGGCTGGGCGCAGTTCCCTGCTCTGCAGAGTGAGAGCAGCCGTGCTCGCTTGGCAGCCACGCCGGAGCCTCAGGCACAGGACGCTGGATCAGATGCCCCATCCTAGGTGACAAGACCTGGGACAGCAAAGGCAGCATGTGCCTGGCTTGCCGCTCCATACGGTAGGAGCTCAGGAAATGTCAGTGAGTGAACTGCCCTGTCTGACGTGGGTGCAGGAGAGGCGTCTGGTCCACACGTGGTTCTCTGCGGTCTGCCCACTCACGACTGAGTTTGGGGTACAAGTAAGGGGATGGTCGGAGCCTGACCGAGGCCTCAGAAGGGACAGTGCACTCACTCCCCGTCCTGCAGACCCAGGGCTGCTCTCCTGGGCTTCAGCGTCACCAGCACAGTTGTCACCGAGACGAGCTTCCTCTGCTCCTTGGAGCTTTGTTGCTCCAAGTTTGTATGAAACCAGATGAAGAGGTTTCTCTACCCTGCAAGGTTTTAAGTTTTTATCTCCCAGCCCGAAGCCCAAAGCCTGTCTCTTCTCCTGGGCCCAATGCCGCCCTGTTATAGAGTATTAATTACATTTACTTTATTGCAAGCAGCAGCAGCAGCAAAGTAGCTCAGAACACGTTAGGAAAATGAGTGATACAGCATGACAGGGCTTCTCGAAGAACAAGAGGGCGACCACGAGGACACCCCTTCCGGCCCCGTCCTTCCCTGTGCACAGACTCCTGGACGCCCCGGGGCCATGGCAGGGTCTCTCTCCAGCGGCTCCCGTCCGCAGGCTAGCGCTCGGTGGCACAGGAATTGAATCTCTCTCTGGTCCCGGTTCCAAACTCAGCAGCAGGAAGCTCTGGTCGGCCCTGCTCGGGGCCGACACAGCCACACTGGCCACGCAGGGCACCCCCCGCGCGTCTGATCACCGGCCACGCAGTGCTCACAGCGGATGCCCAGTGCGCGTGAGCGCGGGAGCGAGTGGTCCGATCACGGGCTGGGGCCGGTGGCCGTGTCCACGTGTGGCTGCGGGAGCCTGGGGCGCGGTGGGGGGCGCACTTGTGACCCCGTGCGCCGCCGTCTCTGCCCTGTGATGCCCGTCCTGTCCCCTCCAGCGTGTCCCCCCCACCCCACCCCACCCCACCCCCACCTTCCCCACCCCTCGCTCCATCAGAGCCTGCTCTCTGGTCCCTCTCCACAAGTCTCTCTTGTTCCCCAGCCTGCCAGTCTCAGGCAGGCCCGGAGTGCACTGCCACCGGCCTTTCTGATGGCAGGGCGGTCCCCTCTGCTAGCTGCGAGTTGGCGCCACCGGGTCACGAAGCATCTTTCCTTAACAGTCTTCACCGCCACCTGCCTTCCTTCACCGACGGAGATGCGCTCACCGCGTCGGGACACGCCGAGGTTTTCGTTTGCGTCTGGTTTGTGGTCTGTCTCCCACGTGGTTCACAGGCCTCGGGGCAGCAGCAAGTGCTTCTGCCTTGGTCACCATCCCAGCCCCAGGGGCCAGGACCACGTCTGAATGACTGCGGGCTCCGTGCACATGGTCACGGCAGTCCAGGCTCCTTGCAGGAGGAAGATAAAGTCAGAATGCCCGAATTTATGTCATAAATCTGCCTTTAAATAAAACTGCTTTTTTATTTAAAATGAGTGACCTTTGCTTTCCTCATAATAAAAAATGGCAAAAAGATATTCAGCTACCTAACTTTCCCGCGGCACTGTGTAGATTCAAATGAGATGTTACTGAAGTCACTTTGTGATCGGGCAGTGGAATGGTAATGTTATTTATAGTGTAGCTATTAACAGCGTGGGAACATTATTTAATTAGGGTTAACAGTAATAGCCATCAGTGTCTAACAGTTCGCCAAGAGTCAGCCCTGCACCAAGTCGACAGGATGTAAGTTGCACATGTTCCCGCAAGTCTTTAAAGGAGGCGTAGCCCCAAGCCCATGGGACTGCCAAACGCGTGGGGTGGGCTCGTCCGCGGGGACTGCCCCGCGTGCTCCGCGTCGTGGCTCGTCGCCGTCGCCGTGTCCACTCTCCGCGATGCTCTTCCTTCTGTTTCGATGCAGATCGAACTCCCCCGACGACTGTCTGCGGTTCCAGCTGGATGTACCTGCCCTCCTCTTTACGCCCGTGGGTGCTCCGCCCTCGTGCGTGGAAATGCGAGGAAGCGGGGAAGGTGGCGGAGCGCGGCCACGTGTGCCGCAGGGTCTGGGCGAGAGCGGGCGCTGGGCAGCTAGGGTGTCGTTGCTGGGTTGTTTCCCTCGGAAGGGGGAGAGGATAATGCAGCCAAAGGGAGGAGGAAACGCGCCGTTGGCCGGGAGAGGAAGCGGGCCGTGTCCCCGGGGCGGCCGTGTCCCCGCACCGCAGCATCCGCCGTGCGGTCTGACCGCCTGGGCCAAACGCCCGGAACAGCAGGACCGCGTCTCCTGTGACTGACTGACACGTGCTGATGACGGTTTAGCAGCAGCTGCCAGATCTCGCTGAACATCGATGACGTGCCAAGCACTGTGCTGAGCGCCCTACGAGTGTTCCTGCCCCCTTCGTGGTCCAGCAGCGCTGAGAAAGCGCCATCGTTACACCTGTGTGACAGGTCGGAGGACGGATCCGCGCAGAGCGCCGAGTCCTCTCTGAGCCCCAGCTCGCGGGGACAGGCAGACTGGCCTCAGACTGCGCTCCTTCCCGCCGCGGCCGCCTGCGAGGGGCGGCGTCCCCACATGCATTCACGGACGTTTTCCCGTCACGGAGGTCCTATTTTATTATCTTCCTAGCCTCAGGTCACACACTTTGCAAAGCGGAAAGAAGAAAAGAATTGTCCAATGTAGCATTCCTGGTCCAGTGGGGGCCCTGCTAAGCAAAGGTCCCCCGGGCCCTTCGTGGCATGGTTTATGTGCCTGTTTTATCCCGACTGCTACGCCACCTGCTCCGCATGGTCGGATTCACACGCACGGCCCAGGTTCAAAGCGAGTAACAGTGTCGTGAACTCACGCAAGTCACTGCACACCTCGGCGCCTTGGTGTCCTCACGTGTGAGTGGGGTACCGGCGTTAGACTCGTGACAGCCGAATTCCCGTCTACCCCTTCGCTGTGCTTTGCTCACGGCGGACCCGCAGCGGCGTCACCTGTGGTGATCGGCCGAGCCTCGGTGAGCACGGGCCGGCCCCTCCAGACGCGTCTCCTGGCCCCCGGTGCCGTCGCCCGTGGCATGTGTCACGGAGTAGGAGAGGAGGGTGCCGGACGCTGGGTCACATGTTGGGATGGAGAATGAAGACAGGGTTTTGTAATTTGTCGCACTATACACGGCACGAAGTGCACTGGGTTTTATTTTAAAAGGACATTTCCGCGGAATTGTCTTTAGGTGCCGCTGCCGTGCCCAGGCCGCAGGTAAGAAACAGCGTTTCCAGTACCGCGAGAAGCTAAAAGAACGTTTAGAATGTTCTTCCAGTATTTAAACCTAATCAGTTTGCAGAAGGACAGAGCCGTCCAGAGCGAACACCGGCCCGCCGGGCCCGCGCTCACGGTGCGCTCCTGCCCAGACACGGCTGCCGCTCGCGCTCCGCCGCCACGGGGAGCACGCGTGTTCTTCACAGCCGGGGGCGAGGGCGCAACGCACGTGTTCACGCGGAAAACGCGGTGAGCACTTCTCTCTTTAAAATGTGACAGAACTCACTTAAAATAGGTACGAAAAGTGGCTACAGTGATCACAACAGAGGACTAGAGAAGGTCTGGGGTTGACAGGTGAAGACAATCCAAAGAAAGGTGGGCACGGTTCGAACACAGTCACTCTTTGGTTCCTAAGTTGGGCGCCCAGTGCGGGCAAACCTTGGACTACACACTGGGGGACGGGAGAGCAGATGGGGCGGCCCCTCCTCCCTGGCGTCTGACCGCGTGCCCTCCATTCTTGGGAAGAAGTAACGACGCGAAGGAAGCGAGGCGAGGCCTCCCGTGTCCAGACCCCTCTTTTTCCACGATCCCTGCCGTCACCGTCTGCACGGCTGGCGCCCTGACCGTGTGCATAGCTCGCCTGGCACACCCGGCTCGGGGTCCCCTCGATGACCCGGTGAGCTGGAGTCTCCCGTGTTTACTTCTCTCGTACAGGTAAAGAAGCAGGCGGAGAGCGGAAGGCGCTTGCGTGGAGTTCGCCGGGCAGTGACCGCCGCTGCGACGTCCCACTCACGGTCCTGGGTAGGGGGGTCGATCGCCGTCCTTCAGCAGGGGCTGCACGGGTAGGAACCTGAGTGTTCCGATGACATCTCTGTACCCTTTCCTGACAGCGCGTCTGGGGAGGCCTCATTTCTCTTCACATATAAAATGACAGAAATGGAAGATCATATCCAAATTTCGTGTCTCTTTTAAAATGCTTGCATTTAAAAAAAAACTTCAATTTTTAAAAAACTTAACGGTGGTAAATATCAGCGACCCGTGAAGCATCGTGAAAGGCCACGTGACAGCGCTCCCTGGCGCTACCCTTAAACTCCGCCTGGCACGTCCGAGCCCCCAGGGACCCCCGGTACACCCCCGTCATCCAAAGGAAGGTGGCGCTGCCGCCTCTGAGTGCCAGCCCTGAGGCTGGAAGGAGAGCGACCCGTGTGCATCCCCAGGGGCCCAGCTCAGGCGGGACGCGGGTTGGTCTGTTCCCGGAGGAGCACAGAGAAACGGCGGATGCCGGGAAACGTCAGGGAGAGCCAGCAAGGCAAGGCGCATCCGCACCGTGACTCGTCACTCGCCACTCATCCTGCGCAAGGCGCCGCCTTGTGAGAATGTCATTTTCTGCCTCCCGTGCAAAGCCACGCTTGAGCATCACGGCAAACGGGAAAACCTGGACCTCAGCCCGCCGCGCTGCCGCCTCGGAGAAACGCCACGTGTCCTGAGGGCCGACGACCTGGGTCTCGCCATTGCTCAGACACTGGGCTCTTCAGCGCGAGCAGAAAGTCAGTGTTGTGGGCGCAGCGGGTCTTAATTCCTGAACGCTGGCAAGTGGGGACCGGACGTAAGGTGCCCACGTGCGCCGCAGGCAGCCCGGGGTTCTGAAGCGCCTTCGAGTGTGGTTTATGCGAGGGTCATCCTGGGGGCACCGCCCCTGTTGCTGCGGTCCCCCTTGTTTAAAGGGAGCACGCGGACAGTCGGGGGTTTGCTGACCGTTCCCGAATGAGCCCCAGCATTTCTCCACATTTCTTGCAAACGGCCTGTGACACGACGTCCTCCGGAGGTGACTTGCTTCCCTTCTCAAAGCCCGTCCCGAAGGCTCGTCTTTTAGATTTCCGCTGCTGAGCCACTGTGCTCTTGCGGGGTTTTCAGCCCAAACGTCATGGGAAACTAGAAGCCAAAAGGAGTGAAAGGGGGTCTCAGAGAACTCCGTCGTCACAGACAGAGGCGCCTCGGACGGGGGTGGTGTCCTGGAGGGGACTGGTTTCTTACGCTGGCGCAATATTACCAAACCTTCGTAAAGTCGCGGCGGGCTCCGTTTGGGATGCACCGTGCGGGCATCTCACATCCAAGCCAGCGTCAAGGTTGCACAGTGAGCCGGCTCCGCACAGCCAGGCGCGATGTTAGACGGCAGAGGGCAGGACAAGCCGACTGGGGCGCGGAGAGCTCCTGCCGCCCGCTCGGGGATGCAGCCCTCCGACGCGTTTGTTCCAAAACGCCTCTGACACGGCAAGCGCTCGCTTCAGCGGAGTGGGAAGGACTCGGGGTTTACGTGTGACGCGAGCTTCCCAGCGCCCCTTTCTGAGCGCTCGTGTGACTCACAGAAACGTTTTATTTTAAGCAGCTTTCAAAGGTCCGATTCTTGGCTTTTGCTTCTAGCAAATAATATGTTTAAAATGTATTAGAAATGTGACAACTAGATATTTTTACTTCTTAGTTCTTTTCTTCTTGTTTAATTCTGCCCATGAGTAATAGCATCATAAAAAAATGTATTAAAGTACCGGCCAAGGCAAAGAACTATCTTTTATGAGTGGAAGATAAAGAATTAAACACTATTTTTCTTCCCTAACATATAGTATGTTGTAAATTTTATCTTTCAACTTAAAAGAAGTATCCAGTTGAATGGCTTGATTATTTAAATTAAGAAAAATGATTGCCCATAAAAAGAGAAAAAATGTTTTTAATAGACAAAATATTGGAACACATTTTTTTTAACCAAATTATCCCCACCAAGGCAGTGAGCAAAGAGAAATTTGGATTACTAAAGTGAGGATTGTTTTTTTAAAAAAAATGCAATCGAAAGTAGGAGGGAAACAAATTCCGCCTCTCGGTGTTGGATGAGTTAAATTTTCAGATACAGGAGAACTCAGTAATTGCACCGCGGCTCACACAGAGGCACTCGCCACCGAAATACAGGGCCTCTCCGAAGGCTGCTGTCTCTTTCAGGATGTAATTCAATGCAGGACGTAGTAACAGCACAAGGAAATAAATGACCAGTGCACACACACCGCTGTTACAACGCGTCAGAGTGGGTCCAGGCGAAAAGCCAGCACTGTGCGTCCTCGGGACGAAGGACCTGACGGTTCATGAATTCTGCATCTTCGGCGTCTCCTGAACCTCCATGAGCCTCGTCCCTTCAGCTCCCAGGCTGTGTGGCTGCCTTTTGTGGCACATTGGCAAATCACACTAAACACTTGCCAAAGAATTGTGGTTGGGAATTTCTATTAATACCCCGGTGATCACTGCTAATGAGGTGATTAGTCAGCACCATCATAATGAGAGCTATAATCTGAATTTTATGCTTACCATTTCTCAAAGTCACAGAAAGGCTTTTGTTATACTTTTAAGGGCAGAAAAGGTCTTTTTTCCTTCCTAAAAAAATTAGGCATAAAGAATTCTGTCAAAATTCAACAGAAAAAGGAATGGGTTTATTTTAAAGCTTGGTATCTATAATAACTCATAGTAGGAATTCAAACACTAAGTGCTGGTTCATGTAATAATTTTTTTCTAATGAATAACATTTTTTCTAAATTCATGTACCTTAAGACTTTGTAAAGGATGTGAGTGAAAAAAATTCCCTGGCACACCGTGCTTGGTGTCAGTCGGAACCGCCATGAACTGTAAGGGCCACGGGGGAGGAGGTCGGGGTTCAGCTGCCGGGTTGGTGTGCCAGCCGAGACACCCCCAGGCCCAAGAAACGCCTCGCTGAGATAAAGTCAACTTTGACACCAGCCAAGGCCCTGCAGGGGCGATGAGCACAGTCCACGGCCCTGGTGACATGGGATCGCCCCAGCGGAGGGCTGCCCGCACCCACCCACGCGGCAGCCGCACCCACCCACGCGGCAGCCCGCTGCCCGCCTGCAGCGAGCCCCCCGCCCCCAGCCTCCTCCACCTCCAGGCCCCGGGCAGCAGTGGCAGTGGCGGCCGTGAGAGAGGACGTTCCCGGCCCTTTTACTGGCCATGCAGGTCAGCTGCGCATGCGTGGAAAGGAGGCCGGCGTTCCCGTGACCGCGCTCCGTCGCTGGCGTCCCGCAGCTGTCCCGGGCGGCCGGCGCTTTTCCTAGGGGCCCTCACTCTCCTCCGCCGTGTGGCTGGGACCGGGCCCCTCGAAGGCCGTGCCTGGTGCCCGCTAGGTGGGTCGCGTCCCCCAGCCCGCACCGCCGCCTGAGCGTCGCGTCCGTGGAACCGCATGGACATTCTTTCATGCCTGGCCTCTGGGACGTCTGCAGCCGCCCGTTTTGAATGGCGTGGTCTCTTCCTTTCCGTCGTTGCATGGAATCTGCCGCCCGTGCGACTGCTTAAGGCCGTCTGCATCTCTCCCCATCTGGGGCTGTCCAGAGTTTGCTGATGATGCGTTCCTGGGTAGCTACTCTGTCCCAGTTTGGTTTGGTGTGAACCTAGAATTTCTAGGTCATAGCGTAGTTTATGTTCACCATGAGTAGGTGACGCCAACTAGGTTTTAGAAGTGATCGCACCAAAGCACAGTCTCAGCAGCGTCACGCCCTGCCCGTGCTCGTGATGATGGGCCCCGTCCGTTTAACCCCGACCGTCCTACAGTGTGCGGCTCCGTCTCCCTGTGGTTTCACTGGGCTTTTCCTGATTACCAGCGAAGGCGACTCTCCTTTTTGTCTGCCATCAGGGTACCCTGTTTCGAGATGCCCTCTCAATTCTCTTGCCCACTTTTTTTATTGGACTGTCTGTGCTGACATTTATTTGTCAGGAATTCATTACGTATCTTGGATGCGAGTGTTTTGTCAGTTATAATGTAAATACCTTCACTATGTGGTTGGTCCTTTTACTTCTTGGTGGCCTCCTTTAATCAATAGAAATTTTTTATTCCATCGTAGTTGAATTCAACCATCTTTCCTTTATGATCGATGCTTTCGGTACCCTTTGAAAGATACTTCACCTGGTCCAAGTTCATGAAGATATTTTCCTGTGTTTTCCTCTAAGACCAGTGTCCTGCTCTTCACCTGGATACGTGTGTAGGGCGTGATTCACTTTATTTCATATGGATGTCCAACTGACCCGGGACCATTGGCCGAAAAGACACTCTTTAACCCTTAGCTCCGAAGTGCCAACATGATCGAAAAGCGAGCGACTGTGCACCTGTGGGTCTTTGGGGCCGGCGGCGTTGATTTACTTGTCACGCGTAGTGCCGTGAGCGTCGTACCAAGGGTAAGTCTTCCAGCAGAGGCTCCTTCCGGTTATCATGGCCGTTCCTGGCCCTTTGCATTTCCATACACATGGATGAGAGTTTGTCAGTTTGCACACACACACTCACAAAGCATTGGAATCATGGCTTGGAATGCATTTAACCCATGTGTCGATTTGAGAGGAATTGGCTTCTTTACAGTATAGATACCAGCTTCTTCCGGACCACGAGCCCGTCGTATCGGTCTGTCTGTGTCGGTCCCTTGAATCGCCGTCGACAGTGGTTTGGTAGTTTCCTGGGCGGAGGCCTCGCGTATTTCATCATGTTCATTCCTGTGTGTTTGCCTTCTCGCCCCTCTAAACAAACAGCAGTGTACTTTTCCTTCTTACTGACTTGGTGCTTTGACGTGTCCCAGCGACG
>NW_011889063.1:873784-874260 GCF_000151845.1 Pteropus vampyrus | reverse complement strand
CCGGAATGCCAGCTCTGGGTCATAGTTCCTCCTCCTGAGTGTGGGCTGGACCTGGTGACTTGCATCCAGAGAGTAGAATGCAGCTCAAATAATGGCGTGATGTGTTCAAGACTAGATTACGAATAAGCCGGCCTCCGTCTTGACGCCCATCTTGCTCACCTATCCACTCACTCCCATGGGAGCAGTTGCTGGGTTGTGAGCTGCCCCACAGAGAGGCTCATGTGGCAGGGAACTAGAGAGTATGCGACCAGCCAGCAGCCGTGAGCAGCTGAGACCCCAGTCCAGAAGTCTACCAGGGACGGGATCTTGCCCACAGCGTGGACGTGAACTTGAAATTGCATCCTGCCCCAGTCAGGCCCTCAGACGCGGTCATGGCCATGACTTCCATTTGGCTACGGCTTCGTTAGAGACCGTGGCAGAGGCGCACGGCTACGCCACCCAGAGGTGCCGGGCCCACAGACGCTAGGAGCTCGTGG
>NW_011889063.1:869934-871799 GCF_000151845.1 Pteropus vampyrus | reverse complement strand
GACCCAGCTGCTGGAGAGAGTCTCGGGACCCGTCACCTGCACGCTGCTGGCGGGCAGCGTCGTGCACGTGAACAGCCGGCTTACAGCCGGTGCAGCCTGGCTGTCCGGTTCTGCCATTGTGTCCTTTGCCTCCGTGTCACTTCCGAAAAACTCTAGGGTGTCTCAGATCCTTTCAAACGCACACACATGAACACCAAGCTGTTTATTAAATGCATCTCACAAATATGTTTGAATACTTCCGAGGGCAAGGAATTTGCTTCGATATTCTTAGTTTGTGTCTGGCTCTTGCAAACACTTGGGTAAACTTAACATATTTCTAGGGACTACCGGAGTTTTAACTTCAATGGGTCTTTCATTTATCATCACATTTAACTTCGTTTTATTTGCCTTATCTGGAGGGAAGACAATTCATGCTTTACATGTGTAAAATGCCTTGAGCGTTTGGATTGAGACTCTGTGCGTGGCGTGTGTCCTCGTGCTGGGAACACTGGCTGTCGGTGTGTTTTGACACCTTGACGGCAGGTCACGTGGCAGTGAGGAACGCTCGTCAGAATCCTGCTGGAGCGTGGGAGCACCTTCCCTCCGAGTGACTTTCAGGCCTTACAGAGCGTGCAGGGTGCCCGCAGCTGGGAAGGGCAGAGTGGACAGGTGGTCAGGGGCGCAGCTGAAAAAGTAAGCGTTGGGGCTGGGCTCGCTGGGGTCGGGGCAACGGAGCAAGGAAGTGCAGGGTTTAGACAGATCACTGCTCATGGGTGGGAGGGGACAGAAGAACAGCGGGGACAGAAAGACCACTCAGATGGCTCCTCACTCCACAATGGTAAAGGTGCTTCGGCCATAAAAAGATCTGGATTTATTCCATTTAATTAAACCCTTTCTTCCTGATGAGCGCTATTTAAAACCACCGTCATTCTGATTTTCCGTTGGCTCATTTTCTTTAAAGTTAAAATCACTGAATATGAACACACTTTCCAATTTTTTAATGTACCTGTCTATGTTATTTCTAAATTTATGTAATCTGGGAACACTAATATGAATGATCGTGCATTCATTTAGTATCTATTGAAAGCTTATTAACCTCTTCTTTTCCTAAATAATAAAGTAATTTTGTACTTAGGCCCAATTCCTGATGCGATAGACTCTCATATTTACAAAAAAAAGAAATGTATTATTTGAATTGCATTAAAGAGTTTATTTCTCGGGCGGAGTATTTGCAGGAGAGTTTCTGGGGAAGGTTGGAATTTCCCCGAGGCCCATTATGAAGCCTTTGTCAGCAGGCACTTCTGGCCGGCTACCCCATCACGGTCACCTCTGCTGCGGCCTCTAAGATGTCCCTTTTCATCGTCACAGGAGAAAGGACAGTGACGACTGCAGTGACACGGAGAAACGGGCCCCAGAACCCGCTGCCGCTTGGCGGAGCTGCTCCGCGGGGCAGCTGGTTTTGAGTGTGTTCAACTCAGGCTGGGCCAAGGCCGTGCTGGCAACTAGGCGTAGAGGCCGCCCGGAGCCGGGAAAGGCAGGGTGCAAGGCGGGCGCGGGGTCAGTGTCTGAGGCCTGGGCTCTGAGCCAGGCAGCCGGCGGCACCACTGTCCAATGGCCTAAAGAGCTTTGTGGACAGGAAGGACATTAGTGCCGCCCAGAAGATGACATTTAAACAGACAAAGGAAGCGGGAGAGCGTCATGCTGTGGCCATCTGCTGTCTCGGGCAGGGGGAAGGACGCGGGCACAGGCAGGACCCTGCAGGGAAGCCCGTACGGCTGGGGCACGGTGAGCAAAGCGGACAGTGGGAGCGGCCCGACTCAGAGAGGTGACACGGAGCAGGTCACCCAGGGCTTTGGGGCCAGAGACGGGCTTTGGGTTTCACTGAG
>NW_011889063.1:835213-867014 GCF_000151845.1 Pteropus vampyrus | reverse complement strand
GATCTGTCATGGAGGCTTCAGGGTCGGATCTGACCACTTGTCATTCATACGTGTGGTGTAGAGGAGCTCGAAATACTTCTTAGCATCGATTTCTAATAGCTTTTTAAAAACCTAGATCCTCATACCCACCTTATAGGAGTTTGAAACGGAAACAAGGTCAGGATGTGCATCGTGACTGATCCACACAATGGGACAGAGGGCTCGTCGAGTCCCCACAGTGACAGAGCCCACACTGCTTTCGAGTAATGAAGGACAATTAAGATAGCTCTCTAATTTCTCACAAAGATCACGCTCTCTCTAAAACAACCCAATTAAGTCTAAAGCCAGGTGCATTTATGTGTACCTAAAAAAAAAAGTTTAAAATAATGATTAACTTTTAACTTCGTCCAGCTCTCAACAAGTAAATTAGCTTTTTGTGAAAACTATGTGCCATTTAGTTAGCTGTATTTTACTTGTAAAATGTCCTTGCTCCATCGTGTGATTGAATACATGTCTAGCACTATGACAATAATATAACATATTCTTCATCTTCCGCCACCTAACAAAACGTAGACCTTTTCGCTCGTAGAGACCAGGCGATCATATATTCCACTGTAAGCCAGCAAGTCAACCCCTACTGTCCTCTCCATGGAAGGGTCCGCGTCTGTTTCCAGGTCCTGACTCCGCCCCTCAGCCCAACTCAGGTCTAGAAGCCTCTGAAAGATGTTGTCCAGAGTTCAGCTTGCCGGATAAAACGAAGGAAGCCCGGTTCAATTAGTTTCAGATGAATGATGACTGATTACTTACCGTGTGTTCATACAATGTGTTTAGTATGTCTATGTCCCAAATATCCCGTGGGGAATACGTAGAGTAAATAATTACTCATGATTTACCTGAAATTTGAATTTAACTTGGTGCCTTGTATTTCTCTTTGCTAAATCTGATAACTGTAAGAAGAAGACAATAATTACTTTAGAAGAAGCATACAAAACAAATATTTCCACAGTAGCACCTTATATTTTCATTGAAAAATAAATAGATCTCTGGTCCGCTAGAAATGCAAGGCCGATCAACCCATGAAGAATTTTACGCAAGTGGCGGGACGAGAACCGGCCCTCCCCCGAGAGGCGGGCTGTGCCCCCTGCTCTTGGCCTGCTGCCCAATGATGTAAATCCCGTGAGCGATCGACTCAGGAGATCGCTAAGGCTGGCGGTTTGGGGGTGGTGTCAAACACAGACACCTAGAGGTGGAACTGCTCCGAAGTCTAACTGATGTCTCGCCAAGGCACATTTTTTAAAAAAACGTATCCCCACCTTCTGAACCACAGCTGCTTGAACCAGGCGCGGGGACCATATTTATTTTCCTCCTGTAACCGGACTTGAAGCGTGCAAAGCCACGCCGTCTGGTGGGGCTCCCTCGCCCACATGCCGCCTTCGGAACTAGAAAGGGTCACCCTTCCTAGGACGGCTCGACCCGGGGGGCCACAGCTTGGCAGAACTAGACGTACGCTGAGCGTCCTGGGCGGACAGGCCCTCGTGCGGACCGGCCCGTACCGCGCTGGGGCTGCCCGGCTGTGCCACCTCACGCCGAACAGAGCAAAGCCCGGGAGGCCGGGCGTCCGAACCCTCTGGCACCCCTTTCGCTTCTAAATTCTAAACCTCTTCGACACAAAGGTTTATTCCTGTCATTTTGTTTTCTAGAACATTCTGGAATCTTTATAATAAATTCCTGCGCTTTGCTTAAGGTAGCTCGAGATCATTGCTGACGCTTGAAAACAAACTAACAAAAAACTGTAATGAGTTCCATGGATACTGACGATGAAGTAGTGTCTCAGGTGTCGCTGGCAGATGCGCATAGGATTCTGGCAGTAACCTGTGTCGCGCCGACATTCGAGCACAGCCATTCGAGCACAGCCACGTGCCCTCCTCCGCCCCGGGGCTGCTCCCGCTGTCAGAGGCTGACAAGGCCGTCAGCGAAGAGGGGGCCTCCAACCGCATGGGTGTGAACCGCATTTCCGTTCACACTCCACGCAGAGCGAGTGCCTCGGACCGGACTGCGAGCCGTGCTGCCCGGCATAAAATGCCTCTTCTCGCTTCGGAGCGACGTTTAAACATAGAATTGTAGAGGGGGCAAAAAGAAAGAATCAGAAGCTTTTATACAAAAGCCAGGAGACCAGGAGACCACCTAGGAAGACCAGGTGCTGTAGGCATGAGAAACGGCGACACGGCAGAACCGAGACGGAGGCAGAGGAGCGCGCGAGGGTAAGCACGAGGCCGGAGTCACCCGGTGGCCAGCGGGGGGCAGGCTGCGGCCGCGTCAGAGGCTGCGGCCGCGTCAGAGCTCGCCAGGCTTCTGTTTCGTTGCTGAGTTTGGTTTTGTTTTCAGGAGTGCGGGGGGAAGCTTCGCTTTCCCGTTAACGGTGGCGTCCCGGGGCTTCGCAGACCCGTGTTCACAGACGCGCTTGCCCGCCTTCCGGTTGGCAGTGCAGGGACTTGCGTTTGTATGGGAGAGGCACACGGCTCGCGACGTCCTTTGTGTAGTTGTGTTGACAGTGGCCATCCCCACAGCCGAGAGGATGTCCCCACTGTGGCTCGGCGTGTGGCAGACGGGTCCCCTTCTTACAGTGACAATCATGGTTCGGGTATAAGTAAATACTTGGCCATCGGAAAAAGACCACTACTTGAATCTGAGCTAAGAAATCTAGAATAGGTTAAAGTGTCGATATCTACTTTCTTGTACTTATGCTCGGTCTCATTTTACATTGACACAATTTCCGAGCGTGAGTTTCTTGCCTTCGTTGGGTTGATTTGTACATTTTCTCTGACACATAGTCACGTAGAAAACAAAAATGTGCATCTTTGTAGCATCACATATGAAACGCTCAGCGCAGGCTCTGGGATCCGGGAGACCTGTATCGAAGGACGGCTGCGTGCGCCTTCTGGAAGCTGTGACCTACGGAAGCAAACAATCGAATCTCATTCGATCAAGTGGACAGCAGGTCCAAGCCTCGTCTGTCACGATTGTTGAGAGGATTAAAAATGATGGACGTAAAGTGGTTAGCCACGTGTTCGTCCCACAACGAATGCTACAGGAACAGTGCTTACCACGGGAGGAATGTAGAAACGCAGATCAGCCTGGAAACTTATTGTAGGGTCCCATTTTTAATAGAGAAGGTGACTGCCGGTGAGGCGGGCAGTGCAGAGGAGCCGGCCAGCAGGTGGAACAGTCCGGCGCCATCGCGTCACTGAGCACTGAGGTCCTGGTGTCCCTCGATGCTGGCGGGTGTGCGTCGGAGGCAGTAAACCCTAATGGGGGTTTTCATACAGGTGTTTTTAACACAGAGCCTACAGGACGTGGTCTCGTGGTAAATGGGGACCAGGAGGAAGAGATCAGACATCACTCCAACGACGGAGTCTGAAAGGGTGGGGAGGGGGCGCAGTAGCAGAAACCGAGACTTTGCGAAGGACGTGCTTCCGCTTCGAGGCGTGAAGTCAGAGGTAGGAAGGAGCACCTGGTCTATGGCCACGCCCCCCGGACACGCCTGATCCCGACCGATCGCGGAAGCTAAGCGGGGTCGGGCCTGGTTAGTGCTTGGATGGGAGACCACCTAGGAAGACCAGGTGCTGTAGGCGTAAAAAATGAGAAAATAAAGAGCGAGCACCTGAGCCTCCAGGGCCCGGCCCTGCTGTGGGTGGGACCGCGTGCCTCCCGCCCCGCCCTCCGGGGAGAGGCCCAGATGGAAAGAAAGAGGGAAGGAAGAAGAACGAGGCAGAAAAGCGAGTGAGGCTGGCACAACCGTGGCAGCTGGAGACCCAGGAGAACCGGAATGGGAGACCCAAAGGAAACAGGTCTCAGGAAGAGGTGGCAGCTGGCCTGTAGCATTCTACAGATTCCCGCAAGGACGAGGTGGGGGTGCCAGGATTTGGTCCCTGGGGCCCTTGGTCGTTGGAGGGCCCTGGGGCAGAGGGACGGAGGCAGCGTGCACAGACGCACACAGGGGCAGCGGCAGCGGCGGCGTGAGCGTGAACCCTCTTGACACTCCACTTGCCCGCCTCTTGGAAGCGCAGGCTTGGAGTTCCGAGAGCAGCCCGGGGACATCGCGGCACTGGAACATCCGGAGCGGTCAGAAGCCGGCCCTACGCTTCCCCTTGCTGGCGGTCAGATCCGCAGATCCCAAGCAGACAAGACATGGGAGGAAACAAGCAGCTGAGGCCAGGCCGAGGGCGAGGCCCCCCAGGGAGACAGGAGGGAGATCAGGGCTCCGCGGTGGGAGGCGGAGGTGACGACCACACAGGCCAACTCCCCTATCCCTCCGCTAAAGCAGCCGTCGACTGGCTAACAGTGCCCGACACTTAGGGGTCGTGTGGCCGACTAGTGAAGCAGGGGATTCAGCTGGTGTCCCCTGAAGACAGAGGCCTGTCACCATCTGTTCGCTCCGCGCTGCCCCTCCGCCTAACAAGCACCGGCCGATCCGGCTCGCCTGCCGCCACCCACGCGCAGGCAGACGGCGAGTGAGCACCCAGCCGTGGCGACGCCTGTGCCATGTGGCTGGGGGGCCGGCTCTGGGCTCGCTGGCCCAGCTGCGACCCGTTACCTCGTCACTCCACTCTGGGCGCTCAGGCTGTCCTCCTCCCTCATGTAAAACGAAGGTGACGGACACAGGCCCGAGTCCTGCGAACTCAGCACCTGCCACCTGCTGTCATTACCTTAGGCACCGCCTAACGCGGGACCAAACTGGCCTTGCTCCCAGTGGAAGTGAAGTTGTTTGAACATTTGGGGCCCAGCTTTCTCATCCAGACGGTGACAGTACGTTCCTTACGTGACTGCTGTGAAACGCTGCCGTCACAGAGCAGCGGGCAGTGTTCCCCGACCCTGTCCCCCGTCACCCAACAAGGAGATCCCAAAGAGGAAACGCTGTGTTACAAATTCTGAACTTCCTCTCGATTCTGGAATACATGTACCGATTCCTGGCCACGTGCAAATTCAAACGTTTCATGTCTCTATAGCATTCATTGCTCTTATTACACAAATAAAATGTATTCAGGGAAGGAAAATCCAGAAAGACTGCGAAAATTCACTCATATTTCTACCCTCAAAGATAACCACAGTGACGATTTAGGAAGTTGTCCTTTGAGAATTTTATCTATCTGTTGATGGCTCCATCCACCCATCCTCCATCCCTCCATCCTCCACCCATCTGTCTGTCCGTCCATCAGTCTATCCCTTCATCCCTCCATCCCTCCATCCCTCTATCCCTCCATCCCTCCCTCCCTCCCTCCATCCCTCCATCTCTCCATCCCTTCATCCCTCCATCCCTCCATCCGTCCATCCCTTCATCCCTCTATCCCTCCATCCCTCCATCCCTCCATCCCTCCATCCATCCTTCCATCCACCCATCCTCCATCCATCCATCCTCCACCCATCCGTCCGTCCGTCCATCCCTCCATCCCTCCATCCCTCCATCCCTCCATCCCTCCATCCCTCCGTTCATCTAAACGTAAATCCTTCGGTGGCGCCACACTGCCCACCCAGTTCCGAGCTCCCCGTGAGAGCCTCAGTCCCTCCGGCAGCCTCATTTCGGTCCTGCCCCAACCACACTGGACCTCATTTGGTTCCTTGAATGGCCTTGTTCCACCTATTAGCATGCTTTCCCTGGACTTTCTTTTATCTAGTTAATTCCTACTTATCTTTCAGATCTCATTTTGCTCATCCTTTTTCAGAAAACCTTTGTCTTCCCCACCAGGACAAATAGTCCACATTCTCACAGCTCCCGACATTCTTCCTTTATAGTACTGAAATTTTTATGAATGGCTGATTTAATGCCTAGCTCCGCACTCAAAGATAAGCCATGTAAAAGTGGGGACACTATTCTGCTCTGCACCCTCTGAATGCTCGGCCTAATACGCAAACATGGTTCACAGAATAAATGTTGCACGTTAACGGCACAGCTCTTCACCGCGAAGCCGCTGGAGTTCCGCGCTTTATTTTCTGTTTGTTGATGATCTGCCCAGTTTAATTACCTCCACCTTCAAAAACACCTCTTCACTCTTAATTTGAGGGCACACATTCTCTGTTAAATGAACCAAATAGTTGTGAAGAGGAAGTGTTGCTCACAAATAGGGTACTAATTGAAGCTTTTTGCCCCATGGGTATAATAAGCAAAGTAGAAAAGCATTCAAAAGGGGAGGCTTGCCAAGAGGGTGTGCCCGGCCCGGGACCTCCAAACGTCCGGCTCCCCGTGAATGGAAGCGCGTGCGTGTGCGTGTGCGTGCACGCACAGGAGGGAGGGAGGATGGTAAACTAGCTCTTTCCTGCATTTTTTTTTAGCTCGGACCATATAGAGTCTTGTTCTGACTACAGCTGAGCCATTCCACCACAAAGCTAACTCTCAGTCCCCTCACTAAGGGAAATTAATCACATGGAAAAATAAAATATAGTCATAATCCAAATCACCTGTTTCCAGGCATTAATTGTAATCTACCCATAAGCTTCAGGTTATGGTGCTATTTTACACTTTAACGGTTTTACTTGTTCTGTTTTAGATAGGCTGGGCCGGCCCACACAGCCAACAGGGACCTCAAAACGCCAGGCCTTCAAGAAGTAGACATTTGTCCTCCAAGTCTGGAGCCAGGAGCCCGGGGAGCAGCAGCTTCCCCCTCGGACGTCTCTGGGGACCAGGGGACAGTGCTCTGCCATGGTCAGCACTGTCGGCAGGGCTGCCTTCCCGGCCACCCCTAAAGTGTGAAGAAACCGGAGTGGGCTCGGGGTCTGTACCCCCTGGGGGTGTCTGCGTCCCTTCCCCTCTCGGCCCTCTGTGGAGGTGGGGCGGGCTGTCGGCGTGTTCCACCTGCGGGCTCCAGAAGGCTGGCACGGCTTCGGGGCTGCCTGGCCACGCGCACTTCCTCACGGGGCGAGGAGCTTTTTAAAAGCTCTTCTCTGTGCTTTTGAAGGAATGCATGAGCAGACCCATAACCAACTTCTGGGAAGTAAATAAGCAGAGAGTTAAATATCAAAGGCCTCGGTGATCTAGGATATAAATAAGCAGTATCTGGATAATAAATTTAACAAACACTAATTAATTAGCTGGGCCTGCCATGCAGATGAGACAGCAGGTACTGTGACTATGCAGGATTGGTTCAGAATTGGTCTAGAATATTAAGAAAATATATTTAGGATGTAGCATGCGTCCAGTCTGTGCTGTCCACCTGATACAGAGCAGGCAGCAAATCCTTGCCATTGTTCCGTACACGATGAAAATTCAAGTTTTGACAAAGATAATTTAAAATTTAAACCATTGATATTTATATTTAAAAAAATAAAATGTTCCAAAAATGAACAACGATGGAGACGTTGCCCTCCGCTAAAGCTGCTTGAATTAAGAGAACTGTCACAGCAACACACGAATACATTAATAGAACCCCACAGAGTAAGAACGTGCTCCCACATAGAAGCAGGTACATGATTTTTTTTTTTTAAATTCTTTTAAATAAGTGAGAAAATATGAACTATTCAGTTAATTCTTTGGAAAAACTCGCTATTTTAGGGGAAAAAATGAAAGTAGGTCCTCCCTCGTACCATTCACAATACATTTTAGTTATGTTCAAATACTAATCACAGTAAGTATAACAATATTAGGAGAACATAACCGTGGGACTAGGAAAGTCCTCTTAAACAAGATGCAAGAAACAGATAAAGACAGGTCACGGCTTTTTAAAACATGGAAAAGGTTTTTATTGCTTTCGAGATGACTAGAGAAGTGACAAGCACATTGGCAAAGGACCGGTGGGATTGGGTTTGTTTCAAAGGCTCATTCTCTCAGACGTGCAGAGACGAGAGAGCAGAAGGCTGCAGCTCGAAGGCCGGTCCTGCAGGCCGGCGGGGAGAAGGCAGCAGGTCGGTCTAGAGTGCCGGCGATGAGAGGCGCACGCAGTGGACGGATAGTTCTGGAAGTGTTTAGGAGTCAGGGCGTGGGGCGGGGACAAGGAGATGACTCTGAAACTCAGCAGGTCCAGACCAGGAGACACCCGGTTGGGCATACTGAAGGCTTTTTCCCTAAGCGTGCTGGCGAGCCACCACCGGCGTCTACACGTTAGGCCTCTTCCGTGTGAAGTCACTATAGAAGGGTGACTCAGTGCCCGAGCCTAACACCAGGGGGGCGAGCACACAGATGTCGTATTACAAAGTTGTACACCTGGACTTTGTTATTAGCCAGTGCTACCCCTAATAAATTTAATTTAAAAATGAAAAAAAAAAAAAGGTTCAGATTCAGTGACAGAAGAAACGAAAAATAAAGCCACATTTTTATTTCCTTACATTGACTTGTATCACGAGGTCTAGTTTTTTGAAACTTTTGGCATCTTTTATTATATTGCAAAATTTAGTACGTCTACTATACCTAAAAAACAGAAATTTCTTCTTTCTTTAAGGACTTCGATGGCAAGAAAATCAGTACTAGATCCTTTCTCTCAATGTCAACTATTAGTGTATTTTTAAAATCCTTTTTTCTGCATAAGTACTATTAGTAATGGGATACTGTGACCATCTTGATTAAGAGCGATCACACTTACGGTAAGAAGTCTGTTATGTTAATTATCGACTACCAGTTTTAATATGAAAATTGTGATTAGATAATCTAAATCCCAGAATAATTAATTCGTCTACTCAACACAATTCATCAAGCAGCTATTATGTGCCAAGCACTATTCTAGTTGCTGGAAATGGAGCAGTGAACAAAACAGACAATAACTCATGCCCTTGGGGAGCTCATATGCTAGTTGGGAATTAACGATTCACAAGGAAAACATAAAATTTGTAGCATACTAGATGGCAATGGGCGTTCAGGGGAAATGAAGCAGGGAGCTAGGATAGAAATCGTGTTCGAAAGAAGTGCAGTATTGGGAAGTGGCCAGGAAAGGCCGCATCGATGGGTGGAAACCCGCGGGAGTTGAAGAAATGGGAGGGGGAAAACAGGCGAACGTTGTGGGGATGAGGGAACCAAGCCCCAATGCAGAGTCCCTCGCGGGAGCACCTGTCATGCTCCGGGAACAGCAGAGGCCAGCGTGGGAGCAGGAGCCGGGCGAACACAGGCTGGAAGGTTAATAATGGAGCAGGGGCGATGGGCAGGTCCTCTAGGGCCTTGTAAGCCAATTTTGGGATTTTGGTTTTTAATTCGTTGGAGATGGGAAGGCTTCAGAAGGCTTCGAGCAAAGACAAGATGTGCTCGGACGGGGCTTTGAAGGAGATCGTCTGGCGGGTGTGCTGAGGACGAGGGCAGCGCAGAGCAGGGCCGAAGCACGGACTGTCATCCCCGCGGGACTTCCGTGCAGCCGTGCGTCCGACCTTCAGAAATAACCGTCGACGCCTCTTCAAATAAGAAATGTTTTAGTCCAGGATACAGATTAAGGAACGGCGCAACTATAGACGAAGTAGTGTTTGCTTAAAAAACTACACATTTATTGTCTGATAACATATCAACATTAAAACGCAATTGTTTCCTTTATTGTATCACACAGTTATCGTTAACGATTTACAATTGTCAGTAATTTAAGTAACTGAGATAAATACTGTAATTATGTAGGCCTCGTTACTTGAATATTTAAAAAAACAATTTTCTTCCTGAGTTGTAAAATTTTATATTACCTTTATTTATTGTTTTAATTTTACTTTTTATTTTTAGATTCAGAGAATATTAAATTATTGCGCTATAACTTGAAACTACATTGTTAAATATTTAAAACGTATTAAAATCTTTAGCCTAGACCAAATTGGATTTTTTTTCAATTTTATAGTCCAGTTATTAATATTTAGACACCTTATTTCTTTCTTATATAGTTTTTGTTTTCAGCCTTTTTTTGTAGCTCTACATTTTACACATTATTTGCTTTTTAAGGCTGAGAATCAAGATATGTACAAAGTTCAGTTTTGTTTTAAGAAGCGTTCAAAGTTGTGAACATTCTGAGAACTTTGGTAATGCTCGGTTATTGGCAGTCAGTCTAGCATTCCCCAGATCAGGACATAGGGCAATGAGGATTAGGCGTCACGTGGACAAGGCTGGTTTGCTTTTTTAATAGCAGCCTCTGGAAGCAAGAAACAACTCCTTTAAACCTTAGGTTCTCCTTATCTCCAAGTTACCGTTTATCATCCAGCCGTGAAATTTTGAGTCCATGATGTCGTGCTAACGATGAACAAATGAGCAATGGAACGCCAACGTTTTCCAGTCCAGTGCTGTAAAATAAAAGGTGATAATTTGGCAAAAACCTTTCATAACATTTTGTTTATGATCTGTCTCTAAATTTGCAATTTTATAGTTTATTAAAGGCACAGGACTGAAGGAAAGGCCCAGGGCTGGTTTTAGTCATCAGCCATTTCCCTACCGTTTTAAATGTAATGCACGGTTATTCTTCTCGTTTTCACTGTAAACGATGGCACACATGCTAATGAGCAGGGCCGTTCCCGAAACGCTACGTGCTTTCCGCCCGGCATTTGCGCAGCACGGTCGCTCGTACCGCACGGCAGAGCTTCGAGCGCGCGACCAAGGCACACGCCGCTCCTCCTCTTCGCAAAGGGGTCAGGCGAGGCGCGCTCACGTGAGGCGGGTGACGTCAGCCCCTGGGTCGCGAGACCGACACCCCGCCTTCCCTGCCCGCCCCGCCCCGCCCCCTGCGCAGGAAATCTCGCGAGAACAGCCTTCCTCTCGGAACTTATTGAGCTGACAGCGCGTCCCTCGCGAGCCGAGCTGTGGGCGGGTGGCGGCGTTTTCGCTTTCGTTCCGTTTACGTGATGCCCGAAGCCGCAGCCCTCGGGGATGGCCTGAGCCTGAGCATCCCGGCCTGGGAAGCGGCGGCGCGGGGCAGTCCTGACAGAAGGGAGGCGCGGCTGCGGCGGGGTCGCCTCAGCTGAGGGGCCGCGGGGCCCACCCTGCAGGCCTCGGCCGCCCACGTCCCCCGCCCAGTCGGCCCCGAGGGAGAAGCGGGCGTCGTCGCCTGCACCCACCCGGCCTCTCCAGTCTCGCGCGTGAGGCCCGCGAGGGGCCGGGGCTGGGGTCGCCGAGAAAGGGCCGGACCCGCCGGGGGGAACCCGCGGAAGTCAGAGGGCCTGGGCGCTCCAGCCTCGGGCCCTGGGCCCCGCCCCGGCCCCGCCTCCGCCCAGGGCTCCCTGCCTCCGCCGCCCCTCCCGCCGGCCCTGGGGAGCGTTCGCAGCTGCTGGCTGCTCGCGTCTCGCCCCGCGCGGGCTGTTTTCCCTTTCCCGGCCCCTGTTCTCGAGCGCTCGGCCCCTCTGTCTGGGGAGAGAGCCTGGAAGAGGGCGGTGCGGCGTCTAGAGGAGCAGCCGACCGCGGCGAGGAGGAGAAGGGCCCCGCGCCACCCTCTGGTCACCCCCGCCCCGCGCGCTCCCGGCGGCCGGCCACTCTCGGACGCTGACGGAGAGCGGCTCCGGGGACAGCCCGGCCGGGGACAGCGTCAGCCGGGCAGCCCGGCCCGAGGATGGCCTCCACCACCACCTGCACCCGGTTCACGGACGAGTACCAGCTCTTCGAGGAGCTCGGAAAGTAAGCGCGGCGCCGGGCCTCCGGGAGGGCGGGGAGGGAGGGCAGGGCAGGGCCACGAGGGGGCTCTCCGTGGGGAGGGGCGGACCTGGGGGACCCTGCACCCGGTCGCCCTGGAGCTTCGGCGGGCCCCGCGGTCGTAGCGGTCACCCCGAGACGTGTGTGGACGCAGCCTGGACCGCTCTCTAAGCCGAGATGCCTCCGGAGTCCGCGGGACGACCACGCGCGGACGGGGACGCGCCGCCCCTGCGGCGCCGTGTTACTGACGCCCCAAATTCCACGTCCCGAGAGTGGCCGCCCCGACGAGCCGACCCTGCCCGGCTCCACAGTCACCCTTGGCCCCAGTGACTCGCTCGCCATCCCTTCCCAGGGCTCACGCGCTGTGGGAGAGCTCTTTGGACACCGGGGAGCCTCCAGGGTGGCCTAGCGGTGCGTGGACCTGCAGGACCGCTGGAGATGTGCAGGGAGGGACAGGGACCTGCTGAGGCCCATGCACGGGGACCTAGGGGCTTTAGGTGTGCGGGAAGACACAGGGACCTGCTGAGGCTTGTGCCGGGGACCCCAGGGGCTGAAGGTGTGCAGGGCGTGGACAGAGACTTGCTGAGGGCCCTGCACCGGGACTCAGGAGCTGGAGGTGTGTAGGGAGGGACAGGGGACCTGGTGATGCCCGTGCACGGGGACCCAGGGGCGACCGGGATGCTGATTTACGATTTATGCAGCATCTGACCCAAACCCAGTCCTCTGCTGCTGCTTCCACTATTACTGCTGAAAGGGTGCAGTTAAGTGTATGGTGCTGTTTTATGCAGCTAAATGAAAGGAAATGGAACTATGTTTGAAATGGAGTGAACATTCTATCGTTACATGTTTATATACTGTTAGCTGTTAAAACATGGAGGATTTGTCTGAAGAGCAGCTTAATTCAAACCTCTCCCCTCCCCCAGCCAAAAACAGCAGAGAAATCACACAAATGTTTCCAAGATTTATATTTTAATGAAAACAATCGCCATATTTACTTACTTGGAGCCAGATTAATTTGTTACCCTATCAGAATAAATCTGCAGCGGGTCTGTGCTGCTCTTCCTCAGCTCTGCTCTCTGCAGGGTTTTCGTCTCAGCGTTTTGTGCTGTGTGAGTGTGAATTATGAAAGGTTTTCTGATTTCATGTGCGAACAAGGTCCTCATAATTGGCGGTTCCTTTCATTTTGTTGATTAATAATGTGTGCTGCCGGTTAAATAAAATTTTCTTTTATTCCTCAGCATTAAGCTCTAGGTCTCCAAGAATTGTTCATTTTCTGTAGATCACCGTAGTGTACTGATATTTGAAAATTCACTGCATTCCATAAAAATGCTCAGATTGTTGTAATTTTTAAATAGACTATCAGAGCTGATTATATTGATGACCTGGTGATTTGTGGTTTCCAGGGGGGCTTTCTCAGTGGTGAGAAGATGCATGAAAATCCCTACTGGACAAGAATATGCTGCAAAAATCATCAACACCAAGAAACTCTCCGCCAGGGGTAGGTGGTTTCAGCTACCCGTACATGTTAATTTGTGTTTCTCATGCTGATCGTTGGTCCTTTCATATCGTGTAGTTATAGCTGTATCATAGACTTAGCTATGATATTACATACTGAGTTTAGTTCCTTCCTGAATGCCCGTTGGTCTGTATGGTTTAAAAATAAACAAATATAATTTAATAAGTTGTCATAAAAATTCTGTTCTATGAGCAGTAGCATAATTAACTACATTTTAAGGCAAATAAATGTCACTGAGCAAATAAAGGCATTTTGCCTTTAGCTCTATTGTGAGATAACTTCCAGAGAAATGCTGGAACCAAAAAATGTAATTCTCAAAACTATCATTATTCCCTTTTGCTTTTGGGAGGAAAAATAGGTCAGAGCTCAGTTGAATCGTTCATTTCAATAGTAGTCACACTTAACTTAAATCATCAAGGTGTATTTAACACTAATGGCTCTGGGAGGAAGCGTGATGGCCGCACTCAAGGAAGTCCAGCTCCCTTTGGATGTTTCTGAGCTGTTCACTGTCTTTCTCTTTGGCGTTGAGGCTTCTCCCAGACTCCGCATGTAGTCCGCACAGGCTTCCTAGCCACGGAGGTAATTCGTGCTCGTAGAGCAGCTGTTGACCTAAGCGTGGAGCATGGAGGGCCGCCTGTCGCCGCTTTGGGCTCCTGCTGGAGCACTTCCCCTGGACCGTCAGGCGCCCCAGGAATGGCGAGCGCCGGTCTGAGGCATTTCCAGGGGAATTTATGGTTTAACGAAAGAGAAGTGAAATTAAAATGAACCAAATGCCAGAGCGTAAGCCCATTTCAGTGACCTGGTTTATTTTAAGTAATGAGAAAAGAAATTCCATTAGGGCGAGTGTTCCTCGTTTAATTTGACTTCTAGAAAGTGCTGCTGCCAGGTCTCCTGGTATTGCTCTTTGGTTTCTGCCACGATTTTTTTCTCTACTTGCTGCAGATTCTGCTTTCATCGCGTACTTTAGCTTTAAGTCGGCATTTCAGAGTGTTCTCTCGAGGGGGTTTTCGCTGTGATTCCTTCCCCAGACGCCCAGCGCGAGGCCCAGGGAGGTCTGTGCGCCACGCAACCAGCAGGGCCAGTGAGAGGCTTGGAGCTCGGCTGTGTCCCCTTCCCTGCCTCTCCTCCGCAGTGAGGTTTTTAACAGGGAAAGTGAGCTCTGTCTGGGGAGAGAGCCTGGAAGAGGGCGGTGCGGCGTCTAGAGGAGCAGCCGACCGCGGCGAGGAGGAGAAGGGCCCCGCGCCACCCTCTGGTCACCCCCGCCCCGCGCGCTCCCGGCGGCCGGCCACTCTCGGACGCTGACGGAGAGCGGCTCCGGGGACAGCCCGGCCGGGGACAGCGTCAGCCGGGCAGCCCGGCCCGAGGATGGCCTCCACCACCACCTGCACCCGGTTCACGGACGAGTACCAGCTCTTCGAGGAGCTCGGAAAGTAAGCGCGGCGCCGGGCCTCCGGGAGGGCGGGGAGGGAGGGCAGGGCAGGGCCACGAGGGGGCTCTCCGTGGGGAGGGGCGGACCTGGGGGACCCTGCACCCGGTCGCCCTGGAGCTTCGGCGGGCCCCGCGGTCGTAGCGGTCACCCCGAGACGTGTGTGGACGCAGCCTGGACCGCTCTCTAAGCCGAGATGCCTCCGGAGTCCGCGGGACGACCACGCGCGGACGGGGACGCGCCGCCCCTGCGGCGCCGTGTTACTGACGCCCCAAATTCCACGTCCCGAGAGTGGCCGCCCCGACGAGCCGACCCTGCCCGGCTCCACAGTCACTCTTGGCCCCAGTGACTCGCTCGCCATCCCTTCCCAGGGCTCACGCGCTGTGGGAGAGCTCTTTGGACACCGGGAGCCTCCAGGGTGGCCTAGCGGTGCGTGGACCTGCAGGACCGCTGGAGATGTGCAGGGAGGGACAGGGACCTGCTGAGGCCCATGCACGGGGACCTACGGGCTTTAGGTGTGCGGGAAGACACAGAGACCTGCTGAGGCTTATGCCGGGGACCCCAGGGGCTGGAGGTGTGCAGGGCGTGGACAGAGACTTGCTGAGGGCCCTGCACCGGGACTCAGGAGCTGGAGGTGTGTAGGGAGGGACAGGGGACCTGGTGATGCCCGTGCACGGGGACCCAGGGGCGACCGGGATGCTGATTTACGATTTATGCAGCATCTGACCCAAACCCAGTCCTCTGCTGCTGCTTCCACTATTACTGCTGAAAGGGTGCAGTTAAGTGTATGGTGCTGTTTTATGCAGCTAAATGAAAGGAAATGGAACTATGTTTGAAATGGAGTGAACATTCTATCGTTACATGTTTATATACTGTTAGCTGTTAAAACATGGAGGATTTGTCTGAAGAGCAGCTTAATTCAAACCTCTCCCCTCCCCCAGCCAAAAACAGCAGAGAAATCACACAAATGTTTCCAAGATTTATATTTTAATGAAAACAATCGCCATATTTACTTACTTGGAGCCAGATTAATTTGTTACCCTATCAGAATAAATCTGCAGCGGGTCTGTGCTGCTCTTCCTCAGCTCTGCTCTCTGCAGGGTTTTCGTCTCAGCGTTTTGTGCTGTGTGAGTGTGAATTATGAAAGGTTTTCTGATTTCATGTGCGAACAAGGTCCTCATAATTGGCGGTTCCTTTCATTTTGTTGATTAATAATGTGTGCTGCCGGTTAAATAAAATTTTCTTTTATTCCTCAGCATTAAGCTCTAGGTCTCCAAGAATTGTTCATTTTCTGTAGATCACCGTAGTGTACTGATATTTGAAAATTCACTGCATTCCATAAAAATGCTCAGATTGTTGTAATTTTTAAATAGACTATCAGAGCTGATTATATTGATGACCTGGTGATTTGTGGTTTCCAGGGGGGCTTTCTCAGTGGTGAGAAGATGCATGAAAATCCCTACTGGACAAGAATATGCTGCAAAAATCATCAACACCAAGAAACTCTCCGCCAGGGGTAGGTGGTTTCAGCTACCCGTACATGTTAATTTGTGTTTCTCATGCTGATCGTTGGTCCTTTCATATCGTGTAGTTATAGCTGTATCATAGACTTAGCTATGATATTACATACTGAGTTTAGTTCCTTCCTGAATGCCCGTTGGTCTGTATGGTTTAAAAATAAACAAATATAATTTAATAAGTTGTCATAAAAATTCTGTTCTATGAGCAGTAGCATAATTAACTACATTTTAAGGCAAATAAATGTCACTGAGCAAATAAAGGCATTTTGCCTTTAGCTCTATTGTGAGATAACTTCCAGAGAAATGCTGGAACCAAAAAATGTAATTCTCAAAACTATCATTATTCCCTTTTGCTTTTGGGAGGAAAAATAGGTCAGAGCTCAGTTGAATCGTTCATTTCAATAGTAGTCACACTTAACTTAAATCATCAAGGTGTATTTAACACTAATGGCTCTGGGAGGAAGCGTGATGGCCGCACTCAAGGAAGTCCAGCTCCCTTTGGATGTTTCTGAGCTGTTCACTGTCTTTCTCTTTGGCGTTGAGGCTTCTCCCAGACTCCGCATGTAGTCCGCACAGGCTTCCTAGCCACGGAGGTAATTCGTGCTCGTAGAGCAGCTGTTGACCTAAGCGTGGAGCATGGAGGGCCGCCTGTCGCTGCTTTGGGCTCCTGCTGGAGCACTTCCCCTGGACCGTCAGGCGCCCCAGGAATGGCGAGCGCCGGTCTGAGGCATTTCCAGGGGAATTTATGGTTTAACGAAAGAGAAGTGAAATTAAAATGAACCAAATGCCAGAGCGTAAGCCCATTTCAGTGACCTGGTTTATTTTAAGTAATGAGAAAAGAAATTCCATTAGGGCGAGTGTTCCTCGTTTAATTTGACTTCTAGAAAGTGCTGCTGCCAGGTCTCCTGGTATTATTGCTCTTTGTTTTCTGCCACGATTTTTTTCTCTACTTGCTGCAGATTCTGCTTTCATCGCGTACTTTAGCTTTAAGTCGGCATTTCAGTGTGTTCTCTCGAGGGGGTTTTCGCTGTGATTCCTTCCCCAGACGCCCAGCGCGAGGCCCAGGGAGGTCTGTGCGCCACGCAACCAGCAGGGCCAGTGAGAGGCTTGGAGCTCGGCTGTGTCCCCTTCCCTGCCTCTCCTCCGCAGGGAAGTTTTTAACAGGGAAAGTGAGTTGCCACACTGTAAATGACATTTTAGTTTAAAAAAAAAAAGATGTGGCGCCCAGTCCTCTCCTGCCTGTGTGGCTTCCTCTTGCGGGCTGGGCATCGTGGGGCCACCACTTCTCTCGAGTGTCACAACCCGTGGCCCAGGGCTCGGTGGCTTTATATTTCCTCCGAAAACCAGCCTTGCTGAGGTTCACATTCGCAGTCAGCTCAGCGGGGTCCCGGCCTGTCCGTCCACCTGCAGGAGGGCGGTGTCTCCGGGGTCTGCCCGCCCCTAGGCTCCCCCAGAGCTGCCTCCGCCCTCTGCCGCTGATTCCCCTGGTCCCAGCGCATTTAGGGCGAGGACCAGACACGCCTCCTGTTCTCCCCGTGTGCTCCCCGCTGCGTGCGAACCTGCTGAGCAGAGAGGCGGCCAGCTGCCCTGGGTCCAAGTCTCCGCCCTCCTGGGGCGTGCTGGCCCGAGCCTCGGGTTCTCACCTATGAGATGGGGTGAAACGAGCTCTGGAGGAGGGGACGAGTTAACCCAGCAGTAGCTTGGTGACCCTGCGTGACCTGCAGTCAGTGGCTGAGCTGCTGCTCTCAGTGGGTCGCTGTGAGGAGCGAATGAGGTCACCCGCATAAGGGTGTGGCAGCCTCCTTCGCATGTGTCCCTCAGGCTGACCTGCACTCGCATGGAATCTAAACTCTCAGGAAAACCGCCACGCTTTCACTTGTGATGTAGGTAACATTCCACGGCACTGAGGACAATGCGTGACCAGGGTGGGGGACCAGCATCCATTGTGCCTCTTAAATGGTTGGGGAAGGGGCAGGTGCCTCGTTTATGGAGAAGGACAAGCAAACACTGGGCACGGAGTCATCTGTAAGTACTGTATTCAGAGCATATGCTTTGAAAGACGAGTTCTTGAAAAACGCTGCCTTCTCAGTATATAATGATACTAAAACACGACAAAAACGTTTTTAAATAGTATATTTAAAGGGAAATGTAGAAGGAAATGCAAATTGGCATGCTTACTTTTTCTAAGGTACTGGTTTTTGT
Organism: Pteropus vampyrus; assembly: GCF_000151845.1. Lineage (NCBI taxonomy): Eukaryota > Metazoa > Chordata > Mammalia > Chiroptera > Pteropodidae > Pteropus > Pteropus vampyrus. Next base: position 848,811 of record NW_011889063.1, on the reverse strand, counting down.
TTCGTTTGGGTTTTTGGCTGCATATAGTTTTTGTGGAACATATAATTTTTTTGTACAAATTTTTCTTTGTTTTGTTTGAGATACCGTGCCTTTGTAAATCCAAGCTTTACTCCTATTCGTTTTAAAGACCAGGCAGGCCCTTCAACTCAAGTAATAGTCTTTAAATGTAACCTTACATCTGAAAAAGAAAGGCCGCTGTCGGTGATTGTCATCTGAGACCATAGGGGAATGGCCAGAAATATGGCTGCGTGCCTGCACAGATTTGCACATCCAGTGACACTGTCACCGGGTGCTCTCTGTGCCTGGGTCTTACTGGGTTTCCAGCGGACAGTCTCGCTTGCATTTCCGCCCAGCTGTTCGTCACCCACACTGGTTTTGGGAGACTCAGGAGTCAGTTGAATTGCTCTCCTTTTGCATCGACACGTGCACGCACAGAGGGCGTTCCTTACGCAATACTGATCAGATAAGTACACACAGAATTTGGCTTGTTTTAAAAATTAGAAGTGATGTAGATACGTCTGATTTTTATATGTAATTTCTGTCTTCTAAAAAGTTTTGTTAGATAGGAATGAAAAGCATGCTTAGTAACTGGTAGTGGTAATAGAATTTTGCCTCGTATTTTTACCATGAGAAGTAGGAACTATATCATTTTGATCCCAATTAGGTTAGTACTCAGCAAGTGCTGATTCGCCTGCCGTGCTGCGAGTTCGTCTGTTTTGTTGTGGTTATCACTAAGGTGTCGTCAGGTTCTGGATGTCCATGCGGGGCTAGGGTCGAGTTCAGAAGTGGTGACTGACGGTCCTGATGGCAGATGTCTTCAAAGGTGGTTCGTGGCTTTGAGATCACATTTTCAAGCCTCCCTGTGGTAGACAGCTTTTCGCGGTAGTGACGACTCGGCGTTCATCTTTCAGTGTGTTTTTGACCATTAGAAACCAGTTCTTATTACATAGAGTCTGATATGCCAGAAGTCATTGTTTTTGTAAAATATGACAGGATAGAATCTTGACATGATGTACTCTATGCTATGCCGAGTGTATCTTACCTCTACTCCACTGCGCAAGTTAGGGGTTCCGTTTTCCGTTTCTGTAAACCTTCAGGTATAGTGCAGTTAAGTCGTTTTGGTGTTCTTTGATTTTACTAGTTTTATTAATTCCTAGATTGATGATATTAGTGGAAGATGGATCGAGACTCTATAAAACTACTCGACCATGGACACAAAATGAGGCCTCAGCTATGAAATCTGAATGTTGCATATACGTCCCTAAGTCATCTTTTTTGTAATAGGGATGCCCATAACTAACTCCTGTTACTCTGGCATCAGACAGTCCAGAAAGTGCTGTCATTTCTCAGCCTCGTGGTTTCTTCTCTTAAAGTGGAAGTAGGACTGAGACCATATAGATGAGTCGACTTGTTCTGAGTATGCGTTGCATTATTGATTTGGCAATTTGGAACTAGTTGGGCAAATTAATATTAATTTTTGGAAGTTAGTTGGCTCAAACAATGTTTTAAGAAAAATGAGTGAATCATTTTTTGCTTTTGTACATGACATCTCTACAACTCTTCAATTATTGGGTCCCAAAGTGACATGTATTATTCTTGTCATTTTGTGTTCTTTCGTTACATTTAATCGTATTTGCATTCTTACATAGGCCTTGATATTCCACATTTATTTTCCTCTTTTGGTGAATGAGAATATTATTGATAGTCAAAACTAGTTAGGAGATGAAAAACAAAAATGCAAATCTGTATTTCCAGGAAATAATAAAAATCCTTTCTGTGTCCCAGCGTCGCCGGGTAAGGCAGACTTGGTGAAGCGTGCCGTGTCAGGTCCCAGCTGCCACGCTAACAGCGGTGTCAGCTTGCACTTGACTGTGCGGTAGGACTTGAGCTCCCAGGGAACCTCGACTGTCGCTACAAGGAGATCAATACCTTTCATTTCCATTGAAATATGAATTGACTCAATGCAAAAATTAAAAATTTTACGGGTTCCTTTAATGTTAACCATGGATTACTATAAAGTGCATACTAGTATTCTCTTGGGCCTTTAACTTTCGTTAACTAGAATTTTAATTAATTTTTAAAAGTCTTTTCCTTCTGCTGATACTGAGGCAAGCCGACTGATAGTGTATCTCGGGCTGGGTTCCTATTTTTTACATCTGTCTCCCTCCGTTTATGAGGGTGTAGTGTGTACAGTGTTTTTTTCTAAATTATTGGTGATTAATGATTGTTTAAGTGAGAGGCTGCGTTAAAGCTTTTAAGTGGTGATAGCATCTTATAGCAAACTTCACTGTGACACATTAAATGTAGTCTTAGCAGTATTTTTACTCTAAAACGTAATGCCTTTATAATAGTAACTTACATTTCATGCTGTTTTATAGACTCTTAAGCACACTCGCATATGTGACCTTATTTTCTGTGTTTTATTTACTAAATACTGACTGATGACAGTGGGCCGGGTGTCAGGCGTTAGGTGTCATAGACGACGTGTGCCGAGTGTGGCTCGAGCGAAGTGCTGAGGACGTGCCGAGGACGTGCCGAGGGCTTTCCAAGGGGGGAGGGTTATTTCCGCCCAGGGAGACAAAGGAATGCTCTTAGATGATATGGATTTCAATAAATTTTTAAAATCATGATGCAGATGTGGCTCAAGTACCAAAACGTAAGCAAACAACGTGGAGGGATCATTCAAAGTAGCTTAAATATCGGAGTATAATAAAAATGTCATTTTATTACTATGGTAAATTTGTTGCAATCAGCATGAGGTTATTTTTAGAATAAAATAATTTTAAGTGAAGTAGAAATTTTTTGAGATGGCGGCATTATCATGACTCCCGTTAAGGTTGATATGACCATGCTTCTTAAGGTGAGGTCATAGACCTCTCATGAGCCGGAACCTGTCTTGCTCAGGGATGGGAAACCGGCAGGCACGGGGGGCGGCCGCGTGTGGTGTTCGGTTGGTTCCGATGCTGAGTGTCTTAAGCGTCATTATACTTACATCCAGGGCAGCATCACCACTGGTTTTTAAGCTGGTGCGCGCTTTCATGGGACTATGTTCTCCTTTAGCTTCTTAGACATTTGTCCATTACTCCCGAAAACAGTAGTAAAATAATAGAAAATAATAGCCGTTATTTAAAGAGAACCTTCTAAGTGACAGGGACATATTGACCGGACACTGTGGCTTCTGCAACCCACAGCGCAGCCTCCAGGTAGACAGTATGGCCTCCATTTTTAAATAAAGGAAGCGGGCTCTGCGTGACTGAGAGCCTCGGGGTTAGTATGTGGTCGAGTCAGAGTTTCAGCCCAGTTTCCTCCCGCTCTGAAGCCAGACCCCGCTGTCACACCGTGTTGATCAGCCTTCCCGCGCGGACCCGCGAGTGCTCCGCGACCTCCCGCCAGGCGCCAGGGCGCGCATCCCGGAGGCCTGTGTCTGCCCGCCCCTGTGTTCCCGGTGAGGGTGCAAAGCCCTCTGGGGGATGCGCTCGAGTGCCACGCTGCGGGGGAGACCGCGCTCCCGGCACATGAAGCCTCAGACAGCCCCGCCCTGCCGCCGGGGGTGGGGAAGCCACAGGCGACACTCTCATTCAAGAGGCAGAAACACCGGTGCAGAAGAAGGCAGTGTTTTGTCAGCTCAGTTCATTAGCTGACTAAAAATACCTCAATATACAGTCAGTCCCGAAAAACATTCTTCTACATGATTCACTTGTCACTGAAGGGAAAAACTCAGCCCTTAACCGGAGTTGGGAGGGACATGCTCAGGAAGGCACCTGCTCATCCCGTTGAAGTTGGGTGGCTGGAGCGTGGGCGTCCCTGTCCCCCTGTGGACAGTGCCATGCCGGGTGTCCCTGTCCTCCCTCGGACAGCACCATGCCGGCTGTCCCTGTTCCCCCGTGGACAGCACTGTGCCGGAGTCAAATTCACACAAAAGTCTGGCAACTGACAGAAAAGACAAGCGTCGTGTTTTATATTGGTCAGGAAAACACCGGTTGGGTGCAGCGGCGTCACGGTGCACAGGTAGCATCGTGCAGCATTTCTGTGCAGCTAATTGCTCTACCTGAGGTTCTCTACTTCTTTCCGTTAGGTTACGCAGGGATTAAACATTCGGGTCATGTAAAATTTGATATATACATTTACAAAATCGATACGTGATTACGCAGCAGTAATCGAGCACCCAGTTCTGCATGTCTCCCCTTGGCGACGAGAGCGCGCCCCCACTGCTGCAGCCACTGCCCGCCCGGGCCCTGGCCCCATGCGCTCTGCAGTTCACTACCATCCCGCGGGGTCAGGAGAGAAACTGCCCCTTATTTTTCCTGCCCTGGGCTGTTTAGTTACCTGAGTGGTCTCCGTCGACCCGTGAGGCACCCGTGGGAAATCTGTGCACTCATTGTCTAGGTAGGCCGTGTTTCGCTGTATCCGTGTTTTACCTGTGTAAATTCAGGGCACAGACTGTGTTAACGCTCATATACTAGTTTATCCTTTTGCCTTCTCTCTAGGAAGGCTTAAATTATTTGGAAAATTTTTCCTAACAAGTTATTTTCCTTCCACGTCTTTTGGAAGAAGTGCCATTAATGAGTACACACTGAAGTCAGGCAAGAAGGAGCGGTCTCAAACTGTCTTATTGAAGGTAAATGTAGTAAGCGATGATTAATTGGAGTTTTATTCTATCGTATAGAGAGTTGAGGTCTGCCACATTACCGCTTTGGTGTTTAAAACGTGATGCTTTGGTAAAGAAATGGTCTTGCAGTTTTGGGAGGCTGTGTTGGGGACACCTTGAACTTCTGCTGACATGTGTTCGTTAGCAGCCCTGGTCTCTGCCTCCCAGGGGACTCGCCCACTTCCCCTCCTGCGAGTGCCACCGACCATGCGTGGCCCGTCAACGCGTCTCAACCCCCTTTCCACCTCTCCTTTGTCACCACCACTCTACTCTGAGCTGTCTCTTCGTCGTGATGCTTCTCCTTTGAAAAACCTCCTGAGCAGGTTTTCCAGTTGACAGCGGCCACGTCTTTTATTCATGTATTCAGTTCATTTGAGACTGTAGGGGCCCGCCGTGCTGGACGTCTTGTGATGTCTGGGGACGCGGAGGTGAAGGCAGAGGCTGCCCTTGGGGGTCTCGTGGTCCATCAGTGTGGACGGCAGCCTGGTGAATACGGGCTGGTTTCGAGGGCTGCAAGACAGGTGTGCACAGGGCCTTCCTGTGGTTTCAGGCTGGAGGAGGCTGGTATCACAGACGTCTCGAGGAGCTTTGTGTGTGGGGCGGTGCCTTGGGTGATGAGGCAGGTGAGCCCGGCAGAGGAGGGGCAGCGTGTGCAGGGAAGGGGAGAGCTCCGGCTCCACCCTGCAGATGGAATGGGCACACCTCGTCCTGTTGCAATCCTCTCTCCTTGAAGACAGTTCAGGTGCCGCCTCCTCCAGGAAGCTGTCTCTGGCTTCCCCTCTTCCCTTCCTTCCCTCCTCTCACCAGAAGTGATTTTTCTCTGGTCCCTTGAAAGCTTTTTCACGTTTCTTAAGGAGCACATCCCATCTCTCCCTGGTACGCAGTTGTACATGCTGTAGCTCTCGAGCGAGTTGTGGGCGGTTTTTAACTTGTCTTGGGGTCTGCTCCTGGCAAAGCAATCACAATGTTGCAGATACTTGTAACTGTCGTATGAGTGGACAAATGAATGAGTGTGCAAATAAGATTCTGTCTCTGGGAATTGGCGTGTGCTTAGCGGAGACCGATGACGCATGAAGTGAATGAAAAGGAGCCGAGGCTTCACGTCAGATGGCGCACCCAACCCCAGCCAGTACTCTCTCATCCCCAGATCGTTCCATTAGTCCCTGATGACCGATCAATTACTCTCTCATCCCCAGATCGTTCCATTATTCCCTGATGACCTATCAGTTACTCTCTCATCCCCAGATCGTTCCATTAGTCCCTGATGACCGATCAATTACTGTCTCATCCCCAGATCGTTCCATTAGTCCCTGAGGACCGACGATTCTTTGTTGGAAAGAGTTTTGTATACTTTAGTAAGTTTTGAGCAACTACATGCAAATTCTCATCACTGTTTCTTACTGTCTAGTGGTGAAGTAGCTCAGTCATCGGGGCAATAGCGTTTCCGTAGTCTGTCTGTGCACCAGGCCACTCCTGTAAAAGCCAGACTCATGTCTTCCTTAAGTTTTTCTAAGATAGTGGGGCTTTTACATTTTTGATCCATTCTACAGAGGTGCCTACTTTTTCTCTTATCTTTTAAAGCTCATTTTAAAGAGCATTTTGATGATACTTTATAGAGTTTTGGATACTCAAGTGATATTATTATATTATAAGCGAATATATTATTCGCTTATAGAGATTATTTGATTTTTTAGTGAAAGCGGAGGCCAGCTGTTACAACTGCTGTGTCTGTCAACTCAGAAACGTGGGGAAAAGGCTGGAGAGTTGACTTGTTTCAGTACTGGAAGGCCCTTCCGACAGCACGCATGGTTTAAGGCACTTCTTTGTGTTCTCTCCAAGGAGCTTTCCTCCTGCGACGTGTGGCAGGCCATCGGGAGTTCGCATTCTGTAACTTGTAGCGCGCACACACGCCCACACGCCCACACACACACGGACATATTTTTAAAGAAAATATGCTATTCCTTTCCTAAAAGCATTCCAGTCATATTTTTAAGAGGCAACTTGAAGGCTGCAGTCATGGTGGCAGAAGTGATTTGTGACATTAGTTTAGCTGAACATTCCTGCCAGTTTGTAGGAACTTTATTCATGGTGGATCTTTTATGATTTTAATTAAGCAAATCGTATATGCTTTTATATTAAAGATTGTACATAAATAATAGGTGCAGAGAGAACTGTGCACTTTGGACATATCTCTGAAATAATAGTTTTGATTATTGCTAATTTGTATGAGTGCATTTAAAAATTATTTTGTAAAAATAAGTATTTTAATTGCAGAATCTGGAAAAATACAGAAAAATAGAAAGAAAAAGACATATTTATCATTGAAGTTCCCCAATCTCTGTTAATGTTCTGTCATTTTTTTTTTAATTTGTCAGAATACTGGACTAAAATATACAATTTTCTGTACTGCTTAATATTACAAAATTTCACTATGTTACTAATCCTTTGAATTCTTAATGGATTATACTTCCCTGAGTAAAACATCAGTTTAGTTTTGCTAGTTTTTTTTTTAAAATCTGTTCTTTGCTATGATAAATGACAATAGTAAGCATTGTTTTGTAAAACTTTTTCAGTTTTCAGATTCTTTTCTTAGGAAATATTCGTAAAAGAGAATTTGTAAATGGAGGATTGAATTTTCAGAATTCTTGATAAGCGTTGCCAGGTTGTTGCATCCTGCAAGTTTTGTACATTTCCATGAGAGACATTTAAGTTTGCCAGTGAAACTGAGTTTGGGGCAGCGGGGTTCTAAATTTAAATTTCAATTGAACAACAAGAACAAGAAAACACTTCCCTTGTCTCAGACCTCTGTGGGCTGCGGGACAGACAAAGGCACCAGGACGAGGCCCTCATCTCGAGTCAGGGCAGCCGCGGGGCCCGAGAGTGGCCGCGGGTGCCGGTGTCGCCACGCACAGCTCAGCACTCTGAGGCATCAGCAGGTGACTGCTGGGTTGCTAAAAGGGAAGTCGATGTCTGAACTGGGTCTTGAAAATAACCAGTTTTGAATTTAAAGATGAGTGGAAAAGATGCAAATTAATATGATATTATAAAAGCCTTGTGAGAAGGCTTTTATAATAAGCCTTCTTATTATAAAGTCGGGACGTGGCGGAGTCGGGACGTGGCGGTGAGGAGTGAGCGGGAGGGAGGCAGGTGCTCTCGGAGCCTGCGGCGGGCCGGCCCCGGACACCCTCGCCCCACCGTGGCAGCACGTGGGCTCTGCCCCCGCTGGCTCTTAGTGCAGCGGCCTGTGGGAAAGCGTGGGACAGGATGGGTCGGGTCCTACAGCCCTGAGTCATCGGGGCGAGCAGCTGATAAGAGAGGAATAGCAACTTCTTATCGGCCTCGGGCCTCACGTTTTGTTTAGCTTTGGGGCGGTACAAGAAAATGGAGTGACTAAAGCGGAAGATATAGGCCAAGAGAAAAACGAGAGATTCTTCTTAACCAACCAATATTAAACATGTCCTAAGGAACCCTGTTGGAACTTAAAAACCAGAAGCTGGGTAGCCTCGCGGCTGCCGTGATGGATCCGCGACCCCTGCAGAAAAATGCTTGTGGGTTTCTGTTCAGAACCCAAAGTAAGTCATAAAAACGGCCTCGGCATTGTTCCCCGAGTTCTCGCATACCGCCTGGCACTGTTCCCGGGTGTTTGCGGACTGAATGACTCCAAACTACGTTGGACGATGATAAAGAAACGCGTTTAGCGACCCAGAATTCTCAGCAGTGAGGTTCGTGTGCTCTGTTCCCAACTATGGCCTTAAAAACATTTTTTTTTTTTAAAGAAAAGCTCGAAATGTAACAGTCAGGTGAATTCTGTGATATCATTTATGATTTAGCACAAGCCGGTGGTCGGAAAGGAGTCATTTGTTCCCTTCATTTAAATGATGAAACAGTCTCTCACAGACTTAGAAGACAACTTTGATTTGAGTGTTTGACCCCCCAGCCAGCCTCGGCCGTGCAGTATTTTCCCCGTTTTCAAAAAGATCTTAGCAGCTATGTAAAACATTATCTGTAAGCTCTCCCAGTTCCATTGGCATTGAGGACTCTACACCCTGTGGTTTAGGGGAGACATGTGCCTGCACTGCGTAGTGGGGTGCTCTGGCGCTGGGGCAGGAGCTCTGTTTGCAGAGCAGGGCGCCGTCTGTTCCCTCCAGAAGCGGGGACTCGGGGTGGGACCCGTGGTGAGGGCAGGCTAGGGAAGCCCCGCCTCCCGATCAGGAGCAGAGTCCCCTCCTGTCCTCCGGGCGTGGGCCTCCTGGTCCCTGGTCCTGGCCGGGGTTCTTTCCGGTAGACTGGGAGGGGCGAGGAAAGGCCATTAAAGAGAACAGGACCGAGGCCCACTGTTCTCTCATTTCTATGTGCTTTGGAAATTATTTTTGGGAAAAAACATTCTTTGGGTTGACCTTTATTCCCAGCATCTTACATATCTTTATGATTGGGAAAAGGGAAAACAAATTTAATTGTTAACCTTAAGTCTGTCTGAAAGAGAAAAGTAGATCTTATATTAACGGGACCAGTTGCTGGGTCACCTGGAGCACCGTGCCCTCCGTTTCACGCTGCCAGCCAGTGTCCGTGACCTGGTGGTGACGTAATGAAGAGAAGACCCTAAGACGTGGGCGGGAGGGTTAAAGGCTGAGGCCGTTCACCTTGGAAAACAGTAACCATTTATTTTAGTGGATACTTGATCTTCTGTAAACTTTAAGAAATTATCTTAGGTAAGAGACTTTCAGAGGTGTGTGTGTGTGTTTTGGAATAATCCAAACCAAATAAATCCAAATTTAGAGATAGCACTATTAGAAACATACGGCGAACATAGCACTTAGCTTCGGGAGGGCGATTTCTCTCCTCCCTGCTCGTGAGCATCTCAGCCCCTCTGCAGCCAGCTTTGGGGGCGAAAGTGGGGCGAGGGAGAAGCGAGTCTCTGAAAGCTTCTCATGGCTCACACCGATGCTTCGTTCGCATCTTTCACTCATGGATCTTGACACATTTCCTGACGGCGCCCCCAGTTCTTCCAGGGCGAGGATGAGGGACGTTCAGGGGCCCTCGTGCTGGTGCTCCCAGGCCTGTCATCCCCACCTGCATGTTGCGTGCTCCGCGGTGCCCGTCACTTCCCTTCCTGTGCCCGGGGCTGGAGGGGCAGGGCCACTGGGGTGTGAGGAGGAAGTCACCCGCACTGGGGTCTGGCTGGGCGTCTGGGTCGGTGACCCTGCCCCTGTGACCGCATTCGATGGCCTGCTTCATGCCCACGCAGGCAGTCTGTCTCACTTTCTGGCTGTGACACTGCCCTTAGGGAGCCTGCTGTGTGACAGCGAGGGATGCGACGGGGACAGAGATGGGGACAGACGGCTCCTGTGCCGGGGACAGCGGGGACGACATGAGTTGGGGAGAGACAGAGAAGGGACAGACGGCTCCTGTGCCAGGACAGACCAGGCGGAGACGCTGACAGCTCAGCCGAGAGCAGGGTAGACGAGCAGGGTCGAGCCTGAGACCGGGCGCTCTGTGGTCATGGGTGACCATGGGCAGGGGCCCTGCTCTGTGCCCTGGGTCCTTGGGGCACGGTCACGTGGCCTTGGGAGCCTGGCCTGACCCCAGGGACTCTGGCACTTTTTGAATGCCAAGGAAAAAGGCTTTTTGTGTTTGTTTTGTTTTGCTTCACATTAATTTTTCTTAATTTGCGCAGCTGTTAAGAATACAGCATCCAGAATTAAAAGCCCGACTGAGTGTGACAGCGAAGCCCTGCTGCTGTCACCCTGTCACCTTTTTAGGGCACGAGCGTCCAGGAGAGGTGACGGGGGAGGAGGTAGGAAGCAGAGCCGGAGCAGGAAGCTGTTCTGCAGGCATGGCAGCCAGAGTGACTCATTCTGGAATGTGTGGTGGCAGATTTCTACCCAAGAGGGAGGCCTGAGGGGTGGCTTGGGGGGAGGTCTTCCCGGCACACCCTAAATTAGCTCTTTCCCTCGTTTCTACTCAGTTTTGTTCACTTTCCCTGCATAAACAAAAGACTCTGCAGGCGGCTTCAGAGGCTCAGAGCTATCCGTAATCTCATCGGCCGGAATGTGCTGTTTGTGGAGAAAAATGGTTGCAGACGGGAATGGGCCCCATGTGCTGGATGGGCGTGAACCGCGCCCCTGGCCGACCCTGGCCACGTGCAGCGAGGTCTGTCCCACGAGCTCCGTCACGCGCTCGCGTGCCCCCGCACGCGCCTCTGGCTCATTGCGATGAGAAGGACTCAGTTTTCAAGTTCTCCCAGACCACCGGGATCCTTAGTATTATTTTGTTGAAACTGTTGTTGTTCGGTCTGTTTTCTAAGGTCACTGCAGAGAGTCGCCTGCCCCCTGAGAAAGCAGCGGACCCAAGGACTGCTGTCGAGGGGGGCGTGGTCAGAGTGCGTTTCGCTCCCGCCAGGGGGTGCGCTTTACGCTGCCTGTCCCTTCCCGCCCCTCCCCCTGTGCTGTCCCTGCTGCCTGTCCCTCCAGGCCGGGGTCCCAGGGGCAAAGCTGCTCTCCAGCCGGACTCCCGCGTTCTAGAAAACAAGTGCGTTCACACCTCCGCCGTGGCACGCTGCTGTCTGGCAGTCGAAAGCTGGTCGCTCTTGTGCCGATACGTGTTGTAGCCCGGACTTCCCAGGTGCCTGGCGATGTCATGTCTCTCACTCTCGTGTCAGCTGTCACTCAGGACTGAGCAGCTCCTCTGTGCCGGCCCTGGGGTACGGGGCACGGGGGTGCGGGAGTCACCGGGCGGGGGGCAGAGCTGCCTGCGCAAGGACAGGCCTCTCGGGGGGCAGGGAGAGCAGCGCACCGTGAGAACACGTGAGGGCCAGGGTGGCGGTGCCGGGCCCGGGCGGGAGAAGGCGCGGCGGGGACACTGCGGTCCCTGCTCTCTGTCTGCGGACTGTCCGTTCTGGACGTGCCCTGTGCGGGGAGGCACGCGTCAGGTGTGCGTGATGGGGCTGGCCACTCTCGTTTAGCATAGGGCCTGCTGGTTCTGTCCTTGATCGATCGTTGCCTGGATGCGCCACATACCGTAGGCCTCGTCCTCGGTTGGCGGGCACGTGGGGCGCTTCCACTTTGGGGCTGTTCTAAATAATGCTGCCATGAACATTTGTGTCCAAGGCTCTTGTACAGACCTACGTTTCTTTCTCTGGCACACAGGAAATGCTCTGCACGCTCGCGCGCGCGCGCGCGCGCACATACACACACACACACACACACACACACAGAAGGAGTACAGACTGCAGAGTTTACGACAGGGCCGGCACCATGCAGTGTAGTGTAGCGGTCACTGATGACTCGCCTGGCTAACGTGCATTGCAACCTGCATGTGACAGGTGGGTAGGAAAGCACTGTTCCCCAGAGACTGGTGCATGGGGAGGAAACAAGCAGAGTGTCTGTGTGACAAGCAGCCGCCATCGCCTCCCCTCTGTGTGGGGAGCGGAGACCCACACGCGCAGGAAGGGCTCAGGTTGGCTGTGCGTGCGCGTCTGTTCCACGTCGAGGAACCGCTGGCCCAGCCCGTCTGCCCCTGCGCGCTCTCCTCTCTCGTGCCAGTGTCCCTAGGAGGGGCTGGGCGTGGGGTGCTGTCTACACCGTGGTCTGTGCTGGGTGGCGGACGCCTGGGCACCATTCTGCTGACGGTGTGGCAGGTGTGGGATATGCTCACGCTGGACCCACCCTTCCCGCCACCTTATTGGGGATGCAGCCATCTCGCAGGTTGTTGGCGGGGTGTGGCGGAGTGTGGTCTGTCCACATTGGCCCCGAGTTCGCTAGGCCTGGCTTTGGGTGGGGGCTGCTCTGGGCGGCGGTTGTGGGGCCGGGGGCTGAGGAGGAAGGGTCGGGGCTGACGTTCGCTGAGACCGTGGGTTGGCTCGATGGTTAGCAGGAAGCTCCCATTTCCGTCTTTCACACGGGAGAGTGGATTTGGGGCTCTCCGAAGGCCCCAGGGAGCCCCCTGGGGGCTGAGCACGGGCTCCATTCTTCCCCGCAGCGCTGCGCTCCTGGCCTACCGGACAGTGCGAGGCAGGCCAGCTGTGGGCCTGTCCTCGGAGTGCGCTTTGCGCTGCCGTGAGCCGTTTGCAAACGGGAAGAAGTAAGGACGTCACCTTTCTGAAGAGAGATTATAATCCAGAGTCAGTATCTACTTTTACAACATTAGAAACTCTACTTTGCACTAGTGGCGGGACATTTTTTGGGTTTTGTGTTGTCGTGTGTACTTAAAACATGATGTATATTTCCAACTGAATTAAGTATTCCCCACATCTTACATAAAATTCTGTAATTAACTTTAAAAATTAGGCTGGATAAATTGCCTTTTAAGCCGTTCAGAGTTGACCGACTTTTGGTGACATGGAGAAATCCATATTGGAAAAGTTTGCCGTAATAATTGAAATAGTGAATGTCTACTGTTATTTCCTTATTTTTTGTATTACATTTTTATTTGAACCACGCGCATTTGTATATGGTTTGAGTAAAAGCACAAGGAAGCACACAGCATGTGGTCTTCTGTGAATGTGCATGCACGCACACACACGCATGCACACGCACGCACACACGCGTGCACACGCACACACACACGCATGCACACGCATGCACGCGCACGCACGCACGCATGCACACGCACTCACACGCACGCACGCACGCGCATGCACGCATGCACACGCACGCACGCGCACGCACGCGCACGCACACGCTCTCATAGACGGGACTCCTGAGAAGCAGACGCAGGGATTGCGAGAAGCACCGCGTACATTTATCAGAGTCCGAATCGGATGACAACACAATAGAAATATTTTCTCGTGTTCGCTGATTGTGCAACATCCCATTTTCATTTTAAGAAATCGGGTTGACGATCGACTGGCAGCGTGAAGCCGGCCAGCTCTCCCGCACGTTTCTCTGCCCTGTGGGTTTCCTTCGGGGATATTTACACAGCCTCGTGGCTCCTTCATCTGTGAAGCGTGGGT
>NW_011889063.1:832279-835163 GCF_000151845.1 Pteropus vampyrus | reverse complement strand
CGTGAAGCCGGCCAGCTCTCCCGCACGTTTCTCTGCCCTGTGGGTTTCCTTCGGGGATATTTACACAGCCTCGTGGCTCCTTCATCTGTGAAGCGTGGGTTGGAAGGGAACACGTACAGACCAGCTTGCTTAATATTCAGGGCTAACTCAGGGAAAACGACCAGAAAACCGAGTACGGTAATTTTATAAATAGGAATCGTTTCATCTGACTTAATTTTTCCTTCTCACAAACTGATTTTCAAAGAAATACTTTGATTTTTCACTCATTCTTGTGGGTCTGCTCGAAACAATAACTGTGACTTATCAGTTCTTTTATGCAGATTTGGAAATTTTGATTCCTGACATCAGTAAGGTGACCTTAGCGATTTGCTCAGCGTTTTGTTATTCAAAACCTAATTTGTGAACGAACATGGGAATGGAAGGGGCATCGCCCCGAACTCTGCTGTTTTAACCACATTCAAGTGTACGGTCTGTGGCACGAAGTACGTTCACGTTGCCACGCAGCCGTCACCAGTAGTCAGCTCTAGAATTTTTCATCTTCCCAGACTGGAGCTCCGTCCCCATTAAATAGTAACTCTCCATTCTCCCCGCGCCCAGCCCTGGCACCCACCATTCTGCTTTCGGTCTCCGTGAACTTGACTGCTCTCAGTAACTGACCGTGGTGCACCCGTGCTTGTTCGCCCTCCTGAGGCTGGCTTGCTGTAACGCTCGGCGCAGTGTCCTCAGGGTCCCTCCTGGCGGAGACTGAGCAGCGTTCCGCTGTGCATGTGGCCTGCGGTTGATTCATGCATCGATCTGCTGGTGGACACCTAGGTCGTGTCACCTTTTGGCGAGTGGGAACAGTAGGGTTTTCAGAGTTCTACCTAAAAGCTATACGCGATCATTAATTTGAATATTCTGATGGGTAACAAGAAAGGAGGGAGGGAAAGCACATAGCGCGTATTTTATAATCCTGATTTCTTCGCTGCACACAGGGATGCGTGGGGTCACCTTACCCCAAGGTGCTTTAATTACTTTGTAAACTGCTCCCCTCGAGCACCCTGCCGCGTGAATGGGGGGTGGCAGTATGTCACGCGGCCCGCTTCCTTCTCCGTAACACGCGTGTTCGGCATCCGGCAGTTTGCGGTCCTGCTCGCTCTGGCGATGTCTGAACAGGTCACGCCGAGCGGGACGCAGCACGTCTCCTTTCGCCCGTGCTCTGCCTTCCTGGTTACTTTTCATCGATCCCTGTGGCCCCTCTGCTTGTAATGTGGATGAAGGCCATCGTCCCGTCCTCGAAGCTGACACGTGGCTGCGTTCTCGAGGGGCGCTGGCTGTGGAGGACCTCGTCGCAGGGTGTAGGGCGGCGGGGTGTCTGCGGGCCCCCTCGCCTGTGCAGGCGCTCACCTAGAGAGACGCAGGAGGCAAGAGGCGCCCACTCCTTCCTTCGCTCCACTCGTTTTAAAGCAGTGGTGAAACAAAACAGACTTGGGCAAGACCCAGTCGGTGGGCCTTGGAAGAGAGCGCCGCCGCCGTTTCCGGGGCGAGGCTGGGGGAAGAGTCCGGGTTCAGCCTGTTGCGTTAGGGTTTCTGTGTTTAATGTGTGCACTCGATATCTAGCGCCAGGTACAGTAAAGCTATAAAATACATCACTTGATATCTAGCGCCAGGTACAGTAAAGCTATAAATTTCGTCAGCAGTGAGGAGGAGCAGCTAGAAAGCCTCCGGAGTAAGTTGGACGTCTTGGGAGATCTGGTTGGTGGTGCGTGAATATTTCTAAGTAAAATCACTGTGACGAGTGGGAAACAGCTTGAGGCCTGTGTTTTGTTTGTTAATTTTTGTTTTTGTGTTTTTAAGGATTTATTTGATCAGCTGACCAGATCCTAAGCCCCACTGCCTCTGAGTGATAGGTTCATTCTTCAAAGGTGGCAGGAAGCCAGGTGCGCCCTTACACAACTCGGGCTCCGTGGGTGGAGTCGTCATTCTCAGGATGAGTCAGTAGACCTGTCACTCAGCAGGGCCTGTGGCTATAGGGACATCTCTTCCTGAATCCCCCTCCCTGCCCCCCCCCCCGCTCTGTCCTTGCCAGGCGGTCACATAAAGGTGGTAGAGTCTTTTTAAGTCTTTCTGATGTTCTAATAAAAGAGATAAAAGGATAGTTCCGTTTTCATCATTTCTGATATTCGGAATATTAGCCACTTTCTTCTGTAGAAAGTTTTGGGAATTCTTATCTTCTGTTGCCATTTACAGAGGTGAAGTTGCTAATGTGCTACATAAATACCCGTTCCCTAATGTAACTTGACTTTCATCTGCCCTCTCCAGCCTCCTTTCTGTTTTTCTTTTCTTTCTAATCGTTTTATGTTAAAAGTAAAACTTTCTCAGCCACTTCTTGCTTCCTAGAAAATCGCCGTTTGTTAAGTTACTGCAGCTGTGCTCTATGAGCTTTACTTCCTCCTTCTAGAACCATCCTTAGTGGCCTTGTCCTGCATATCTCTCAGGGTTATTGAGAGAATCATGTGACTTCATATGAAGGCACTCTGCACGTCGTAAAGCACCATTGACACTTCATTTATCTCCATGAACTTCATGTGGCCGCATGAAGGTGTCACATTTGCCGTCCTCTGTGTCACTCTGCCGAGGCTGCTGTCTGCTGCTGGCGCTGTGGCTTCTCTCATAGGCAGGTAATGTCCTTGTGTCTCGTTTTGTGAGCGCTGTAGTTCCTACGTGTCTCGGATCATTTTTGAATCCGCATTATTCATTTGGTGATTATACATTATAGCCTAAGAAGGTTGCGAGTTAAAATAATAAAAAAAATCCTGGTTCATTTAAGTCGAATTTTTTTCTGACTTTTTTTTTCATTTTCCTAAAACTGTTAAAAGTAAAATCAGCTAAAGTTTTTTTGAGG
>NW_011889063.1:822215-832229 GCF_000151845.1 Pteropus vampyrus | reverse complement strand
GATCAGCTGACCAGATCCTAAGCCCCACTGCCTCTGAGTGATAGGTTCATTCTTCAAAGGTGGCAGGAAGCCAGGTGCGCCCTTACACAACTCGGGCTCCGTGGGTGGAGTCGTCATTCTCAGGATGAGTCAGTAGACCTGTCACTCAGCAGGGCCTGTGGCTATAGGGACATCTCTTCCTGAATCCCCCTCCCTGCCCCCCCCCCCGCTCTGTCCTTGCCAGGCGGTCACATAAAGGTGGTAGAGTCTTTTTAAGTCTTTCTGATGTTCTAATAAAAGAGATAAAAGGATAGTTCCGTTTTCATCATTTCTGATATTCGGAATATTAGCCACTTTCTTCTGTAGAAAGTTTTGGGAATTCTTATCTTCTGTTGCCATTTACAGAGGTGAAGTTGCTAATGTGCTACATAAATACCCGTTCCCTAATGTAACTTGACTTTCATCTGCCCTCTCCAGCCTCCTTTCTGTTTTTCTTTTCTTTCTAATCGTTTTATGTTAAAAGTAAAACTTTCTCAGCCACTTCTTGCTTCCTAGAAAATCGCCGTTTGTTAAGTTACTGCAGCTGTGCTCTATGAGCTTTACTTCCTCCTTCTAGAACCATCCTTAGTGGCCTTGTCCTGCATATCTCTCAGGGTTATTGAGAGAATCATGTGACTTCATATGAAGGCACTCTGCACATCGTAAAGCACCATTGACACTTCATTTATCTCCATGAACTTCATGTGGCCGCATGAAGGTGTCACATTTGCCGTCCTCTGTGTCACTCTGCCGAGGCTGCTGTCTGCTGCTGGCGCTGTGGCTTCTCTCATAGGCAGGTAATGTCCTTGTGTCTCGTTTTGTGAGCGCTGTAGTTCCTACGTGTCTCGGATCATTTTTGAATCCGCATTATTCATTTGGTGATTATACATTATAGCCTAAGAAGGTTGCGAGTTAAAATAATAAAAAAAATCCTGGTTCATTTAAGTCGAATTTTTTTCTGACTTTTTTTTTCATTTTCCTAAAACTGTTAAAAGTAAAATCAGCTAAAGTTTTTTTGAGGTGCTTTAAAAACTCACGTGCGGTGTCCTCGTTTCACGGTTTCCCTGCAGCGTTCCCTTCGCGTTAACACGCGCACAGTGTCGCTCTTACAGAAATAGATGTGTTCAGGTAAAACGTGTTTCTCCTTCGCTTTTGAAATTGGTCGTGTCTTGATGACAAGAGCGTTGCCATTTTAATAACCAGTCTTCCCAGGCCACGGGCCGGCTCGCGCGGTGGCGGGGCGGAGCCCCTCCCGCAGTGGCTGCAGTTTCGCGTTCGACTCGCATGCTTGCTGAGTGACCGCTCAGGCGCCATCCCTTGCAGAAGCTGTTTTTCAGGTGGCTAAATTCAAGAGCTTACTACAGCAGGGAACAAGAACAGCATAAAGAGTCCTATGTTCAGATGTAGCAGAATATCGCCCTGTAAATTCGTGAGTCATGATTCAGCATGTGGCTCTGTGACCTTTCCTCCCAGCTGCCAGCTCTGGGTTACGTGCGGTGGAAACCCCCACAGCGCCCTCCATGCCCGTGTCACATGTCTCAGAAAGAGCCGAGCACAGATAAGAGGAGGGGGAGCAACTGCACTCATCACCCCCGCTGCGTGACCCTTGACCTTCTATGCTTCCCAGGGCCGTGGGGGCAAAGATTCTGTTTTATACCCGCAACCAAAAGCTAAAACACACCAATTACCCATATTGAAAAGAGAAAGATTGTTAATCATGAGAATCGCAAACAAAATTTCTGTTAATTCATTCTACAGAAGTCAGGCAGAGTCTTTCCGATTTTTAAAATGAAGTTATTTTTTCGTTAAAAACCATTTTTCTGTCAGTTCTGCTTGACGGCGGAATGGAGGCTTGCCCTCCTCTGCGCATGTCTGGCCTCCCTGTGGCTCGCCCGTGGCTGAGTCATAAACAGAGTTGCTTTGTGTGCTTGTTTTAAAAGGCAGATGTCGGGTAGTCACTTTCCGAAGAGGCCCATTAAAATCAGATGGGTGCATCACAGTTTACTCATGAAGAGAAGGCCATTCATGTGATATCATTCCCTAAGCATGCGTGCTCGAGCAGAGCCTCTATTATACACTCACGAAGTGCAGTGGCCTTTGACTTTTACGTAAAAACACACTCAGCAACTCTCCTCTCCACAGCGGTGCTTCTGGAACTATACCGAGCTTTCAATCCAGTGGCAAATTAATCTTTGATAATTTCAACATCGTTAGCATTTTATTTGGACTTATGCTCGTGGCTGAGTTTTCTTTATCGGGAATATTTTCAGTCATTGAAAACAAAAGTGGCTGAAAAAAAGCAGGACATACGCAGAGGAGGCGTTCAGCGATTGGAAGAGGGCCGGCCGGCCTCGCCGAGGGCGGTTCTGGACCAGGCCAGTGTTCAGTACTCGGATCCCTGACGCGTGCTCACGCCTGGACGCTTTAAAACGGACTCAAGCGGAACGCTGGCGCGGGAGAAGAGGCAGCTGCGGCCGCCGCCCGGAGAGTGCGTGTGTGTGTGCGTGTGCATTCGCCATGCAGGAGTTGACAAGTGCCGTGGGTGACCCAGTGGCACCGGTCTGGAGGCCGGCCGTAGGCAGGGCGGCGGGAGAGGCTCTGCTGAGGACAGTCGCGAAAGGAGGCTGTGGACAGCCGGGGCTGGGCCAGGGCGGGCTCGGGATCCCCATTCCGGTGGCTCCCGCCCAGCCGTCGGGCTGCGGGAGGCGTGGGGGCAGCTGTGACACCGGCTGGGACGGCCACGTGCAGGGAGGCTGCTGCTGCTCCGCGGCTTGAGGTCTCCTGGTTTTGCCCGTAATCTACGGAGATTACGGCTGCAGAGTTAATCCCTCGTTTGCGTTGTCCTCGGAAACGCAATGTCACAGTAATCGTGTTTTCTGACCGTAACTCCGTCATAGTGGTAAGAGGCTTTTTGTCGCGACCTCCCGTGGCGAGAGACTGCTTTTAGGTGGAGCACCGTGTGTGCTCGCTCGTGACTGTGTCTGCGTGTTCCGGGGACAGCTTCGGTCACAGTGAATTTACAACAGCGGCGGGTCCAGCTCTGACTCATCACTGCCCTGCGTTCTAATCCGTTATCGCTTTACTCTTCACAATAATCCTTTGACGTAGGTGCTTTTCTTATCTCCACTTGGAAAAAAAGGGAAACCGAGGGGCCTAGGACTGGAGGGATGTCCCCAAGGTCACAGAGAAGAACTGGTGCCTTCGGAACGGACCCGGTTCCCGCTGACCGCGCAGCTGGCCGCTGCAGACACAGCGCGCCGCACCGGGCAGCTCCCGCGCGTGAGACGCGCACGCCGAAGCGCTTCGCCCCGCGGTTCGGTCCGGCGTATCCGCCTGGGTGGCCACCTCCCCAGACAGACATCGAAGGTTTCTGCCCTGCGGGACACCCGACATCCTCCCAGCCTGTAGACGGCCACTCCCTGGCTCCTGTCACCGAAACTGGCCTTGGCCGTGCTCGGACGTTGCGTGAGTGCGAGCAGACAGGACGCGCACGCGGGTGCAGGGGGCGCAGCATCGTGGAGGCTCGTGCGTTGCCTCCTTGCTCGTTCTCCGCCGCTGCCCAGGAGTGTGTCCCACCGAGCGACACAGTGACATGTCAGCCCACCTGCCCGTCTGGGGACAGTCATTTCCTTTCCAGCCCTTGGCTAGTTTCTAGCTTCTTAAGGCTTCAGAAGCTTAGATTGTTGATGTTAAAATTTATTTTCCGGTGTTAGCATTTAAAGGTAAAAATTCCTCTTTAAATACTGAGTTATTTAAACCCACATATTTTTAAAAATTGTTTATTCTGAGGTAATCGTAGATTCATGCGATGATAAGAATTAATACTGAAAGATCCCATGCACCCTTCACATCGGATTCCTCCGACGGTGACATCTAGCCAGACTTTAGAGCAGTGGCATGGCCAGGAAGTTGACACCGATGCGGCCCGCCAGCCCTGCGTGTGCTCCCGTGTGCGTCGAGGCCTCTGATTCCGCCCCCTCGTGGCCAGCACAGCCGCCAGCACAGCCACCAGCACAGCCGACAGACCGTGAGGAAGGTCCTCTGTCCTCTGGAGTTGCTGCCCGTGCCTCCCCCTGTCAGGCCCAGCCCCCCACAGCCACCGAACCTCCCATCGCCCTGGCTTCGCCACTCGGAGGACGTCATGTTCCTGGAGCCGTGTAGTGTGTCGCCTTTTGAGACTGGCTTTTTAAAGCTCAGCGTAATGCCCTGGAGACTCGTCCAGTTTATCGCATGTGTGGATGTCGTGACCTTTTTACTCTTCCGTGAGGTCAGCCACCCCCGTCAGGACATCCCTGTTGTTCCCGGTTTGGGCCATTATGAAGCTGCTGCGAACGTTCGCGTAAAGCTTCGTGTATGAGCCTGGATTTCAGTTCTTGGGGACACATGCCCAGGAGGACAGTCGCTGGGCGTCTGGTGATTGCATGTTTACTTTATCAGAAACTGCCAGACTGTTTCCCAGAGCGGCCGAGCCGTTGCAGTTCCCGCGGCCAGAAGCGATGATCTAGTTCCTCTGCGTCTCACCAGCACTTGTCACCTGCGTTTAGCCGCTCCGATCAGTGCACAGCGGCGTCTCACTGTGGTTTCGACTTGCGCTTCCTCCAGGGCCAGCCCCGTCGACCCTCTTTTCAAGTCCTTTTCACGGTTCGGTTTCCTTGGTGTTTCCTCTGGAGTCGAACGTTCGCGTCTTTTGCCGTTTTCTGACTGGGCCTTTCGGTTTCCCTCTTGAGCGTTGAGGGTCCCTTCTCTGCTGCGTGGTTTGCAGATCGGTTCTCCCACCTTGTAGCTTGTCGTCTGTGCTCCCAGCAGAGTCTCTTAACTCTGACGAGGTCCAATAGATCAGTTTTTCCTCTAATGGGTAGTGTTTCGGAGTCCAAGCCGAAAACTCTTGGCGTAGCCCTAAATACTGAAAATTTTATTTTTTAAGAAATTTTCTCTTTTGAGTTCAGGTTTTGTGTAAGTGTTGGGCTTAGGCTGAGGTTTCGGTTTTGGCCTGTGTATATCAGGCATCGCTTGTTGGAGAGGCTGCTTCTTCCCCTGAGCTGCTTTTGCGCCTCTGCCCGAAGCCAGCTGGGCACAGGGTGTGCGCCTGTCTCTGGGTTCTCTGTCCCGTCCCACTGGTCTGTGCGCCTGACCCCTCCAGTGCCACGCTCCGGACCACTGTGCATCATAACTCTCTCTCATGCAGGGCGAGTCTTCCTCCTTTATTCTTTTTCAAAATTCTTTTAGACGTTCTAGAGATTTCTTTCATCAGTGCTTTGTGATTTAGGCACACAGATCCTGTGCGTGTTTTGCAACATCTGTACTCGGTAGCCCGCTTTCTTTAGCAATCGTGAATGGTTTTCTGTTTTAATATCTGTCTCTACATCTTCATTGCTAACATCTGGAGATATGATTATTTGTTGTGTATTGATCTTATATTCTGTGACCTTGATTTTTCTTTCATAGATTCCTTGGGATTTTCTGTGATTTGACATATCTTTAAATGATCCCTCCACTACCTCTGGGGCCAGGGCATAAGCAGCAAGCACAGTCAGGAGGCTATTAAAATAACCCAAACAAGTCTACGGCCACGCCACCCTGAATGTGCCCGATCTCGTCTGATCTCGGAAGCTACGCAGGGTCGGGCCTGGTTAGTACTTGGATGGGAGACCACCTGGGAAGACCAGGTGCTGTAGGTGTAAAAAAAAACCCAAACAAGAGAAACGGTTGTGTATTGAGCAGTGATTCAGCAGAGAGAAGTGGTTGCGTTCTGATATATTTTGAAGACAGAACCCGTGGGACTCTTTAAGGCAAGAGGAGCTCACGGCTCTCGTAGAATTTTTAGCTTCACTTTTGTCCCCCGTTATCCGTGGTGCACGAGTTCCAGAACCCCGTTGGCTGCCTGGAACCCGGGGCAGTGCCACACGCCACGTATCCTGTTTTCCTATACGCACAAACCAGTGACAACGTTTAATTCATAAATTAGGCACAGTAACAGTGACCGATAATGAAAAAGGACATTGTAACAGTGCACAGTAAGAAAAGTTACGAGAATGGCGTTGGGGCGTTAATAATAAACCAAGGGCCACTTGAACACAAGCACCGTGATATGGCCGTGAGATGGGCACCAAGCAACCAGGGCCGGGGAGTGTCCACGGGGAGCCTGTGTACTCCACACAGAGAGGTGACCCACGTCCCAGGTGGGGCGGAGCAGCATGTTTTGACATTTCATCACGCTGCTCAGAACAGTGCACGATTTAAAACTTATGAATTGTTTAACGAATAGCTTATTTCTGGAATTTTCCATTTAATATTTGCAGGCCACAGTTGACAGTGGCTAACTGTAACCGCAGAGAGCGAAACCGCGGCTGAGGGGCCACTGCACTGTTACTGTATCGCCGTTATGTGAGCTGCCTTCCCTAGAGGCAAGAGAATGTCAGCGTGCGCAGACGTTGTAGGGTCCATGGAAGCGTCCTTCAGATCCCAACCACGGTTAGGACTGTCATAAATGAACCGTTACGGGCAGCGCCAGGGCCAAAACTGTTTCCAGTGCTTTGTAGCCTCTCCAGAAATGTGTGTCGGTAGTAAATTTTAAAGTGATTTGTCATAAGCAGATTGAACCTATTAGTAGCTACTAGAAGCTTCTTGTGAGCTATTTAGGACAAGGTGGCTTTACTCCACATTAGTGGCTTAGTGAGGCGAAGGACTTGTCCCTCTCCAGGCAAGCTAAGTTTGATGCAGAACACATGCTTAAAAATGTTTTATGTCCTTAAGAGTAATTCGTCTCTATGAATAAAATTCAGCAGGCTATAGTTACAAAGTGAAAACCTAAAAATTCTTCATCAAACCTTGTCTCCACTTTGCAAAAATAATCAGTTTCTCTGTTAGTAGTTACCTGAGCATCTTTCCAGAATTGTCATGTGCATTTATCTTTTTTAGCCATTACTTTCTAAAAGAAATAATCAGTTAGATTTTCACAAGTTTTTGATGCTGCTCAACCCGAGACCCTTTGCTATCATTTTCTTTCTTCAAAATTCGTTCCTGGTTTATTTTCATTTAATGAGATTCATTCTCAATCCCACGTCTCAAGCTTATTAAGGAGGATTTTAATGCATTCTTACTTCTAAATTTTCTCAGAAATGGACATTTGGATAGTAGAAACCCTGAGGAGGAAAGCATAGTCTTTAAATGCAAAAGAAAAGAAAATAAATGGAAAACAGATTTAGCATGCCAAAGCCTGGGAAAGCAATTGGACACCACACTGGTGAAAGAAAAAGAAGTTTTTAAAACCGAAAGAACTGTAGAAAGACGTTCACGCTGCCCAAAGCCGCGGCGGCGCGGAAAGACCGTCACGGCGCAGAGTGCAGGGTTCGAACTAGAAGCCGAGGCGAGGGCGGTGGCAGCACGTCCTCCCTCGTCCCGGGGGCCTGCAGTGCTGGCGCTGGCTTGGTACGGGTGCGAGCCCTGGACCTGTCTCGTCACCCTCGTCACTGCGAGTCGAGTCGCCTCCCCTCCGTTTCGTGGCGGTGCGGAGGGTCCCAGGACGAATGCCCCGCGAGGCGACGCAGTCGCTCAGATTGTTCACTCGCGGTTCCTGTCGGTCCTGTCCGTCTGCGCCGTGAGGGTTGAAGCCGGCGCAGGTTGTCGCGAGTACACTTTGCTGCGTGTCGTTACTTTTGCGCAGTTATTTAAAAAATACTTATCGAAGGCGACGTTTGGCTTAGAGGTGAGCTCCCCATGCTCGTGACTTGTTCAGTCCTCGTCGAGGACAAGGCGGCATCGATGGAACAGAAAAGCACTTCCTCGGGCGCACGGCCGTGAGCTTGGGCTCTGCAGGTCCCGCTTGACTGTTAAAATCTCAGGCCGTGCTCAGAAATGTAGACTTAGCTTAACAGACAGCAGATTCCGTCGCGACCCATGCGTTTCACTCCCGTCACGGCAAGTGACTGAGATGGGCGGTCCCGGAGCGTGTCGCTGCAGGGGCGAAGTTAGCGGCCTCGCGCCAGAGGCACAACGGGCACAGTGTGGCCTGTCCTGCTTCCAAGTGTCACGTTTTCCAGAAAAAGGCCTGGGAGCGACGGCTCTCCCCCTGTGACAAGCTGAGCGACTCTCGAAGTCGCTGCAAAGCGAGGTTCCTGGCCATTGTCGCGAGGGGCAGTAATGCCCTCCAAGTGCCAGTGAACCGCTCTGAGCAAAGGGGATTATTTGATCAAGTGAATTTGAGAAACTTTTGTTAAACAATCAAATATATCTTTTTACATATGTAATGACATATGGTGCATTTCTAAGTAGGAGGTGTGTATATAGTTCACGGCATGTCCCAAATGCACTTGATCTTTGAAACCTTACCTGTAACATCTGGGACGATGACAGTTCCCCCTAGAAATTAAAACTGAGAAGTAGTTGCTAAAAACATGACTTCCTTCTTGTGAGAAAACAGATTGGAAACAAATATGGTGAACTGCTAGTTTTGGTTTAAATGTGGTGATGGGTAAGTGTTTTTTGTTATATTATTTTCTCCCTACTTAAGCTATCACAGAACCACAAACAAAAAGGTAGTCAAGGTGATTCGAGTTTTTGCAATTTCGGGGTTAGAGAGACAGAGGAGGGAGCCTCCGCAGTTGCTGTGAAGAGAGCTAGTGCCTGGTGGTGTGTGGATGCCCCCTGGGACTTTCCCGTTGTCTAATGCCAGGTGAAGGCAGTAACGCATGTCACCATTGCTGGTGGTTATACCTGCGTGAGCCAAGAGAAAAGTCTCACGTGTGCAGCTTCCAGGTGAGCATGCACCTGGGAAAACGCTACTGCCTTCAGCTTAAATTGTAACTCTTTATGACCTTGAACCTAACTCTATAGGTAACGAGTAATTTAAAATAAACACAAACAACCATTGTCCCCCTGGGCCATTCCTGGGCATCCTCAAGTAGGCTGGAGTTCATTGTCAGCTACCCCAGCCTTCTCTCCAGCTTGCTTCTGTCCCTCAGAAATTGGTGACTGTAGCCTCTCCTGCAGAAATCTGTTGCAAGCAGATAAATTCACACGCAGTAAATTTTAAGTGTCAGGATGAATAATGAGTTTCATTTCCAAACAATACTCGCATTTTAAGGAAGTTCAAAGACTTACACAGAAATAATGAATTTCTAAAAGTGGAAGTTAAGGGTTCCTTTTTGGTAGAGTGGCGGTGATGTTTTGACAAGGACCTTCCTGTGACCTCTGCAACGCCTCACCTAGAGAGTGCCTGCTCTGCTTAGGAGGCGAATGAACTCGGTACGTGGGAAAATCAAATAAGGAATAAGTGTATTTAGTGGAAATGATGCTTATTTTTTTAAATTGCAAATTCGAGACCAATTAGGAATCACACACCCTCTTCACCCTGAAAATCATTTAGTGTTTGGATGTTCTTTATGTGCAGAGGATGGAAGGACAGGGGCTGCGTAGCAGGGTGTCGGTGACGGCCCGGTGACGGGCTCCCAGCAAGCGAACCGCAGGCCACCTCACCGTGGTGGCCGTCACACACCGCTTTGTAGATCGTGTTTTCACGGCTCAACGTAAAGGCCAGCTCCATGCTGGTAGGAGCCTTTGGGGAAAAACCGTGTCACTGTAAGTCATGTGGTCATCTCAGTTAAGTTTTGCAGTTCTTCGAAGTCAGATTTCATGAGCTCATTTAAAATTTTCTTTTAGTTCAAATAGGCATAAACCCATGAGTAGAAATTTGCTCATACCTACACAAGTAGATATTTTAGTTTTAGTATAAATTTTTAATTTCTCAGCATTAAATATTTTCTCTTAAGCTTGTTATGGTTTCCATTGAGACGGTTCTTGTAAAAATGGAAGTTTTAACAGCATTATCCATGGCCGTGTTAGTGTTTTTAAAATGTATTGCAGAGGATATGTTGGGAAATTCTAATATGTACATATATTGTACATATATAATCAAGTTTAAATACATACAAAAGCAAAAATAGATAATAAAACAATCAATAATGTGAACATTTCTTATATATTTACAGAATGTGTTTA
>NW_011889063.1:815275-821465 GCF_000151845.1 Pteropus vampyrus | reverse complement strand
GCCTTGCATCAGGACAGTGCATTTTAGCGCATGTCTGTAGCCTCGTAAATAGTCTACGTGTGTGTCACGAATATGTTTGCACTTCTTGAAAATGGCAGGAATTTCCTCACAACTGTGTGAATGAGTCTTGTCAAAGTCCCAGTTTTTAAATGTACCGAAACCTGAGTGTCTCTGGAAGCCTGTGGGCGTGAGGCCCGGTGTGGGCAGAGGCGTCCGTAGGACACCTGGTGCGATTCCTTCTTGGTCTCAGCCAGCACTGCCCTGGAGGCCACCGTGCACGGACACGGCCGGCCCACGCCTTCCCGCGTCTGGGTGCGGGGCAGGCCCACGTGGGGAGCCGCCGCCTGCGTCCCCGCGCCCGGCGTCCCTCTGCGCGTCTGGAGCATGGTCGGGTTGGAACGGGTGGGGCTTCTTTGGTTCTGAAGCTCGTGCACTGCAGCGACTGTGCACGTATTTTAAATTAAAAATGTGTAGCCTTAAATGACCAAAAACGATCACTGATCTTCATTCTCTGGATTTAAAAAAAACACACACACATTTTTGATTACAGGTAAAATTCCTCTAGAGGAAAAACTGGGTTATTATATAGGTGCCTAGAGGAATAAGATGATTTTGAGAGAATGTAATTTGTTTCAGAGATGATGGAGTGATTTATTCTTAGAAAATAAATAGGAAAATCACTTCCTGTTTTCCTAGCTAAATCAGCTTCCCATGTCGATATTTTTCTGTACTTAAAATTTCACAAAGGTTGATTCCAGTAGAACAGCAGCACGAAAACCCAAACCCCCTTATTCAGCCGGGAATAGGCGTGCTCCTGTGGCGCCGTCCTGCAGGATCAGGCGTCGGGGGTCGGGGGTCACGGGGTGCTGAGACTTCCCCACCCCCGCGGTGAGGGCACCTGTCGTGGCCAGGCTGAAGCGTGTGCGCCAGCCATGCAGCCGCTCCTGCCGGTCAGCGGACCCTGCGGGGAGGGGGTGCATAGCCGCCTCTGGGGGGCCTGTCCCCGCGTTCCGACCTCGCACTGCCGGCGCTGGGCCTGGACAGTGAGCTGGGGGACCAAGGCCGGGACACGGAGCTCTTCGAGTGTCCCGAATTTGCCCGCGGTGTGGAGATGCAGCGATGTCAGAGGTGGGCCCAGGCGGGGGCTGGGCGGGACGGGAGCACTGGACAGTGCACACTGGACCCTGGACACTGCACGCTGCTCACTGGACACTGCACCCTGGACCCTGGACCCTGCACCCTGGACCCTGGACCCTGCATGTCCGGCCGCGCCACAGTGCCTCCCTGCTCGTGCCCTGCTGCCTCTGGCCTGCCAGCTGGGGACAGAGCGGGTGTCGCCAGCTGCCTCGTGCCTTGGCTCCTGGAGAAACCTCCACGCATCGGGCACGGCAGGGGTGGCCTCGTGAGCGTCTCGTGTGTCTGATCCGCGCCCCAGCTCCGTCACACGGTCACCTCGTCCCACCGCCTCAACGCTGTCACGGTGTGAGTTCCGCGGACCCCCTCGTGGAGGGGAGGGCGCCCTTGGGGGTCCCCTTGCCCTGTCCCCGCGTGGTTCGTCCGTGGCCATCATTCCAAGGGGTGACCCGGTGGTCTGGCCTCGTGGCCCTCTGCTTGCGCTGTCGGTCTGTCGTCTGTCTTGCTGGAGGACAGAGGGGTCAGCCACGTGTGGCTTGGATGACTGGAGGGGGTGCCCTGCTTCCTTTGGTAACCGAATCTGTCCTTGCTGTGCATGAAGTCATTTTCTTTGGGTTTGTCCTAAATAGGCGGAGAGCAGCTGGTCACCGCTCTGAGTATAATGCCGTGTATTTTAAGAGCATTACAAAGCCTCCCCTGAGCTCTGTGCTCACAGCGGGGCAGTTCTGTTCTTTGAGCCCCTCCTCCTGCCCCTCGTCACCTGCGTGGGCTCCCTCCCTTTTCATTTCACACGTGGACATCATAACTGGGCACGGACATGCGGACATGCGGCCTGAGCCAGGCAGCCAAGAGTAAAATGAGAAGCTGACCTCAGTTGCTGAACTAACTTTCTATTTATGAACTCCAGCACAGGGTGGGGGCTCGCTGTCATGTGCACCACGGTCTGCCACAGACGAAATGGTCTCCTCACTGGACCTCGTGTGGCCAGCCTCGCCCACATGTGCCACCACTTGTATTCCAAAGCATACCATTTTGCATGCTTTTCATTCTGCATGCGTATCGTTTGCAAAATGACAGAAAAGACCTGCATTAAGAACAGAATAATTTAATGGAAGAAAGCTTTTAAAATATTCTAATGTGCTCGGAGTTCGTTGTTAAAAATGGTTCGTTCTTTAGATACAGTGGACCTGGGATTCTGTCATATGCACCTGAACAGTAGGCAGTGCAGCTTTGCCTCATTCCTCAATCAAGTTCTTGTGGGTTTTCTGACGTGCCAGCCCCATCTGGAACACCATGCGAGCCCGCCAGAGTCCTGTTGCCTTGCTTACTTAGGGGAAACTTACGGCGCTTTCTAGTACGTGGCCTGTTTTCCTGGAAGCATGAAGCGCCAGGCCACATTTTACCCAAGTCCTTTCAAGTTCACTCAGAAACGCCCAGTCCACGTTAAAGGAGCCAGCCCTTCTCCTCCCTGTTTCGGAACGATTTTCGTTCATAAAGATCACTGCTTCTGGAAAGATGTTATAATTTTTTCAATTTCAGATTTGCTTATTTTGTTAATTCAATTTTATGCCAAAACTTTACCTTTTCTGATAGGAGTAAGGGGTCAGAGTTATGATGTTTATTTAGGTAGGGATGTATTGTTTTCATCCAGTGTCAGTGAGGTACTTTGTGGTAGTGAAGCTACCTTTTCCATTCTGTTACATTGTTGTCAACCAGCCAACTTGGAATTTCCAGTTTGATTCAAAATTTACATCTCCTCAGTAAGCGCCACGTCAAGTACTTGAGAGCATGCTCATCACTGATTTAATGGCATTGAATCAGTCCCTGGCAAAAGCTGGCTTTTCTCTCTATAAAATGTATCCCTACAGTTAGGCATTTTGTATAGGAAAAATCGTGTGGCGCAGTGCGGTTATCGGAAAAGCATTTTGAAATCTCTTAACTTCGTACCAATCGATCACCATCCTCCTGACTCTGAGTGGCCCGTTCAGTCAGATAGTTTTCGACGGTAGCTGCGTTCTCTCTTCAGCCTTGACCTTTGCACGAGACACGGGAAGTACCTCGTCACTTCTTGCCTCTGCTCCCCGCCACGTCGTCAGCGCTCTGTCACGTCCCAGGTGTCGGGACATCCTCCTGACAGCTGCTCAGTGTCCTGCCGTCTGGACGGCCTTGCTCACAGACTGATAGGACAGTTTCCTCTTTGACTCTTGACACGTGATTCCGTACCTCCTAGCGAGACAGATGTAGTATTTCTTCCCCTTAAATTCTCTTCACCATCGATTTTTAAGAAAAAGTCTCTAGGTAGGTCTATGGGCAAAACAAAACTATCACAGAATAGTCCCGAAAGCTCTTCTTTGTGGGATGATTCTGCATTTCCAAGAGAGTGGCAAAGCGCAGATGGCTCTCCTGTCCCCGCAGGACCAGCCGCAGGTGGCTGCCTGCAGGGGCACCCATGGGCGCCATGGGTGGCCGAGTGTCTGTAGGTGCCCGGGGGGTACGCACTGAGTGGGGTGCCACAACTCGAAGCATCTGAACACCCTTGGGTGAGGACTGGGTTGCGTCTCCCCCGTTTTAAGGAGGAAGAGGTATTTCTGAAGCCCCGGCCGCCAAGGCAGCAGCCGAATGCCGGAGGCCGCGCTGGTCAGCCGTGTGTGCCCGTGTGAGCGTCTGACTGTCAGACGCTCTTAACGGACGCAGCTTCTTCTCTCACGGCGCCCGTGGCCGTGCAGACGTGTGAGGGCCTCTCTGAGAGTCGCTGATGGGGCTGATCCACTTTTTGGGGGACAGCTTCTCAACGTGGCGTAAAGAACATTCACGGATGCACTGTAGGCTTTGTAGTGCTGAAGGGAATTTGAGTTTTTCTGAGAAGAGGCCGCATAGTTTTATGAGACTTTTCAAGACTATGTGTCATGATTCTCTGCCCTCTTCGCCCTTCCCCAGATTCCTGACCCTTCTGCCCCAGTGAGAAACACAGCATAGAAAACGCGAAGTGAATTAGGGTGCCTTTCCACGTCGCTAATGGGATTTTAATTGTATATTTATACTCTGTCAGTACCTATTAGAATATACCTGTTTCTATTAATAAAATTTAGTTACGGATCCGCTTTAAATAAAACTACTTTCGATTCATAAAATTTAAATTGTTAGGAAAATTAATTTTCTCTTTTTTATTATAATGGGTAAAGTTCAGTTTTTATAATTAATAAAACATACCAGAATATCCTGGTACCATCGAATAGCTTATAACCATGAAATTTCAGTAGGCACGAAGGAAAAAAATACTGCAGATTCTGTTACTTTTATGCTAGAAATGTTAAGGACACAATGTCTTGGAAGCTTGTTAGATTATTGGGGAGAATAATGGAAACACTAATCTTTTGTATATTTGTACAAGGTACTCACGTTTTGTTTTAGCACGCCTTCTGACTCCCAGATAAACACCACAGAGAAAGCGGGCCCTGTCTTATCTCTTCAAGAATAATACTGTGTTTCAAGGCGATTTTATATCAATTATATTTTCTGGGGAATCATAAAATCTGATTGCACAAAAGCTAGAAAAACGTTTCTCAACCATTTGAGATTTCAGAAAGTATCGTTTGTCACATGAAGTACCTGATCCTTTAAAAAAACTGATGTTATAATAAATAGAAAGCTGTACCTGTGACAGGAATTTGAAATATATTTTGAGAAAATACGCCTTCTATGAAATAGGTTAATCATTCACCCAGAGGTTGTGCATGTCTCATCCAGTCATCATGCCATTCTGTCACCTCCCAAAGTCATCGAACGGAAGAAAAACATTCTGAACAGTCTGAAACATTTTAACTTCTAGAAGGTTCATGACTTTGAAGAGTCTCGGGCACCGAAGCTCACACAGCTTTGGTGATCGATTGGGACCTGCCTCTTTTTCTGATTCTGTTGCAGCCCTTTCTTCAGACCACCGAGGCACCCCATCGTCAGCTGCCTGTGCCCCCCATTGCACTCTGGGCTGCTTAAGGGAAAACAACGTTCAGCCGCCTCCTCAGATTTAGCACAGGTCTGTCCGTAGTCAGAGGACGGACCCACCGGTGTCTTGGAAATGGGTGGGAACACCACCCTGTGCTCCTTGGCCGTGCGGCAGGGGTGGCGGCCACGTGCTCCGTGCGGTGAGTCCGTGTTGAAATTGAGGCAAAATAAACTATACACTGGATCCCCAAAACCTGGAGTATGAAATAGCTTATTAATAGTCTTGCATTAATTCCGTGTTGAAACGAGAATATTTTTTATCTTTTGAATTAAATAAAACATCAAAATTGAGCCCCGTATTTTTTTCCTTTTTTAATGTGGTTACTAGTCAATTGAAAATTACATATGTGGTTTGCATTTGTGGCTTGAATTACATTTCCATCTGACAATGCTGTTCTGAAGCAAAAGCTGGTAAGTGATGGCCCACTGGCCGTAGCTGGCCTGTTTTCACGTGACCAATGAGCTAAGAAAGTGTTTTACATTTTTAAAGGGTTCTTTAAAAAAAAAAAGTATATGCAGCCGAGACTACGTGTGACACGCAAAGCCTCTCTGGCCTTTGATGTAAATACATTTGTTGATCCCTGTTCTAAAGAAGTCACAAGGACATAACTCATGGTTCTCACCCTCCATCCAGCAACTTATCCGTCAGTGGACGTCGTCCTGAACGTTGAGTAGTACAGCTAGAGTGTCATTAAGTGGTGATGGTGTGTGTTTTGGGACACGGTGCAGCGTGGGCTGTGGCGAGGCTCGAAGGGTGAGATTGTTTGGGCAGGGACCGTGTTGGATGTGGTGACATGCTTCGCAGGTCCTCTTCACTGAAGGGCTGCTATCTGAGTGCTGGCAGGGTTGTCAGCCTCTGGAGCCACCTGTTCCAAGGTCACGCCCTCCCAGTGGCCCAGAATGGGGTGTAAGGCCCCCCGGTTCAGCAATAGACAAGACTGTGACGGGCGTCTGGCCCCGAAGCTCCTGGAAGCGTGGGCTGAGGCTGTCCGCTGGACCGGGCACAGCTGGCCTCACCCCATGCCATGCGCCTCCTCCGGGCCTGTCCTGTGCT
>NW_011889063.1:813633-815225 GCF_000151845.1 Pteropus vampyrus | reverse complement strand
TTTAAAAAAAAAAAGTATATGCAGCCGAGACTACGTGTGACACGCAAAGCCTCTCTGGCCTTTGATGTAAATACATTTGTTGATCCCTGTTCTAAAGAAGTCACAAGGACATAACTCATGGTTCTCACCCTCCATCCAGCAACTTATCCGTCAGTGGACGTCGTCCTGAACGTTGAGTAGTACAGCTAGAGTGTCATTAAGTGGTGATGGTGTGTGTTTTGGGACACGGTGCAGCGTGGGCTGTGGCGAGGCTCGAAGGGTGAGATTGTTTGGGCAGGGACCGTGTTGGATGTGGTGACATGCTTCGCAGGTCCTCTTCACTGAAGGGCTGCTATCTGAGTGCTGGCAGGGTTGTCAGCCTCTGGAGCCACCTGTTCCAAGGTCACGCCCTCCCAGTGGCCCAGAATGGGGTGTAAGGCCCCCCGGTTCAGCAATAGACAAGACTGTGACGGGCGTCTGGCCCCGAAGCTCCTGGAAGCGTGGGCTGAGGCTGTCCGCTGGACCAGGCACAGCTGGCCTCACCCCATGCCATGCGCCTCCTCCGGGCCTGTCCTGTGCTTTGATCCCCGGGGCGTCCGTGATGAACGTGTTCACTACGCTGCATCTTGGGCTGTGTTGGGCAGAAAGGAGGGGGGTGGTCTCCGTGCTGCGTGCTGAGGCGGCAGAGGCACAGGCAGGAGTAAACAGCTCTGCTGGGGACAGGGACACCAGTTACCTGGGTAGCGCAGAGTGTTCGAAATGTGAAGCCGCAGAGCGCCAAGGGCCTTCCCAGGGGACACAGGAAGCTTCGTGAGCAGGGCTGTGACATGAAGAAAGCAGTTCTTAGGGGACTTCGGCTAAGAAGGGGACGTTCGGATCACAAGGAGAAAGAATCCCGTTCTAACTGCCTTCAGTGCCTGACTGGGCGGGTCGCTGGAAGTGAGGATTAAACCCATCATCTAAACCCCCGTGGGTTGAGGGTCGAGATTTGAGAACTTGAAATGATGTGGCAGTGTGTCCTCTTGGGACTTTTCTGAAGGCTGGCTTGGTCCCCTGCCCCTAATCTATTTCTGAAGAGGGAGTGTCCCTCTAGAGCAGCAGTCCCCAGCCAGTGTGGCACCAGGGGCCAGGGCTCCCATAGAGTCTAACGCCTGAGCGTCTGGGGCGGAGCTGAGGCGGTGATGCTGGCACTGGGCAGCGGCGGCCGACAGAGATGGAGCTTCGCTCACCCACCTACCTCTGGCTGTGCAGCCCGGTTCCTAACAGGGCCGGTGCTGGTCTGCGGCCTGGGGGTCGGGGACTCCTGCTCTGGAGTGTCCTGGCCCATCCAAAGGGCTGCCTGGCACCTGACCCACCACAGTTTCTCCGAACGCCAGCTGAACGGCCGAACCTCCCGCCAGGTGAGTGTGTGGGGACCACTCACTCTTCTGCCAAGAGCAGGCGCCGCAGCTGGAGTCAGGGCCGGAGCGGAAGCGGGAGGTCTCCCTGGACAGGTAGGCGGCGGAGCCGGGTTAGGAGGGAAGGCGCTTCCTTTAGCCATTGTTTCCGGCCAGGAAGGAGCTGGTGCCTTGAAGCCGCTGTGCAGAGCCAAGGCGGAGGGGCCGGGCTTGGCC
>NW_011889063.1:809233-811148 GCF_000151845.1 Pteropus vampyrus | reverse complement strand
GCAGGGGCTCAGGCCCGGAGCAGAACTTCCAGGGGAGCCCGTCAGCCTTCCACAGCGTGAGCCTCTCCATCCCGGCTGGGGCGCAGGGGGTGCGAGACGCCGACCAGGACAAAGGGCTCATCGGCCAAGAGCCGCGTCCCCTCGGCCACCAGCCCTTTCGCCTCCACTTCCTTTCAAGGCCCAGAACCAGAGCAGGGGTCGTAGCGAGTGAGCACGGTCCCCACGAGGGCTAGACACTCCTGGAGGAGGCTTCACGGGCCACCTGTACACACCCGACGCCACTGGAGCCTCAAGCTGGCAGCGTTTGGCACGCAGCCAAGCCAGCCACAGCCCTGTGGCTTCCGACCGGGCTCCTGGGGGCTCTTTACGGGCGCCGTGGAGCCCTAAACTCCACAGGTGTTGCTTCTGACGACGTCCCGGGACTGCACCGGGTGCCCGCTGCCGGGAGACATGTCAGGGCCGGGCTTCCTCGTCCCACCCAAGTCTGAATCCTCCCCCGCCCGCCCTCCTGCCTTGCAGATGGCCCGTCAGAAAGGTCAGCTCGGCCAGTAAACACACTGCCGACCGTCTTCTTTCTTTCTCACGTCTCCGCGGGTCACGAGGCATTTGAGTGGCTTCCTGTGACTTCCTGCCAGATGCAGAAGTGAGCGTCTCCATGAGCCCCCAGGGCGGAAGCCTCAGCAGCTCTGCGGGTGCCATTGCTGAGCTTGAAAACGGTCGTTTTCAGTGACGGTCGAGGTGGACGACGTTCCTAAGAATGACATAAACTTGATACCCACGCTCGTAATCAGGGAGTATGTTAGTATACGTACAGAAGTTTTGTGTACATGTTTTCTGTAAACATTTAGTGTAACAGGGATTAAAACCGTAAATGTCGAAACATCAAAGTTTTATATTACTCAAAAAGTTCACAAATTGAAGATTATAGGCATTTTTACGTAGCGCCTGATTACATCAGGCTGTCATTACTCGTGCATGCATCGGTGAGGGGAACTGTGGGTACCTGCTCCGTCCTCCGCGTGGGGTCGCACTGGGCCTCGGCGTGTGACCGAGAGCCCTTGGGCAGAGCCAGGGCCGCCGGGATTCAGGGAGAGCTTGGGCGGAGATGACTGTCCCCAGAGAACGAGAGGTTCGGGGCGAAGACGCTTATCCAGGACCCCTCAGTCGCCGGCAGCTTTGCCCAGCAGCGTTTGAGTCTTGTTTCCGTGCAGATTTCATGTTGGCTTTATCCTCGTGCGTTGCCATTTTCTCATCCTTTCCTTGGGAGTCGGAGAAAGGGTCATTAAAGCTCAAAGCAGAGCCCTGATCATCGGCCGCACCATGCAGTGGTCACGATGTAACTTGGCCAGTTTCCCTGTGTGTCCATCTTGGCCTCAGGTGCAGCCTGAGCAGGGCTGTAGGTCGGCGAGGGCCCTGCCCTCATGCCCAGCCTCGTCCCTGCCGTCAGGCCGCGCATGTCCTTCCCCTGCCTCCCAGTGCGGGAGGCACCGTCAGCCTCGACCTCCAAGTTAACAAGTGCGTGTCCATGTTCCGGGCCCTTGGCACCGCGGGCATGGTGCCCGCGTCTCGGAACCCGCAGAGCAGGCCAGGCCTCCCGTCCTCCAGCTGGCGAGGGTGCCGGGGCAGGCACGCCGTGTCTCCCCGGTGTATGGAGAGACTCCATGCTTCGGGAGGGTCTTTTCTGTGACAGTGACATCTGCGTCATTGTCAGTCCCCAGTGGTGCACCCCAGTTCACTGTGCTTGTGATGACGTTTTTAGTGTGGCGACGTGACCTTGGTTCATGGCTAGGCTTGCGGCTCTCGGGCAGTCACAGCCATCCCTGTCGTGTTTCTGAGTGACCTGCTCCCAGCCTCTGTGGAGAGGTATTCAGAGACAGCCATCGGGCCTGAGGGACCCCGTCTTCCTGTTGGAACT
>NW_011889063.1:808130-809183 GCF_000151845.1 Pteropus vampyrus | reverse complement strand
CCGTCCCCCGTGACTGCCTGTGCCGGGAGGTGAGCCCCTGTCCCTCATGTCTCTATATTCCACTCGTTCTCCCCGTCCTCCCATCCCATGAAGTCCGGAGTGGCCATGGTGCCGATGGCTGTCACCGGCCCGGGGGACAGGCGGAGCTTTCCACCTCCCTTCCTCACTGCGAGGGATCATCGGGACAAACGTTCCTCACTGCGAGGTGGACGGTTCTTCCTGGGCCCTGTCCAGCTGTGACCAGGTCCTGCTCTGAATATAAAGTAGGAGACGCGTTTCCTTGACCGGCAGTATTTCCCTCGGGTCACCCGTGAGCTCCCACGTCCCCGAGTGGCCTGTGAGCATGTGAGCGTGTGCGGCGCGTGTACGGTGTGTCAGAGCATGTACAGAGTGTGCAGTGCATGCAGTGTGTGTGCAGAGCATGTGAGCGTGTGCAGAGCGTGTGCAGCGTGTGTGCAGCGTGTGTGCGGAGCATGCGTGCCTCTGCACTGGGCCACATGGGGAGGGGTCACACGCTTCCTGGCCGTGCCGTCTCATGCCTGCAGACACCTGCGCTTGGAGATGTAAACGTTTTGTAGTGTCCTGCAGGTCACCTCTTATTCTCGACTGTTCTCAAAACGTAGACACTTCGGCGGCGCTTCATTGTGAGAGCCGAAGGCATTAATGACCGTTCGTATTAATGCTTCATGAATAAACCAGCAGTGGGTTAGAAACTCGATCTTCTTTTTCCTGAAGACCTGAAGTATCTCCGTGCTCCTGAGGGGCGGACGATGTCACGTGTGGTTTCCGTTCTCCGGGGGGATGAGCCGAACTCACCCGCGGGCACTGGTGCGGGTGGTGCACGCGCCGTCTCTCTCACTGGGCAAACAGCGTGGGGTCTGCGCGCAGAGGGGGGGGTGGGCACTGGCTTGGCACCGCGCTCCTAGCCGCGAGGGCCGGCTGGCCACCGGGCTCGTCATCGTCGCTGTCATCGTCGTCATCGTCGGGCTGCTTAGCAGGCCGGCTCTGTGGCAGGCGGTGTCGTCCTAACTGCGTTTGTCCCCATGGAGGGAA
>NW_011889063.1:806270-808080 GCF_000151845.1 Pteropus vampyrus | reverse complement strand
TGAGTGGGGACACAGGGAGCATCTGGCCTGGGAGGAGCCTGTGGGCCTCGAGTCTCAGGTTGGGTTCCCCACGGAACGGACTGAGGTGGGGGTCTGCCTGGAGGAGCGTGACAGAGCTGCCTTGGGTCCCGCCTGTGAGGGAGATGGGGGGCGGCAGAGTTTGCAGCTGAATTGCTGTCACCCCGCCTGAGGCCAGCGTGTCCTGTGGCAGCCCCCGGTCCGGTGGCCCTCAGAACCTACACCTTTGGCGGGAAGGCCAGGCCGTCAGCGGGTGCTAGGCAGTGTCGCCGAGGCCACTCCCGGTCCCAAGGAGGGTCCCTTCCATGGTCCCAGCAATGAGAAGGGAGTGCCTGGTCCCAAGGGGCCGCAGCGCCCACCACACCGCGGGGGCTCGGGGTTGGCGGCTCAGCTTGCGTTCCCGGACCCCGTTCATACTGACACTTGTACACGCTTGGTGTGTGGTTGAGATGACAGGCCCAGTGACACAAACTCCCACGCACGTGTCTCAGGCGCTTCCACTGCCATGTGTGCACGTGTGTGTTTCAGGTAGGACCCGGGCAGAGGGCACCCAGCTTGGCGCGGGGGTGGGGCACGGCCCCTCCCGCCCCTCCTCCTTCGTTCTGGTTCATCGTTCGTTCCGTCTTCCAGACGTCTCACCCTCTCTGTGTGCTTATGCTCTGTTCTTCTTCCCTTCCATGGCTGCTTTGCGTTTGGACCAGTTTTGAGGTGGCCTGAAGATGGGTCTATAAATCTGTCTTCCTGCTGAGATGAGATGTGACGATGAAGCGGGTTAGGGCGGAGATGGGGTGGAGTCGAGAGACACTTCAGGGCCGGACAGTGGACAGTTGTGTGATTGGACACACAGATGAGGAACACAGGGAGTTGAAGGAGCAGGAGCAAGTGTGGGTGGCAAGCCGCAGCAGGACGCACCCTGTCCTCTGCAGAGTTGCTGAGGCACCTCTGGGACGGGCCTGTGACATGGGGTGAGGATGGGCCTGTGACATGGGGTGAGGACGGGCCTGTGTCATAGGGTGAGGATGGGCCTCTGTGATGGCCCTGTGACATGGGGTGAGGACAGGCCTCTGGCAGCTGCAGGCGTTTAGAAAGCAGACCAGGGGTCAGGCCAGAGCCAGGGACTACAGAAATGTCTGCATGGAGAAGATAATTATGTAAATAGAGGGTTTGCTGGGCTGTTTCTAATTCAAGTACATGCACCAGAAAGCATGTCATTTGACTGGAAAATGGTGGAAGGTGGTTTTATTTTCGCATATTTAAAGACGGGGCATGGCTAGGAAGGAGAGTGCATCTCCCTCCCGCCCCCTCGGCTTCCAGCTCCGCTGAGTGAGGCGCTCCCTGGGGAGGGGTCCCACGGGCAGAGCCCCACCCCCACCAGGGCTCACTTCGGTGGCAGGCTCGTCACGTGGAGGGAAGCCAGTTCCCTCTTCCTGCAATGGTGGCTTCGCCACAGACCTGGCTCTGACGGCTCACGCCGGCCTGCAGGACCTCCTGGAGGACGTGTTCACACTCGGCAGCCCTGGATGTCAGTCTCTGTCCCCAGATGAGCACGGGTGTGTTCCCCTCGCTGAGGCTGGTCTCCCAATGATGTTTTTGATAAGATGTGAATGTCTATTTAATTAAGTTTTTCTCTTTCTCTCTGTGTGTAGGTGTTTTCAAATTTGTAAATGTTAGCATTATTCTACCGGAGTGCATTAGTTTTAATTTGTCTATTATTTTGTAATAGGATCATCTGAAAATATGATTTTCTCAAATCATTGGAAAATAAAAGCAAAGCTCATGTGAGCTGCTCAGC
>NW_011889063.1:791912-806220 GCF_000151845.1 Pteropus vampyrus | reverse complement strand
CCCCACCCCCACCAGGGCTCACTTCGGTGGCAGGCTCGTCACGTGGAGGGAAGCCAGTTCCCTCTTCCTGCAATGGTGGCTTCGCCACAGACCTGGCTCTGACGGCTCACGCCGGCCTGCAGGACCTCCTGGAGGACGTGTTCACACTCGGCAGCCCTGGATGTCAGTCTCTGTCCCCAGATGAGCACGGGTGTGTTCCCCTCGCTGAGGCTGGTCTCCCAATGATGTTTTTGATAAGATGTGAATGTCTATTTAATTAAGTTTTTCTCTTTCTCTCTGTGTGTAGGTGTTTTCAAATTTGTAAATGTTAGCATTATTCTACCGGAGTGCATTAGTTTTAATTTGTCTATTATTTTGTAATAGGATCATCTGAAAATATGATTTTCTCAAATCATTGGAAAATAAAAGCAAAGCTCATGTGAGCTGCTCAGCGATGATCGAACCAAGAAGGGATGTAGAAGTAGGTTGAGTGCGTGACAGTTTAATTTTTCATGTTAAGAGTGAAAGGTGAATTAAAATGTCCCGTTTGTGTTCGGCTGCCTTTCTGGTGCTGATGAGCAGTCAGAAGCCAGCCGTTTTCAGCTGGTGGGTGGCTGTCGCAAGCACTCTGGAGTGTCTTGTTCCTCAGGAAGCACGTGCCGGATGGAAAGCTTTAGAGGCTGGAGGTTCCTTGTTCAGCCGCGAAACTGACCTGCTGCGGATTCGTCGCGGACTGCGTGCTCCCTCCGTGTGACCTTGCTGTACATCTGAGTGGAGGGCAGAGCCGCCCGTCACTGGTGCTCCGACGAGGGGACAGGCTTGCAGGCCGTCCATCTCCTCACTCTGGTTGGTGAAACCACTGGGATGGGACGAGATCGATGACCCACTTGTCCTTAAGAAGATGGTTAGTGACCACAGGCACCACACAGCAACGGTGTAGGGCTCAGGGTCATTTCTGGACTGAAAGCTGATGTTATTTCTCTGAGAAATAGAATTTTGGAGCTGTAGATGGATCCTTGGTAAAGATTTCTGAGGCCTTTCCAGTCCGTGGGGCTCGTGGGGCAGCGCCGTGTCCCGGCCGGACTGGCTGTGACTCAGGCTGGGGCAGTGTCACGGTGCCTCTGCTCCCTCGTGCCTCATTCTGGCCCTGAACACACAGAGACCGAAGCAGCAGCACCGTACTCAGTGGTCCACTTTCCGAGTTCCTGAATTTAAAGTCACATTTATACACCCAGCACCTCCTAGGTTGGTCTGCTGGAAGTGTGTTTATGTTTGCAGCTTGTACCTGGCACATTTGGCCCGTGGTGTGCCCGAGAGATTTGGACCAGCACACACGTGCACAGACACGTGCACCTGACTGGGCGTGCGTGCGTAGTGACAGTTTAGATCACGAGCTGGTTTACATGACACGTGGTTATTCTGTTCGGATCGCTCTGCAGAGAGAAGTCCTCAGAGGGCCATTTCGTTTTCAGAGAGTTTTCATTAGCCTCCTAATCGAAATCCTTCCTTCTCCGGTTCCATATCATCGATTTTATTTTTCTAAAACAACAGCCAACACTCCCGTGTCGCTGAGCAGATGCCAGGCCGTGTCTGGTGGGATGTGCAGATCTCACAGGGCCAGGTAGCGACATCCTTGTGTCGGAGACTTGTGGGGTCTCTCCGACGTGAGCGGTGCGTTTTGTTGGAGCCACGTGAACTTTCACCGGTCAGTCGTTCAGCCAGCCGGCAGTCTGTACCGAGCAGTGGCCTGACAATGTCACATGTGTGTTTTTCTGCTGGAATCTGTAATTTTACAGTAAAAGTTTTAAGAATAAGAATGACATTGGGGTGGAAGGAGAAGGTAGAACAGGGATGGGACACGCACGCCGGACCCGGGCTGAGCGGGAGCTGGGCACCCTGTGCAGGGCCACGTTGGTGGGGGCTGTGGCCGCAGCTGGGTCGGCCGCAGGGCGCTCTCTTCAGGGCGTCTGGTCGCCCCCTCAATGGCCAGGTCGTGGGGAGGAAATCCTAGCGTCAGGTTTTAAGGCGCAAGTGGCCTGGGCGTCTCTGCTGCCTGTGGCGATTTGTCTCCTGGGGCAGGGAGCCCTGATTTCTTTTAGCTGCAACACAGAAGCCCATAAGCTCCCGGGCTCCCCCGCCCCCTCCCCAGCTGTCCGAGAGTCCGGGTTTGATTCTCGTAATGCCTGTGGATTAACACAAATTGGAAACTGTCCG
The DNA here is from genome assembly GCF_000151845.1 of Pteropus vampyrus. Classification (NCBI taxonomy): domain Eukaryota; kingdom Metazoa; phylum Chordata; class Mammalia; order Chiroptera; family Pteropodidae; genus Pteropus; species Pteropus vampyrus. The sequence continues at coordinate 804,027 of NW_011889063.1, read as the reverse complement.
GTGTCACGCCACAGACGGACCCGTGGCAGATGGGCGGCGGGTCCCTCCGCCTGGGGAGGACATTTCCTGTGAGATCAGGCCAGGCTCCTGCCCCCCAGCTCTAGAGGTCGCCACACAGAGGCAAACGTCTCTCTTCTGAGTTCAGAGGGAACCCGAGTCAGTTTGGGTGGCACTGGACAGCCCTGGGCCGGGGCGTGGGGCCAGGCAGGCGCAGGAAGCGTCCGCCGTGTGCGGAGCCGGCCCGGTCGTGCTGCCGGCCAGCGCGAAGCACGAGCTGGAAACTGGGGGCATCCCGGGGAGGGGAGGTGGCACCCGGGGACCTTCACCCACTCAGGGTGTCGTGACTGCAGGATCAGGGCAGCCATGTGACGCGCTCCCCCAGGGCGCGTGGCCTGGAAGTGCGGGGACCGGAAGGGGGCTGCCACGGTCCGCCAGGGAGTGGGGGTGAGGGGGGACGCGGGGGGCAGAGGGGGGGGTGGGGGTGAGCAGGGACACGGGGGCAGGGGAGGCCGTGGCGAGCGTGGCGCTGCCAGCAGCCCGAGTCCGGGCGGGCACGGGCTGCTGGAGACGTGTCTGCGGGTGTGACTGTGTCGACCGCCTGCCCCCACGCCCTCCGTGGTGTCCTGGGCGGGGGTCAGCCTCGCTGGGCAGGGCCGCGAGTCCTGGCCGGCGCAGTGCCACGGGGCCCTCTCCCTCTGCAGGCCAGGCCAGGCCTGCCCGCACCCCTCCCTCCTTCAGGCCCTATGCAGGCGGCTCCTCCCGGGGCATGGTGGGGACACAGGGCTCCCCAGCCCTGCTCCCATACAGCCCGCCCTGCAGCCAGCCCGGAGCGTGCGGTTCGCGCCCTGTCCCACCACTGTTTGCTTTCAGCCTCCAGAATTTCAGCTGAAACCGAAACTATTTCATTTTCACATCTTGTCTAGTAGTAGTTTTTTCAGCGAGGTGTCTGCATTAAACGTATCTGTGTGTGCGTGCGCGCGTGTGATGTAAAAGCCTTCACAGCTCGTGTGAGCCAGGAGTACACGATTAAGTGTCTGGGGGACAACGCTCTAGTTGTCTTGGATTTTTACCTTGGGGAGGGCCGTTCAGTAAATGGTAGTCCACTTTTCTCCAGTTAGAAGCATGTTACTATTATTTTTAAAAAGCAACGATTTCTAATTTAGTTACTAGTTCATAGAGCTAGACTATAAGTTATGTTATTCTCCAAAACATCAGTCAGTGTCCTCAGTCTGCTTAATAAACACGTTGATGGTAAATGTATGTACGTACCCTGTTGAATATAGGACATTTTTTCCTTAAATTTAAAGGCAAATTATCTCGTTATCTCAAATTTGTATTCTCATAGGGTAGAAAGGAGTACGTATAGTTTTTCACATTTCTAGGATTGTCCTGGCAGAGGCTGTACTGGAAGCCCTTTCCCCCCAGTTTTCACCTTGGTGATGTTGGCACTGTCCTTGGTCGCTCGTGACTAATGCAGAGTAAGAGATGGGTGGCTTTTTAGTGACCAGTTTTAGTACAAATGAGTGTCTTGTTTATTTAAAGAAGTAAATTAATATTACACATTTTATGAAGTATTTTATTATGGAAGTGTGTTTTTTATGTTTAGAATTTAAATGGTAAGTTATCTTCTTTTACAGTTTTTCATAAGCATAATGAAGGGCCTGAAGTATTTGCAGTTGAAAAGAAAACAAAATTACAAATCCAAAATTAAATTCAAAAGTGAATATGTGTCTAGAATGAAAATAGTTACAAGAAATTATAAATTTAAAAATATGACAGATACTGCAAAGCATAACAAAATCCACCTTGTGGGGTGATCTGTGGTACACGTTCATGTCATGATGCCTCCCCCGGGGTTCTGTCACCCATGGCAGCTGGGAGGCGGGGGCGTCCGCAGAAGCATTCCTTCGCTGGGATGTCCAGCGTAATATAAGGACTAGTCATAACACAGCGTCTACATCGTAACGTAACGTAACGTAACACGTAACGTAATACCTACATCATGGCATCTGCATCATAATGTAATAGCTACGACATAACAATGTCTACATCGCCGCATAACATCTACGTTGTAACATAGTGTCTACGGCATAGCAGTGTCCACATCATGACATAACGTCTACATCATAGCATCTGCATCATCCCATGACATACTGTGACGTCAACATTATACCCTAATGTCACCCAGAAGTGACTGCGAACCAGATGAGAAGCTTCGCTAAATCCAACCGAATTGACTCTCCCCTCGGTCATTCTCACCGATGCTGGCGGCCACCCTGGGCCCCTCGGCACGGGGGGCGTGAGAGCGGGAGCGGGGTGGAGAGAGGCCTGGGTTGGGCGTGATGGTGCCGCAGCACCTTGTATCTCGAGTGTGACGGAAGCTGCGGTCAGTAGCTACAACTACCCCAGGGGCCTTGACGCGGAAGCTCTGTGGACTCCGCGGTCACCGCGGACGAATGACCCAGTGCTCCAGGTGCTTAAAAGGGGAACCCGTGTTTCTTACGTCCCTTTCTGCGTGTGCCAGTCGTGCGAGCTACGCCAGGGAGCTGCCCCCAGAAGACCACGTGAATAATTGTGCGTCCCTAATATTAGGAAACAGGTTTAAGAATAGCGGAATGTTTACCGCAGTGAGGAAGGACTGGCAAGATCCCCGGAGTCAGTGCTCTGCTGCGTCGCTATGCGACGGCCAGTCGGCCCCGCCCCAAGAAGCGGCACAGCGCGAGTCCCCGGCGTCTGTGGTGCGTCTTCCGTGCTGCATCCTTTCAGTCTCTAGGTAGTCAGCTTCGAAAGATCACAATCCGGAATGTCTCAGGTGACTTAGCTCTATGATACCTAACTGTAAAGGTGGGATTGGGTGGCACGTCCTTCCAAAATCATGCCTGGGGACAGCACGATACACACCGAACTGTGGAGACTGAGCGCAGAGTGATGTGGTGTACAGAAGTCACCTGTAACCTCTGCAGGAGTGTAATCAGAATGACTTTTTAAAAATTTTGCATTGATTTAATCATTGATGGAGCATTAAAATAAAGATAGCTAAATTGATATCCCTTTACTTCTTAATATGCACAATGAATGTCCTTGTAACTCGTTTCTGTAAGGGTTTGCTTTTGCTAACAGTCACTTAAGCATGATGGCTTAGAATGGGACCGCTGACAGCCCCCGTGTCCCAAGCGCCATCTTGGGAAGCCCTGCCCATCCTGTGGACCGGCCGAGCCGTGGCCGGCTGCAGGGCTCACCCGGCTCTACCTGTTCTGGGTGCCAGCCTCCTGTCACAGCTTCCTGGTTTGCTCCTCTTGATGGAATCCTTGGTGACCCTTGCAGGACAAGCCCCCTTCCCTAGAGCATACCATGGATGTCATAGATGTGCGGATGGCCGAGGCCGCGGGCCTAGGAGGAGGGCTGGCCGGCGTCCCCTAGTGCTCCGGGAACTGTAAACCTGGCTTCCTGTCACCACATGTCACGCACAGGAAGCCACCCTCCGGCCGGCGTCCTTTCCAGCATTGCCCGTGCCTGTGTTCCACGCATTACGCCCAGCCCAGGACAGAGCCCGGCCCCCTGCCCTCAGCCCCTCACCCAGCGGGGCTCCCCGGCTCCCCACAGCCCTCACCACATTCTTGGGGATAGTCAGGTGCCACATGAGTATATGAAAGTGTTTTATGGAGGAATGTTCCCTGCTCTTGGCAGTTTTGAAAGACCTGTGACATGTATCCTCATGTAAATTACTCCTGAAAGGGAGCCCCGTAAGGTAGATATATTTGTTTAACATTTGCATGATTTTACGGAACGTGTTGTTTTCATAGATAATGTCATGTTTCTGAATGCCATCATTGTGGCAGAAGGGAAACTGCATGACAGCGGTGCTGCCGAAGCCGACGTGTCCCTTCCACGGCCCCGAGCAACAGGCTGGGTGGGCACCTGGAGCTCCCTGTCACAGCCGTACGAGGCGAGTGACCGGGACCAGTGAAGGGCGTAGTTAGTGTATAAAACTAGTCAATTTAATTTGTTTAAAAATTTACACCGGTTAAACATTTTCCTCTATTCTTGTTTACTGTAATAGTATTTGGAGTATAACATAAAATTACGTTTTGTTCATAGTTTACTGTTCTGATTTTGTCTCTTTCTGACCACAGATATCCATGGTTCTCCCGTTAATTCAGTAGTTATTTTATAGTTATTTCCATGGTATGTTAGAGGACACGCAAAACGAATGTTTGATGAAATTGACATACTTTTCAGGGATTTTTAGAAATTCGTGTCTTCTAAAGTTGAGCAGGTTTTCGGCGATCGTAATGATGGTGCTTTGCTCGGGCGCCGCGCCTGGTGCTGGCACGTTTTAAGCCCCGTTTGTAGATGGACCCTTTGCGAGGTCGGGGGACTTGACACCGGCCTGTAGCGAGCGATAGAACCAGACAGCGGCTCTCCTCTCCTTGCTCCGAGCCTGGGGCTCCTCACGCTTGGCCTGCTGCGGACCTGGGCGCTTCTGTCCTGGGCTCTGGTTCTCAGGCCACCTGGACGTTTCATCTTTCTCCACAAATGAAACCGCAGGAGGAAGTGAAGTGAAGCAGAGGCCTGTTCACTGTGTGACGGCTGTGACCAGGGGACGAGAGCTTTTCCGCAGAAAGCAAACCACACACCATGGCCTCCTGTCCACGTAGGGCCAGGGGACGGTGACCTCTGGTCCGCGTGGGGCTGAGGGGATGGTGGCTTCCGGTTCATGTAGGACTGAGGGGACGGTGGCCTCCGGTCCATGTAGGACCAAGGGGACAGTGGCCTCCAGTCCGCGTGGGGCCGAGGGGACGGACAGCGTAGCTCAGCACTTAACGTGGGTGCGAGTTTCCCACGGGGCAACCTTCGGGTCACCTCCTGAATTAGGTGCGTGGACTTGGGCACGTGCACCCCGCTCTGCTTTGACGTGAACGGGTGTGCGCCGCTGCGCGGCGACAGCATCCCGCTGGCTTGTCCGGGCGTGCGGGGCAGACACGATGTCAGAAGGACTCAGCGCGCGTGAAAGTCAGACCCACGGTATGGGTTAGGCTAGAGCAGAAGAGAAGTGTGAAGCGGGAGCGTCACGCGCGGGTATGAGTTTGAAAAGTGCCGAGGAAGGCGACAGCGTCGCGTCCACGCGCATGGCACGCGGCCCGTCATAACCCGGCGCTTCCTCTCAGCAGCGGCTGCAGAGTCACGTGGCCCTGAGCGTGAGCCCAAGACACAGCCCTCCCCGGGAGCGGTGACTGTGCGGGGGCGCCCCAGCCTCAGGCGCAGGGCCCCGTGTGGCTGCCGCGGCAGCGGTGGGCTCCGGCGTGCCCTGGGTCACCGCCACCGGTTTGTCGCAGCAGCCGTGATGCAGGGAGGGACGACCATCGTTTGCTGAACATGCGCCTGAACCTGTTTCTGTCCTGAAGATGCTCGTGGCAGGGTGAACCGGCAGCAAAAGCTGGTGACGAGGCAGACACGGCGCTTGAGCAGACGCAGCCCGCAGAGCCTCCGTCGCCCACGCCGCGTGGTGTGTCCTCCTCCCCGGGGCTCGGGGCGGCCAGGCTGCATCTGCAGGGCAGGGCGTGCCTCGCGTGCCTCGCTGGGACTTCAGTTTCCTAGAAACTGGACGATGTGGAAAGCTGAGCGCGGAGCTGGGCCCGAGGAGCAGGACTAACCTGACCTCCCAGTGGGCGTCGGCCATCGGGGGAGGGGCTGGAGCCAGCAGGCCAAGGGAGGGCCCAGGAACCGATGGCGAGGGCTCTGCCCCCCCGCCCCGGGACTGATCCCCACATGAGATTGGGGTGCGGTCTGCTCGGGGCGGCCAGAGGGGTCGCGCCCTCTGCTGCGTGTGGCACACCCGCATCTTCCTTGGTCGTGTGTCTGCACCGCGTGCGTGCGTCTCGGCGGGAGGGGCGCTCACTGCACATTGGTGGCAGAAGGCCAGCCCCTCCCCTGCCCAGGCTGGCCTGGCACTGCCTGTGCTGACAAGTGGCTCTGCGTGGAGAGCAGGGGACAGACGGGGACACGCCTCAGCGGCCTCTGGGGGCCTCACCGACTTGCAGCAGCATGATGAAGCATGCCCTGTCATCTGTGTGAGGAAGCCGGACTGTGCCATGTTCCCTGGAGGTGACCATGTTAAAAGCTTTGGCATCAGGGGTGCGTACTTCTGAAATTTATTTACTGGTAAAAGCTCGCCCCCGGATAGGTCAGTTGTCCCTTTCGGTAGCTTAGCGCTCTTCTGATGGCCTGTGGAGTGACTCGGGCTGGCGCTTCAGTGTCCACCAGTAACCAGAGCCATTCTGTGTGAAGACACACTTGATTTGGGACAGGAGTGACGGACGGACTTAATAGGTCTGAATTCGTATTTTCCACCTCATTTGAAATAAAATACCTTATTAAGTTTTAAAAAAGTATCTTAAGGCTGGGAAGAAATAAGCACATTTTCTCCAAATTCCCGGACACTATTCAAGAGCCCACAGGCGTCTGGGCCAGTGATGCCGCCCATTGACCCTTTGTCACAGCCACCATGTCACCGGACCGGACGAGATTCCAGCCTGAGGGTTACGTTTTTATTCACGTGACACTGGGCTTGAGCTTCAAAGGAAGAATAAGCAGTGAGTACTACAGTTTGGGTACTTGAGTGAGTATGAAATGATAAACGAAGCTGTCTCCGCACTGCCGCAGGGCACGCGGATGATAGAAGTAACCTTCCCACGGTGACAAACAGGACGGTGGGCGTCTCGCCTTTGTCCTGCGGTCGTGAGAGCTGGTAACAGTGGGGCAGTTGTGTGACTTCTGTTGCCGACCGAATTCAAGGTAAAGGATATCTTACAAGTGTTACGTGCGCGTCGCTTTAGCAGAGTAAGCAGAGAGCTGTGCTTTCCTCCCGATCACGCCCCTCCTCTGCCCGCGCCCCTAAAACTCTGATGGACTTGCTGTGGGTGGTGACACCCACCAGGCGATAGGCGTTTCCTTGATGGCCCAGTTTTGAGTTGAATGAAAACTGCGGTTTGGTCATCGTGCTCGGGATGTCAGAACATGCCCAGTGGGACAGTGCAGGACACCTGTGATTCGCGGGAGGCCGCTGAGTTGTTCAGGAAGCTAGAGCGCGTGGGGCCGCTCACCAGAGAGAAGGCCCCCGGGGCTCTGGGCCGTCGTGGTCGAGGCAGCGTGACAGCAGCTCCAGCGCGGCCCCAGGGCTCCTGGCCGCCTGGGGTCCCTGCCCCTGCGTGGTCGCCTCCCCTGCAAGTGGGCCCGCCTGGTGCCTTGCTTCTAGCCAGTGGAACGTGGCTAATGTGATGAGCTGTCACTTCTGTGATTACCCTAGATAAGACAGTGACTCTCCTCTTGCTAGGAGACTCTCCCTTGGCGACTTTGCTGAAGCAAGCTGCCATCTGCCAGGGGCACGCCAGGATCGAGGGCGGCCTCCAGCCCACAGCTAGTCGGAGACTAAGACCCTCAGCTCAGCAACCCCTGAGCGACTCCCTACTGCCCCAGCCATGGGAGATCAGAAGCACACCCCTCCCTGGCCAAGACTGTGGGGAGACCCCAACCCTGAGCCCTGGCCGAGGCCGTCACACCCTGAGAGACCCCATAGGAAAGGGCACCACCCGCTAAACTGGGCCATTGTCCAGCCCCTCAGAAACGGGACTGTAAGCGAGCATCGCTTTAAGCCTCCAAGTCGGCCGCAGTGTGTTCTGCAGCCAGGAAGGTTGACACGGGGATGTTTTCGTTAGCTGGGGCTGTCACAGTGGCACAGGGCTTTGTTTTCTCAGATTCCGGTGTGGGCGGGCTGGTTCTCCTGAGGCCTCTCTCCTTGGCGTGTGGACACTGCGCCCTCCCTGTGACCTCCCGTGGTCGTCCCCCTGTGTGTGTCTGTGCCTTTATCTCCTCTGCTGGATCAGGGCCACCCCGGTGACCTCATTTCGCCCTAGTCACCTCTGTGAAGACCCATCTCCAAACACAGTCACGTTCTGAGGTGCTGGGGGTCAGGGCTTCAGCACAGGAATTTTAGGGGGACACAGTTCAGCACATAGGATAGGCTATGTGGATTCTGTAATTATGTGCATCTTCATAGCTAAAACCCTGTAGCACTTATGACCCATAAAGGCCATGGGTTTTCCTGTCTCCATAACAAAATTGTAAATCCTATAAGCATGTTTTTTTCATATGTTTTACATACCACACTGTACAGTATTTACGGTGGTGTTAGGTACATTTTCAAAATCTGTTTATTTACTTGTATGTTTCTAAATAAGAATATTCTAGAAGTAGCTTATCTGAAGGATGAGGACCTCTTAAGAAGATGGGGGGGTTGAAGAATTTGCACTTATTTGGGGTGTGCGTGGTTCTGTACTCACTCTCAGGTAAGCCAGGGAGAATGGACACCCTGGTCGCCCCTGTCCAGGCTGTGCTGAGTCATTAAAGCACTTTCCCTGTGAGCTGTTAATAGCGCTGTGTACATTTAAAATGTTTTTCTAAATTACTTATCTTCAGGTGGTTTAGAAAAATTTTTTCAGCTATCAATATATTTTGGCACATTTGTGTGTGTATATGTAGCATATGTATATACACACACGTGTGTGTCAATTAGATAAATATATATGTACAAACACATACACACACATAAGAAGGAGAGATTTAAATGATTTCTAATGGGTGAAGTGTTAATGAGAGATGTATCCAGGTAAACTATACAGTTTTTTAATATTATTTTTATTCTTCAAATTTATTGTTTCAGTTATTTCCAAATAAAAGGTTTAAAATTTAAATGCAGTTGCTTCCGTTAACACGTGGTGTGGTCGTTGCTGTTTTTAAATGAGCTTGACACACGTTAGGCTTGTCTCCATGTTAATACCACGGACTCGGGTCCCCGTGAGCACAGTCTTGGGGTCCTCGGTGCTTCTCAGAGCGGACGGCCCTGGGACCACGGGCTGTGTGGCAGTGGTCACGTGGGCGTCGCCGCATCTCTCACTGTTTCGGGACGCGAGCTGGTGAGACCTGGTTGGCAGGTGCCCCTCGCCGGTTTTGTCATCTGGGACAAGCCGGGTAAGCTCTCCGTGCCCGCGCGTTCCTCCTTGCAGACCCGGGGTAGAACCCTGCTGGTCTCGGGGCGCACAGGTTTCTGTCTGTCACTCTGCGTGACCTCGCTCAGCCAGCGCCCGCTCCTCGCCACGGTCCTGGTGGCTTGTGTTTCTGTCTGTTCTCATCTCTCCCTGCCCTTTACTGTGTGCCCTGGCTAGTGTTTTGGCCGTGGTCACATGCATTTGGACCACCACAAGGAAAGCAAAGGGTATCAGCTCTAAAGCTGCGAGCTGGCAGTGGTCCAGGTCCCTCCGAGGGATGGCCAGGGAGACAGGCGAGGGCGGCAAGCAGGTGGGGGTTCAGCAGGCCCTGGCTTGAGGAGCGCAGGACCCTGGGGGTGGGTGGCCGTGTGAAGGGTGCTGGATGGGGCTGTGACGGGCGGGGCGGCCCTCCGTCAGGGCTGTGCAGCGCCGAGTCCCACCTGGCACCACGTCCCCTCGCCTCCATGTCCCAGGTCGCACCCTCCGCCGCCAGGGTCGGCACCGGGTGGCTTACGTGGTTGAGTGACATGCGCTTGGGGGAAGATGTGGATGCTGTTGTGCGCCACGTTCACTGTCTCCAAGCTTCCAGCCAGTGCAAAGTAAAAATAGTTCGCGTGTTAACAACTACGCAGTGCTCGCGAAATTCCAAATTCAGATGGCCAGTGCTCAAAAGAAACCGAAGGGCAAGTCAGTGGACGGGCTTCGTGCCCTGTGGGCGCGCTGCTCATCGCTTTTTAATGTTTCTTGCCAAAATTGTGATTTTTCTGGTTTTTTGGTTTTTTTACAGATCATCAGAAACTGGAAAGGGAAGCCAGAATCTGCCGTCTTCTGAAGCACCCCAATATCGGTAAGGCGTCTTTCGGTGTCTGAGCTGCATGTTACGTATTCTCACCACGACCAAGTGTGGACTTCGTGACCCAGCATCTGCGGCTGTTGACAGACAGGCCCCTGACTCTTAGTCCTGCCTGCATTTGGCTGTTTAAAGGTTTTAAGTTTTTCCAAAACTTGTAGTTCTGTATCTGCAGACACTTAAAAACCAGCACCAGGTCGTCCGGCTGCCGCTGGTGGGTGGGAGACGGGACGGAAGCCACCGGTTAGTCCGCTAAATCGCTTTCACCTGTTCTGTAAAAGTTCCCCTTAAAATCGATTCCATTCCAGAAACTAGTAAACTTAAAATATTATTCCTCAGGAATGATAAAGTAGCATGAGGATGTTCAAAATAAAAAATGACGGATATAAGAAAAGCAGAAGAAACAAAGGAAAGGAAGAGAGTGACTCTGTGCGCGTGCTCGATCCTGTGACGGCCGCTGCCGTCATTTTGGAAAAATGTTGCCGCCTCAGCTCTGTCTCTCTCGCTGTCACGAGTGCGTCTGACGCCGGGGGTGGGGACCGCTTGAGGACACTGAGGACACTGGCCGGCGGGGGAGCTGGGGGACCGCCGGCCGGCAGGCGCCTGCCCTCCGTGTTCCCGCGTGGGGCGTCCGGTGCGCTCCGCCCGTGTCCGGGACTCGGTGCTTCTCGGGCTCTGAGTGAGTGGACGGACGCGGCCCGGTACCTCTGCCTCTGCGCTCACAGCCATCTGACAGGGACCTGGTTTGCGGAGTGCCAGTGACCCCCGTGCACACCTGCCTCGTGGGGCGCGTTTCACCCGACAGAGTCCCCGGTACCCCTTGATTGGCTGTACTACTTTGACCTCACAAAGGACCTCAGACCGGGTGGCTTAGAAACAGCAGCGTCTCTTCTCACAGTGCTGGAGGCAGGTGGTCTGAGACAGAGGGTGAGCAGGCGGCATCTTCCGAGGCCTCTTCCGGGCTCGCAGACGCAGTCCCCGTGCGACATGGTGCCCCGCTGGAGCCTGCTCTGTGGGTGCCAGTCCTGTGCATGGGGGTCCACCCGGCTGCCTCCCTTGACTCAGTCATCCCCCAGCCCGTGCCCTGCCCAGCCCTGCAGTCCAGGGTGCGGGCACGCGTGCATGTAGGGGACACGTGACTCAGCCCAAAGCACCAACGCGGAGGCAGGCCCGAGCTCCGGGTGGGGACAAGGTGCAGCCTTCCTGTGGAGGACTCGTCCCTGGGGAGAAGGTATGCTGGTTAGGTTTTCAGTCTTTGTCCGAACCCTGTTTTCTTGGGTGATGGAACTGGTAGCCTCCTTTTCGTGTAGGGGACCAGGATTGGCCCCGCCTGGGAACGGCCAGGGTGGTTTGCACTGATGCTCGTATGGACCAGCCGGCAGGGACGAGCCCTGCGCTGGGGACAGTCCAGCGCTGCCCGGGCTCCCTGCAGCGTTGGCATCCGACCCAGCCCCTCGGGGCCTCGTGGGGGTCTCTTCTCTCTCGGGACTTCAGGGGACCGTGCCGTGGAGCTGCCAGGCCCTGGGCCTCGTTTCCAAGCCCAGGAGAGGTTTCCGGTGGCCCTGCACTGCAGGGGTGAGGACGCCTCGCTTTTCACCTCACCCCCATGGTGGTTCCCCACGCATGTGACGGAAGGTGACTCAGCAATGGTGGTTGTCATCCGCGCGCAGCAGCGGACAGACACCACGGGACGCCCGTGTGCACTGTCCCTGTGTGCGTCCCCTGAGTGGGCACAGTCACGACGGCCCAGACTCAGCAGGAAACAGCTTCGCTCCTGGCTCCCTGGAGCAGGCGTGAGGACGCGGAACTGTCACGAGACCCCAGGGCTCCCCCTGCCCCTGTTGTTGCTCTCCCGGTTTTCTGAAAATCGCTCCGGTTCACGGACTTCGCGGAGGGAAATGCTGCGCTGGACAGTTTTCCCCGTGCGGATTTGCGTGTCACACTTCTGCTCTCGTGTCCGTGCTCTCGGCACAGACTCGACAGTCGGAGGAGCCGCCAGGAAGAGGGCTCTCCCAGAGGAGCACGCTGAAAGCGGCTGAGGGCGATGACTCACCGAGCCACGTGTTTTCCAGTGCTTTTTTTGTTGTTGTTTTTCTGATTTTCAAAGCAATGCCCACGTTTGGTGGAGAGTGTGGGAAACAGTCACGTATAAAGAAGCATCCTGAAGGAACAGCCTTTAGGGGAACCGTGGAAGCACAACGTTGAGTTGTCCCGCCCTGCG
>NW_011889063.1:789067-790842 GCF_000151845.1 Pteropus vampyrus | reverse complement strand
ACCGACGGGCCAGGGGCCTCGCCTGTCTCATCCGTGCTGGTGCCCGCGCCTGCGGACGGGCGGCCTTGCCAAGATCACGTCACAGCGTCGCAGTGACGGCCGCCCTGCCAGCCCCCCAGCACCGCACACGTGGCCTTCACTCACGAATGTCAGCGTCGCAGTGACAGCCGCCCTGCCAGCCCCCCAGCACCACACGCGTGGCCCTCACTCACGAATGTCACGGGGCAGAAGAAGGTGGGAGACAGCGCTGGCAGGAGCTTCGAGGGCTGGTGGCCCCACGTACTCCGCTCGTCTCCTCTGCTCATCGGCTTCTAGTTGCTCTTTGTGATGCAGAGAAAATATTCACCACTTCGTTTCCCTCTGAGAGTTATCGGAGGGAATTAGATAACGCACCTTATCATGGAAAGTATCTAATGGAAATAAACAGTTGAGCGGATCGTTATGGGACATCACTTACCAGGTGCTGCCTAATTAGTGACAATATTTAGTAGTTTCTTTCTGAGGCTATGTTCAGACGGTGGAAAAACCTATTTTCTTGCATTATATGTAGCATGTAATAAAACGTATGATATATAGTGTATATCACAAAACACATGTAGGTAATCAGAGCATCATAGTATTGCAGTAACAGAACTTATAGATTATCTAGCACAAATTCTGAATTATTTTTGTTTTAATAATTGATGAGTCTAAACTTTTCTGCGTGCATGTGACTTATCCAGAGTCACAGGCATCGGTGACATGGCAAACCTGCATTGTCGACACCCCACGTGTGGAGAGGCTCTGCGGTCCGGGAGCCGGGCGGGCGGCAGCACCGGCACTGAGAAGGCGGCGCCCTTCCTGTTTCCTCTCGAGCAGAGTTTGAAGTTGTTTTTGGCTCACGTCGGTCTGCTCCTCCTATGGGATGGGCATTAAGTTAAAAGCTTGTGATGCTAAGGCACAGAAGAGAAGAGTGTGCAGGTTCTGGGGCGCATGGGTTGTACCTGCCTCCCTCCCGTGTCAGCCCCGCCGTGGGACCACTGGGTCTCAGGTGCCCTGCCGGCAAGCTGTGCCGTTTGGCAGAGAACCCGGGGCCTCGGAGGCTGACGGGCACAGGGCGGACTGTGCAGACTGAGCTCTCCGTGGTGGCCGGCACCCGTGCCCGACGGGTAGCTGAGGCACCTGGGGTTTGTATAATTCCCTAAGTTGCAGGAGGGGCCCCTAGGGACCGCGCACGCACACGGCTCCCCGCCGGAGGTGTGGGGGACGGACCCGCTCAGGTCCCGTGGCTCCCGCGGGCCACAAGCGCACACCTGGCACCTCATTTTGCAGTGTGTCTTCTTTCCCTGACCTTGGAGGTGTGGCGTCTTAATTTTTTGACCTGAGTCTCCATAGTTTTGGCTAAAATTCTTGAGTCAATTCTCAGTTCTTTACTTTTCACGACGAAACGCAGCCCTGTTCATTCGTCGGGTCTTCCGTTTCGCCTCTCTCCGGCCCTGCACGCAGTTTTCCCCCAGGTTCCTGGAGCTTCCAAGGACCCCGCCCGACAGTGGCGTGAGCCTCAGCTCAGTCAGTGTTCAGGTTAACCGTTCGCAGTCGCCAGCGGCCAGCGACCAAGCCGCCCGCGTGTCCTGCGCTGCGTCCGGGTTTCGAGCCCTGAGCAGTCTCGTGGGAGGGCCAGCGAGCGTGGAGTCAGGCTCAGTCGCTGCTGTGAGGACAGCTGGAGGCTTATGAATGACAGCCCGGCCTTCTCCATGCTGCGGGGAGCCAGCCGCCGCTGAGAGTGGCGCCTGCGG
>NW_011889063.1:785451-786172 GCF_000151845.1 Pteropus vampyrus | reverse complement strand
TGACGCTACGGCAGGCGGACGTCGCTGGATAACGGGCAGGGTGTCACCGTGAGGACGCAGGGCCGGGCTCGGCAGCATCACAGAAACAGGCCGAGAAGTCCTCGCCACGCTGGATGAGCGGTAGAGAGTCTGGAATGACCCGTCTGGTGCGTGTGGGTCGTGGAGGCCGATTGGGAATAGTGCTGGAGCGAGACGACTCGACTTCTGTGCCGAGGACCGCGCCTCCGATCCGTAGAAAGTGGGCAATGACGAAAGATTTGTCTCGCTGGCTCCTGTGATTGCACTGGTTTCTTAGGGGGACGAATTCGGCGGCAGGAAGCATGATCGGAGTCAGGAGACGCTGCTGCCGAGCGAGCACGTGGAGGGCTCCGAGTCCGTGTGCGTGAGGCTCGCCGAGCCCCCGGCCAACGAGCGCTGCCCAGACGCAGAGGTTTGGCCGCGGGCGGCTTGTAAATGGGGTAGAGGGGGGTTTCTCTGGGTTTCCGCTTAGGGTGATGGGAGGGATGTTGACCCCTTTCAGAACAGGGAATAAAGGACAGAAAGGGAATTAGGAGAAATTTGAAGTTTACTTGATTGGAGAACATGATGAAATGATCTGTTTTAAAGACTGGAAAATGCTGTTTTGGGGAAACCAGGAACAAAGAGGGCAGAGAGGAACAGTGATTGACAGCGCCTCCAACCCTGGGGGCGGGCATCGGCCGCCTGGGCGTTCCTCCAGGGC
>NW_011889063.1:783425-785401 GCF_000151845.1 Pteropus vampyrus | reverse complement strand
TAGAATATGGATATAAAAATCACAGATTCACAACGTTTTAAGTTCCCTTTCAATGCGTGAATTTGGGTGAGTTCATGTGTTACTGGTTCCTTTGTAAAGAAGTCGTTTTTTCATGTATCAATTGAAAAAGCCAGGTCCTGAGTGACATTAGACGTAGTTGGATTTTACATGAAATGGTCTCGTTGCGACGACGGAGCATGTGGTCAGGTTTGCCGGCAGCGCCGGGCGCGCGTCAGCAGAGCAGTGGCTCGGGCACACCTCGCGACCCGCTTCGTTTCCGGCCCGGCCGCCGGCGCTGAGACCCCAGCAGGGAGCGGCCCGTGCTTTCCCGGGCTGGGGCGCACGCCCTAGACCGAAACAGGAGGCGAGTGATCCGGGTGGTACAAGCGCCTTCCTTTGTTCGCTCGTTTGTTCGTTCGATTGGGGCTTGAGGTACACTGAGTCCGCTCCCTGCTCCCTGACGTCACCAGTGTCACCACTAGGTATAGCTGCGTAAAGCCCTTGTGTGCGCCCTCTGCCCCAGCTTTGACAACAGCAGTGAGCCCGCACGTCGGAGTGTGCAGGTGGCCGTCCGAGTGGGGGCCCGGCGAGCTCTGCCACCGGAGTCAGTCTCTCAGCTGCACCACGTCATCGGGCGCCCGGCGAAGTGTGACCGTGCTTCCTTCCAGTCCCCAAAACAGACGAGCGCCGTCCTTGCCCGCACTTTACAGACAGGGAGTCACACGTCCAGGAAGGGCTCAGCGCGGCACCGCCCCGTAGTACCCCTCGGGACTTGGTGAAAGTCTTAGTGGTCCTGTTCAACCCGAGTTATTTACTAGCTGTGCGGGACAGTCTTTTAGTCTCTTCCTCTGTTGGTCAGAAAAACAAATGAAACATTTGTCAGAAAACAGAGAAGTTAAGGAAGAAAACAACGACTAATGTGATGTGTAGCATACGACGAAGCAGATTTTCAAAACTATTTTTAAGTTGTAGAAAAAGATCAGGATAGGACACTGATCTTTTGTAACTTATTTAAATAGCGTATACACAGGAATACGAACTTCGAGTTATGAGATAACTTTTGAAAGTGTAGTTTAGAGTTCGATTATAGCCGTTATGTGTAGCATTTTACAAGGCTAGTCGTGGTTTATTTTGGCAGAAAAGTTGCCACTTTAGGAAAGGTAGCTCTATATTCCCGTCATTTATCAATTCGAAAGTGGGAGTTTTGAAGTACAGGATATCTTGTCTTTCACCTGTTGAGAAAACGAATGATTTTACTTACAAATACTTAATTTGACTCTGAGCTCGGGGAGACCGGTCCCCTGCGGAGTTCCTGGACTTGTGACCTCCTCACGCACCCGTGGTTTTGCCTACACCAGCGAAGCTGTGGTGGACGTTTGTTTAAAGGCAAAACCGTGCTTTAACTGCCGGTCTATTTTTCCTTAAGAGCAAAGCTCTCACCCTCAAACCGAAGTGGCGAAACGGTTATGTCTGATTGGCTCTGAAAGTCTTTCTATAAAACGTTTGAAAACCATAAAGAAAATATACTGATTCCATTTCTTTTTGCTCATTTTTTTCAAGCTGTTTAATCATTAGATGAGTTTTTTTTAATATCCACATTTGATTTCAGAATTAAAGAATTAGAGCAGTCCAGGTGAAGGTGGAATGAAAAGAGACGGGGAAAACAGGTGTGTGTGATTTGCAAGCTGTCCTCCGTTCCCAGCGATTAGCATCGCGCGTCGGTCAAGTTGACTAGCGCGAGCTCTGTTGCAGAGACGGGTGAGTCACAGCCCTCGACTGCAGGGGTCCAGGCTCAGGGGGCGGGCGGTCACACACGTGGCACGGTGCGGCGTGATTGCGTCCTGCAGCGAGGCTCTCAGGAGGGGCCGTGAGGGCCGAGGATGACGCTACGGCAGGCGGACGTCGCTGGATAACGGGCAGGGTGTCACCGTGAGGACGCAGGGCCGGGCTCGGCAGCATCACAGAAACAGGCCGAG
>NW_011889063.1:780916-783375 GCF_000151845.1 Pteropus vampyrus | reverse complement strand
GTGATGTGTAGCATACGACGAAGCAGATTTTCAAAACTATTTTTAAGTTGTAGAAAAAGATCAGGATAGGACACTGATCTTTTGTAACTTATTTAAATAGCGTATACACAGGAATACGAACTTCGAGTTATGAGATAACTTTTGAAAGTGTAGTTTAGAGTTCGATTATAGCCGTTATGTGTAGCATTTTACAAGGCTAGTCGTGGTTTATTTTGGCAGAAAAGTTGCCACTTTAGGAAAGGTAGCTCTATATTCCCGTCATTTATCAATTCGAAAGTGGGAGTTTTGAAGTACAGGATATCTTGTCTTTCACCTGTTGAGAAAATGAATGATTTTACTTACAAATACTTAATTTGACTCTGAGCTCGGGGAGACCGGTCCCCTGCGGAGTTCCTGGACTTGTGACCTCCTCACGCACCCGTGGTTTTGCCTACACCAGCGAAGCTGTGGTGGACGTTTGTTTAAAGGCAAAACCGTGCTTTAACTGCCGGTCTATTTTTCCTTAAGAGCAAAGCTCTCACCCTCAAACCGAAGTGGCGAAACGGTTATGTCTGATTGGCTCTGAAAGTCTTTCTATAAAACGTTTGAAAACCATAAAGAAAATATACCGATTCCATTTCTTTTCGCTCATTGTTTTCAAGCTGCTTAATCATTAGATGAGTTTTTTTTAATATCCACATTTGATTTCAGAATTAAAGACTTAGAGCAGTCCGGGTGAAGGTGGAATGAAAAGAGACGGGGAAAACAGGTGTGTGTGATTTGCAAGCTGTCCTCCGTTCCCAGCGATTAGCATCGCGCGTCGGTCGAGTTGACTAGCGCGAGCTCTGTTGCAGAGACGGGTGAGTCACAGCCCTCGACTGCAGGGGTCCAGGCTCAGGGGGCGGATGGTCACACACGTGGCACGGTGCGGCGTGATTGCGTCCTGCAGCGAGGCTCTCAGGAGGGGCCGTGAGGGCCGAGGATGACGCTACGGCAGGCGGACGTCGCTGGATAACGGGCAGGGTGTCACCGTGAGGACGCAGGGCCGGGCTCGGCAGCATCACAGAAACAGGCCGAGGGGGAAGTCGAGAGCCATCAGGTTGGGTTCCTGAAGTGTCTTTGAAACAAGCAAGGCAGCCTCTGCGGCAGCCCCATCGCCTAACCGCAATTTGGAGGTTCTAGAATGTTCCGTCGACGAGAGGGAGGCTCACCTCTCACTGGCCCCCGTGCCTCAGCCCAATGTGTCTTTCGTAATTACTTTAATTCGGGTCTATACTGTCTGACCCAGCAGTGGGGCCATGTGGACCTCTGAGAGCGCACCTGTGCTGTGGACACCCCTACACGGCCGGGGAAGTGGGGGTGCAGCCGGAGGCTTGTGGGTGCGGCGAGGCCCAAGGGCACAGGACAGCACGTGCCGCATGCACAGAGCGTGGAAGGTTGTCTCTCTTAAAAGCAATGACGATGATTTCCTTAGATTGTTTTTATTCTGAATGGACTTTAAAATAAACGTATGTGTGAAGTAGCTAAGGTAGTTCTCTAGATAAATAAAGGGAACTATATTCAGGGACAAGAGCTTTGGAAGTGTAACATTGGCTTCATTTAAAACTGGCTTTTCGTTTTTAGAGTAATTCAGATAGATGTGTTGGTTTTAGATAGGCTTACATCTGTTTTTATGCTTACTATGAAAGTGCCAAGACTGTGAGTTTCATTAACAGGCTTAATTTTCTCGGCACTGTGATGACATCACCATGTTGAGGATGGAGGTTTTCCTTCTGAGAGCTGCCATCGCCTAAGCGGTTTTTCCTTTAAAAGCTGGTGGCACCAGACGCATACTCAGGCTTATTGGCGAGGACCGTCCAGGAGAGGAAGCTGGACACAACCTGGTTTTTGAACCTTTCTCGTATGCGCGGGAACCTCCCAGGGCCTGGTCTTTGCTGCCGTCATGGGGCTCTGCCCTTCAGCGTCCCCTCTCCCAGTCACCTTCTAAGAATACGCTCGTCACGCAGATGGAAGAGGGGCCGGTCGTCACCTCGGAAAGGCCAGGGGTCATTGATTTCAGTTCAGTTTTCAGCCCAGGACGTTCTGTCCCTTTGGCCGCTCCTTTTCCTGGGGACATTTGGTAACGTGTGGTTGTCACCCTGGAAGTGCCGTGCGGCATTGGTGCCACCCCATACCCTGCCGCACGTAGGCCAGCCCCTTTGCAGTGACGCTTGTCCCCACAGCTGTAGGGCCAAGGCCGAGAAGCCCCGGCTTCGGGGGGCGCGGCAGTGAGAGCCAGCGTGTCCCCTCCAGTGAAGGACAGGTAGGCAGAGATGCCCCCATCTACGGTTCTGCGGGCAAAGGTTTCTAAAATACTCTCTTTTGACAAAAAAGGCAGAAAAATAAGTGGTTTGAAAGTCAACCGCAAATAAGATGAGGTCACGGTTAGAATTCTGTTTTTTCTAGACCATGTGAAAGGATATTTATATAACGTTGCATTT
>NW_011889063.1:778809-780171 GCF_000151845.1 Pteropus vampyrus | reverse complement strand
GCTTATTGGCGAGGACCGTCCAGGAGAGGAAGCCGGACACAACCTGGTTTTTGAACCTTTCTCGTATGCGCGGGACCCTCCCAGGGCCTGGTCTTTGCTGCCGTCATGGGGCTCTGCCCTTCAGCGTCCCCTCTCCCAGTCACCTTCTAAGAATACGCTCGTCACGTGGACGGAAGAGGGGCTGGTTGTCGCCTCGGAAAGGCCAGGGGTCATTGATTTCAGTTCGGTTTTCAGCCCAGGACGTTCTGTCCCTTTGGCCGCTCCTTTTCCTGGGGACATTTGGTAACGTGTGGTTGTCACCCTGGAAGTGCCGTGTGGCATTGGTGCCACCCCATACCCTGCGGCACGTAGGCCAGCCCCTTTGCAGTGACGCTTGTCCCCACAGCTGTAGGGCCAAGGCCGAGAAGCGCCAGCTTCGGGGGGCGCGGCAGCGAGAGCCAGCGTGTCCCCTCCAGTGAAGGACAGGTAGGCAGAGATGCCCCCATCAACTGTCCTGCGGGCAAAGGTTTCTAAAATACTCTCTTTTGACAAAAAAGGCAGAAAAATAAGTGGTTTGAAAGTCAACCGCAAATAAGATGAGGTCACGGTTAGAATTCTGTTTTTTCTAGACCATGTGAAAGGATATTTATATAACGTTGCATTTTTTTTTTTTTTAATTTAAACCAGCGAGAACTGTGTAAGTTGATCTTGGAGTAAATGAGGAACGTGCTTCCGGGTGAGCCTGTGATGGGCGGGCAGCTTTCTGGGGACCGGGCCCGGCCGTGACCTGGACGTCTGGGGCAGGCATCACGCCGGGACCCGCTGGCAGGCTGTGCTCCCCCAGGGTGCATGAGGACAGTGAGGCCCTGTGGTCTGAAGCCACCCCCAGAGCCGAGCGCAGGACCCAGGTCACAACCAGATGCTCCTGACGCACGCTGCGAGGTGTCCCCTCGCTCCTGACTGACGGCCACGCTGGTCTCCATGGCTTTGTGATTCGTGTGGAAGACCTTCGTGGTCCTGCAGGTCCTCATCGTGCTGAAGTGAGTGTGTGGGGCGAGAGGGGTCTGCCATCTAGGTCACGGGGGCCCCAGACGCACTGGGCCGCCCCCCCATCCACGTGCACCTTTTCCTGCTTTGGCGTTGAGGGTTTAGGGAGGTGGGTGAGGTGCCGTCAGCGTGCGTCTGGTGGAGAGGGCGGGCTGCTTTTGAGACAGCCGGGCGCCTCCTGACGGGATGCACACAGGCCTGCGGCGGCAGCGGAGCCAGCCCTGCGCGTGGCCCCCACGCCCGCCAGCATCACCATCCGAGACGCGCTCGGCAAGACGCAGGTGCTCAGGCAGCCCAGCTCGCGGAGAATCAGCAAGTTACATGGCGGATCACAGA
>NW_011889063.1:776265-778249 GCF_000151845.1 Pteropus vampyrus | reverse complement strand
GTGGTTTGAAAGTCAACCGCAAATAAGATGAGGTCACGGTTAGAATTCTGTTTTTTCTAGACCATGTGAAAGGATATTTATATAACGTTGCATTTCTTTTTTAAATTTAAACCAGTGAGAACTGTGTAAGTTGATCTTGGAGTAAACGAGGAACGTGCTTCCGGGTGAGCCTGTGATGGGCGGGCAGCTTTCTGGGGACCGGGCCCAGCCGTGACCTGGACGTCTGGGGCAGGCATCAGGCCGGGACCCGCTGGCAGGCTGTGCTCCCCCAGGGCGCATGAGGACAGTGAGGCCCTGTGGTCTGGAGCCACCCCACGTCACCCCACGAGCGCAGGACCCACGTCACAACCAGATGCTCCTGACGCACGCTGCGAGGTGTCCCCTCACTCCTGACTGACGGCCACGCTGGTCTCCATGGCTTCGTGATTCGTGTGGAAGACCTTCGTGGTCCTGCAGGTCCTTGTGCTAAAGTGAGCGTGTGGGGCGGGAGGGGTCTGCCATCTAGGTCACGGGGGCCCCAGACGCACTGGGCCGCCCCCCCAATCCATGTGCACCTTTTCCTGCTTTGGCGTTGAGGGTTTAAGGAGGTGGGTGAGGTGCCATCAGCGGGCGTCTGGTGGAGAGGGCGGGCTGCTTTTGAGACAGCCGGGCGCCTCCTGACGGGATGCACATAGGCCTGTGGCGGCAGCAGAGCCAAGCCCTGCGCGTGGCCTCCACGCCCATCACCATCCGAGACGCGCTCGGCAAGACGCAGGTGCTCAGGCAGCCCAGCTCGCGGAGAATCAGCAAGTTACATGGCGGATCACAGATGCTTTAGACATTGCAGTGCCCTGCGGTCGCCCTTCCCTGTGTCTCATGGAAGTCGCAGTGTCTCCTTGCCGGGGAGGGCCCCCTTACCCCGCCGTCCGTCCTGCACGCCGAGGGGTCTGGTGACGCACAGGCATGGTCACGATCTCCTGAGGTGGCTGGCAGCACAGTTACTGCCTTTGTGTTTTCCTGCCAGCATTAGAGACTCTTGACAGCGTTTTGTTCTTAAAATAACGTTCTTTTCCAGAAGTGCCTGAGGAGAGTGTGGGAGTGGCTTGTGTGACCATCTCGTGCTGTCAGTGGTTGCATCCATGAGGGACCTGGCAGCTTCAGGGCTGACAGCCGGAGCTTTCCCAGCGAAAGACAGGAAATGGCAGGGAGGGGCTTCCTGCTTTGGCCCCTGAGTCCACCTGCCGTCGGCCACGCCTCAGTGCGGCCAGGTCCCTGTCAGGCAGGGTGTGGGGTCTGGCCCCCTGGTGGCCCAGCGCCTGTTCTGCGAGTGTGGGGCATGCACTCTGCAAGCCACAGGCGGGTCCCAGAGCGGCCATCCCCAGGGGTCTGTGTCCACACCCCCATCACCTCCTCCCTTCTCCCCAGACACCTCTGCAGGCCTCGATGCAGCGGGCATGGGCCCCGTGGCCCGTGGGCAAGGGAACGGTCCCCGCAGGAACCGGTTGCCGCGGTGACAGCGTGTGGAGGGTGGGACCAGGAACCAGGGCCTGTGTTTGGTTCCAAAGTCCGTCGGTCCAGGCCGCTGTCCTTCGCGTCCTGCTTGGCACAGAGCCCATTGTGTAAACGAGGCAGCAGGGTGCGGCCGGCATGCGGCCCCGTGGGGCTGGGGCTCCGGGCCTCTGCGGGACCGTCACACAGGGACACGCAGGGCGTGTTGCCACGGGCCAGGTTAGACGCAGACGAGGGCGCGGTGCTCTCTGCAGTGGTCCATGCAGGACGCTGGGCGGAGTTGACTGTCGTGGGGGCAGTGCGGCCCCCGGGTCAGGGGACTTGGAGGGTCAGCTCCTGGGTGGCGCTGGGCTAGCACAGTGGCCGGCAGGTCGGGCTGTGCAGCTGCTGGCTTTGGGGGAGGGGACACGAGTGACCGTGTCGGACTGTGGAGAAGAACAGGCCGAACCCCGGAGCCAGCTGCTGGGGGCGGGGAGGCCACATGTCCCGTGACAGG
>NW_011889063.1:773322-775545 GCF_000151845.1 Pteropus vampyrus | reverse complement strand
TGTCCACACCCCCATCACCTCCTCCCTTCTCCCCAGACACCTCTGCAGGCCTCGATGCAGCGGGCATGGGCCCCGTGGCCCGTGGGCAAGGGAACGGTCCCCGCAGGAACCGGTTGCCGCGGTGACAGCATGCGGAGGGTGGGACCAGGAACCAGGGCCTGTGTTTGGTTCCAAAGTCCGTCGGTCCAGGCCGCTGTCCTTCGCGTCCTGCTTGGCACAGAGCCCATTGTGTAAACGAGGCAGCAGGGTGCGGCCGGCATGCGGCCCCGTGGGGCTGGGGCTCCGGGCCTCTGCGGGACCGTCACACAGGGACACGCAGGGCGTGTTGCCACGGGCCAGGTTAGACGCAGACGAGGGCGCGGTGCTCTCTGCAGTGGTCCATGCGGGACGCTGGGCGGAGTCGACTGTCGTGGGGGCAGTGTGGCCCCCGGGTCAGGGGACTTGGAGGGTCAGCTCTGGGGTGGCGCTGGGCTAGCACAGCGGCCGGCAGGTCGGGCTGTGCAGCTGCTGGCTTCGGGGGAGGGGACACGAGTGACCATATTGGACTGTGGAGAAGAACAGGCCGACCCCCGGAGCCAGCTGCTGGGGGCGGGGAGGCCACATGTCCCGTGACAGGCGACAGGGACAGTCGCGTGGGACCCAGGGGCCAGTTCAGGGACGTGCACTCCTTGCATGGAGACTCGGAACGTGTTGTTGCCGCAGCATTTCCGGGCCGGTGTGCCCAGGCCACCGGCACCTGCCGTGGTGAAGACCCGGGAACCAACCTGTAGACAAAAACTGACACGTTTATCATTTCCTGAAAAAACATTCAATTTACATTTTACTCGATATTTCGTAGCAATTTACATCTGAGTTTTTATACCACAGTAAATCTCTTGGTGACAGGTGTTCAGGGACTCTCCTGGGTGTCTGGGCTGTTGTTTGCTGCTAATGGCCCTGATTCTGTGCCCGCACCGAGACAGAAGGGCGCATTGAGCTGTTCCCGCGGGGTCCCCGAAACCAGCGTGAACGGAAGCAGAGGAAGAGGGTGAGGGCTCGGGAGGCTGTGAAACGCGCTCACAGGACTTCACACCAGTCCCTTTGTGCTTCGCTCTCCCTCAGCTCTCTGCTTCCACTCGATGTTTTATGTTACGTCGTTTCAGAGACAAAGCAGCACTGAGGACACGTTCCATTTGGGACAGGGAGCTTTTTCGAGAGCCGTGGGAAATCACTGCAGGGTCAGCATCACGCTCAGCCGCAGAGTCAGCCTCACGCCATCTGGTAGCAAATGCCAGTCGAGTGTCTCACGTCCGGTCCCCTTCAGGTACCTGTGCACAAAGGAGGGACCAGAGAAGACAAAGCCCCTTGTCCTTACACTGCTTATGCCCTGGGGACTGGGGACAGGCAGGCAAGCCCACACGCAAGTGAGAGGACAGGCTTCGCGGACCGGGGGACAGGGCTCGGAGCAGCTCAGAGGCAGCGGCACGCAGCATGGGGCTGGAGGTTGTAGGCCAGGCCGCCAGGGAGGGGACGGCTGGCCAGCGGCGGTGTGGCCTTTGCTTCCCCGGCTGGGCCGTGGGCTGAGCGTGGGCAGGCTCCCAGCGCAGTGGCAGCGAGCTGGGCCCCTGTGGTGGACCAGACGGTGCCCTCGTATGAGGAGAGAGACCAGAGGCCCCTCCATCTGAGGACAGGAGACGGCGCTCGCCCTCTGTGGCTCCGGCCTGAGTGAACGTCTGGGCTCCACACCGAACGTAGAGCATGGAAGGGCTCAGAAGCTTCTGAGGACACGGCAGATCGGACAGCGAGTGGGGGCTGTCCGGAGGGCTGCAGTCCTCAGGGCTTGATCGGGCAGCAGCGGCCAAGCCGGTCCCCCAGATCACATTTGGGGGCCGTCCGGAGGGCTGCAGTCCTCAGGGCTTGATCGGGCAGCAGTGGCCAAGCCGGTCCCCCAGATCACATTCGTGATGCGTGGAAGCCCAGCCGAAGACGTGCTAGATGGCTGTGACCGGCAGAGGGGTCACGAGGAGGCGGCCTGACAAGTGGAGGAGTGGAGGCGGCAGGTGGAGGTGGCAGGTGGAGGTGGCATGCTGTGACGTTGCATCTGGGTCTGGCGTCCGGTGGGCCGTCCGGGCTGGAAGCACAGAGGCAGGAGCTGCAGCTGCCACGATGAACGAGACGCGACCCGTTTCCCAGCAGCGTGGCCCGAGCCCGTCCACCTGCACTGCGCCTCGGTCACACGTCCGC
>NW_011889063.1:770903-773152 GCF_000151845.1 Pteropus vampyrus | reverse complement strand
GCGGGGTCCCCGAAACCAGCGCGAACGGAAGCGGAGGAAGAGGGTGAGGGCTCGGGAGGCCGTGAAACACGCTCACAGGACTTCACACCAGTCCCTTTGTGCTTCGCTCTCCCTCAGCTCTCTGCTTCCACTCGATGTTTTATGTTACGTCGTTTCAGAGACAAAGCAGCACTGAGCACACGTTCCATTTGGGACAGGGAGCTTTTTCGAGAGCCGTGGGAAATCACTGCAGGGTCAGCATCATGCTCAGCCGCAGAGTCAGCCTCACGCCATCTGGTAGCAAATGCCGGTCGAGTGTCTCACGTCCGGTCCCCTTCAGGTACCTGTGCACAAAGGAGGGACCGGAGAAGACAAAGCCCCTTGTCCTTACACTGCTTATGCCCTGGGGACTGGGGACAGGCAGGCAAGCCCACACGCAAGTGAGAGGACAGGCTTCGGGGACCGGGGGACGGGGCTCGGAGCAGCTCAGAGGCAGCGGCACGCAGCATGGGGCTGGAGATTGTAGGCCAGGCCGCCAGGGAGGGGACGGCTGGCCAGCGGCGGTGTGGCCTTTGCTTCCCCGGCTGGGCCGTGGGCTGAGCGTGGGCAGGCTCCCAGCGCAGTGGCAGCGAGCTGGGCCCCTGTAGTGGACCGGACGGTGCCCTCGTATGAGGAGAGAGACCAGAGGCCCCTCCATCTGAGGACAGGAGACGGCGCTCGCCCTCTGTGGCTCTGACCTGAGTGAACTTCTGGGCCCCACACCGAACGTAGAGCATGGAAGGGCTCAGAAGCTTCTGAGGACGCGGCAGATCGGACAGCGAGTGGGGGCCGTCCGGAGGGCTGCAGTCTTCAGGGCTTGATCGGGCAGCAGTGGCCAAGCCGGTCCCCCAGATCACATTCGTGATGCGTGGAGGCCCAGCCGAAGACGTGCTAGATGGCTGTGACCAGCAGAGGGGTCACGAGGAGGCGGCCTGACAAGTGGAGGGGTGGAGGCGGCAGGTGGAGGTGGCAGGTGGAGGTGGCATGCTGTGACGTTGCATCTGGGTCTGGCGTCCGGTGGGCCGTCCGGGTGGAAGCACAGAGGCAGGAGCTGCAGCTGCCACGATGAACGAGACGCGACCCGTTTCCCAGCAGCGTGGCCCGAGCCCGTCCGCCCGCACTGTGCCTCGGTCACACGCCCGCTGCAGACGGCACCGCGGACGGACCGGCGAGCGGGCAGCAGCGGGGCGCACTCCTGCCTCCGCTCGCCCCGTGCTCCGTTTCCTTCGCGGCTCAGGCACGGCGTAATGGCACGTTGTCAAAGACCAGCCTGAAGGTGCCGGCTCTCCAGGGTGGTGGCTGCACGTGCGTCCCGGGCCTCCCCTTCACCGCCCGCGTTTGCAGAAACCTGGTCCTCTTCGTCCCCGACCCCCCAACACAAAACCTGTGAAGCTGATGGGGCCGCGCTCTGCGGTGGGAGACCCTGCCCTGGAGACGCCGTCACAGCGGCAGGCTGTGCGGCCCGCCCCCGCCCGGCCACAGGAGCTTCGAGCCCAGGGTCCCGGCCTTAGTCACAGCTGCTCAGGCTGTTGCAGGCTGGACGCTCGGGCCGCCTGCGCGGGGCCCCGGAGCCGTGTGCCCTGGGGCGTGGATTTCGGTCGTCTCTGAGCTTTCGGGGCTTCCTAAAATCCTGTGTTCACAACATGACGACACGTGCTGCGGACACTCGCTGGGCCCCACGTGTCCTACTCCTCCTCCCCCCGGCCTCTGAAGTCAGGTTGGTCGCCAGCTCCTGTGGCTGGTGTGCGGGCCTGCCACCGCCGTGGCCGGCCGGGCAGCATAAATGGTCAGTGGCGGACAGCAGGTTTCCACGGACCCTCCCCTGTGACCGTGAGCAGCGCATAGGCGGCTCTGATTGGGGGGCCAGCCGCGCGACACCGAGTTCTTGGTGCAGAGGTGACAGTGGCCCCGGAGGCAGCGCACCCTCCTCGCTGATGGCGGTGGTTGTGGTGGCAGCTGTGTCACCAGGCGCGTTCCTCGCTGATGGCAGTGGACGTGGTGGCAGCTCTGTGTCACCAGGCGCGTTCCTCGCTGATGGCGGTGGTCGTGGTGGCAGCTGTGTCACCAGGCGCATTCCTCGCTGATGGCGGTGGTTGTGGTGGCAGCTCTGTGTCACCAGGCGCATTCCTCGCTGATGGCAGTGGTGGTGGCAGCTCTGTGTCACCAGGCGCGTTCCTCGCTGATGGCAGTGGACGTGGTGGCAGCTGTGTCACCAGGCGCGTTCCTCGCTG
>NW_011889063.1:767931-770317 GCF_000151845.1 Pteropus vampyrus | reverse complement strand
CTGTTGCAGGCTGGACGCTCGGGCCGCCTGCGCGGGGCCCCGGAGCCGTGTGCCCTGGGGCGTGGATTTCGGTCGTCTCTGAGCTTTCGGGGCTTTTTAAAATCCTGTGTTCACAACATGACGACACGTGCTGCGGACACTCGCTGGGCCCCACGTGTCCTACCCCTCCTCCCCCCCGCTTCTGAAGTCAGGTTGGTCGCCAGCTCCTGTGGCTGGTGTGCGGGCGTGCCACCGCCGTGGCCGGCCGGGCAGCATAAATGGTCAGTGGCGGACAGCAGGTTTCCACGGACCCTCCCCTGTGACCGTGAGCAGCGCATAGGCGGCTCTGATTGGGGGGCCAGCCGCGCGACACCAAGTTCTTGGTGCAGAGGTGACAGTGGCCCCGGAGGCAGCGCACCCTCCTCACTGATGGCGGTGGTCGTGGTGGCAGCTCTGTGTCACCAGGCGCGTTCCTCGCTGATGGCAGTGGACGTGGTGGCAGCTCTGTGTCACCAGGCGCGTTCCTCGCTGATGGCAGTGGACGTGGTGGCAGCTGTGTCACCAGGCGCGTTCCTCGCTGATGGCGGTGGACGTGGTGGCAGCTCTGTGTCACCAGGCGCGTTCCTCGCTGATGGCAGTGGACGTGGTGGCAGCTGTGTCACCAGGCGCGTTCCTCGCTGATGGCGGTGGTCGTGGTGGCAGCTCTGTGTCACCGGGCTCGCACGGAACTGAGTTGGGTGTGTTTGTTGTACACACTCAGTCCTGAGCCCACACAGCCTCGCTGCCTCACATTGGTCGACGAGCGTCTCGGGCGTCGGGCGTGGATGCGGCCGCCCTCAGCGAGTCCCAAGAACCCAGCTGCACCAGCGTGTGGGCCCCTCCACGGCCACCTGCTCCGTGCCCAGCAGCTCCTCCGTCCCGGTGGGAACGGGCTGATGAGCCAACTGGAAGCGGCGTGAGTCGATTGCGACCTCTGGTCAGTGGCACTGCGTCGACTCGGCAGCAAAAACCGGGTCTGTGCCTGCGTCGCCCTCCGCGCCCTCACAGCCCCGCCCCGTGGAAACACCTCTCCACTGGAAGTGACGTTTGCTCTCTGCCCTTTGCCAGGGTGTCAGTCAGACGTGGCCGGGACGGGAGCTGAAGGTGAGGGGCTGGGTTAGCGTCACAGCCGCCCGGCCGGGGGGTGACCTGGCTCACCACGCTGCTCGGTTAAGCCGCGGGCCTGAGTCAGCGCCCTGGCTATCCCCGCGCTGTGTGGCCTGCAACCGCGCGTCCTGCCCTTTGCAGCAGTTGGCCGGGGAGGCTGGGTGTGAAGCTCGCAGGACGGCACCAGCAGAGAACCTGCTCTTCCGCCCTTAACGCTGTCCCTCGAACACGGTCTCGTGACAAGAGCGAGTTCACGCCGCACGTGTCATCGTCCGAGGGGCTAGAGAGATGGTGTTCCTGTCCCCGCTGAGTCAGTCAGGTCACCACTAGCACAGAGGGCCCCCCCAGAGAGATGACCAGTGCTGTCGTCCAGCGCCCCACGGCCGCTCCTAACCACTGGTGGGTAACGACACGGTCACGCTCCGCGAGGTGAGCGTCGTTCCCTGCAGGTGCTTCATTGCGTGCGCCGCTTCGTTCCAGTGTCTGCCATCTGGTTTTCCTTTCAAAACCACATCATTCACATTGCTTCAAGCCCATGTTTGTTTTTCAAAATCGACAGTGGCGCAGACGGACACAGAAATCGTTGCCCCGGGAGCGTCTGTGCTCGGGGCGCAGGGATCAGCCACTGAGAAGCTTCTCGAGCTTGGGGCAGCGGGCAGCTCTGAGCACCGTTTCGTCATCGCTGATTTCTGTTTTGTGGGTCACGTGACTGAAAGGACACGCTCCAGGTAGAAACGCGGGTCCTCAG
The DNA here is from genome assembly GCF_000151845.1 of Pteropus vampyrus. Lineage (NCBI taxonomy): Eukaryota > Metazoa > Chordata > Mammalia > Chiroptera > Pteropodidae > Pteropus > Pteropus vampyrus. Next base: position 768,444 of record NW_011889063.1, on the reverse strand, counting down.
TGCCAGCATGCTCCTGATTCGCGACGTTTCACTGTTGGCTGGAAATAGCGGACTTCCGAGCTCAGCAGAAACGCCCTTCCCACCGTGCCGTGTCTCGGCTTCGCTGGCGACGGGAGCCGGACGGCCAGGCGCGGCCGCGACGTCTTTTCCAAGCTCCCAGATTGTGCAGACAGACTTTCAGCCTCGTTCAAAGATTTCCGCTTGGGAGATAGCAACTTCTGCAAAACGACCCTGAAATAAGTTTATTTTTGAAGGTTGTATTGCCCTTAAAAATGAAAACAATTAAAAAGGGGTTCACCTTAACGGGAAGAAAACATCACCTTCATCTTTCACTGCATGATAAAATACCTTCCTGTCCGTGGGCATCACCTTAGAGCCCAGGTGTACCGTGAAGCGATGGATAATTTGAACGCCCAGAGGCCTTGGAGCAGGATGGCAGGCCCTCTGGGAGGGTGAGAGAGGGTGACGGGAGCCGGGCAGCGTGGGCGCCACCTCGCTGGCCACCGTCTCACG
>NW_011889063.1:745288-767031 GCF_000151845.1 Pteropus vampyrus | reverse complement strand
GACGTTTCACTGTTGGCTGGAAATAGCGGACTTCCGAGCTCAGCAGAAACGCCCTTCCCACCGTGCCGTGTCTCGGCTTCGCTGGCGACGGGAGCTGGACGGCCAGGCGCGGCCGCGACGTCTTTTCCAAACTCCCAGATTGTGCAGACAGACTTTCAGTCTCGTTCAAAGATTTCCGCTTGGGAGATAAAAACTTCTGCAAAATGACCCTGAAATAAGTTTATTTTTGAAGGTTGTATTGCCCTTAAAAATGAAAACAATTAAAAAGGGATTCACCTTAACGGGAAGAAAACATCACCTTCATCTTCACTGCATGATAAAATACCTTCCTATCCGTGGGCATCACCTTAGAGCCCAGGTGTACCGTGAAGCGATGGATCATTTGAACGCCCAGAGGCCTTGGAGCAGGATGGCAGGCCCTCTGGGAGGGTGAGAGAGGGTGATGGGAGCCGGGCAGCGTGGGCGCCACCTCGCTGGCCACCGTCTCACGTGATGAGTGCCACATCGCTCTGGAGGCACAGTGAGGGCAGGCGGTGGCTGGCGCACACAGCCAGCAGGGACATGGCCACCCTCCCCACCAGGGACGTTCACGGGCTGCCTCCCCTCGGGCTGCCGTTCCCTGCGCATTGGCGCGGGCACCGTTACGTGTACCCAGCGTGTCGCAAGCTGGCTCTGTTTTCTTTCTGTTTTGCATTCTGTTTCTATTACACTTTGGCTCTGGCTGGAAGTTGATACAGTTTAATTCTTTTCTTTAAAACTTCGTATCCAAAAAAATCTTAGGATGTGTTACTTCTAAAATTCAAGATTGGTTAAGGTCATCATTTTATTTCAGTGGGTTATTCTTATTTTTCCTTAAATGTGTGCGTGAGGCTTGGGGAGGGTGACGGTGGGCCATGGGCAGCTGGCCTGGAGCCTGCGGGAGGGAGGGTTTGCATGTGGAGTCTGGTGTGGGTGACATTATAGGACGGGGCGCCACTGGGGCTCAAAGGCCACGTCCCTGAGGGGACAGTGAGAGTCTCTGCTTGTCTGAAGTGTCAGGTGCAGGCGACAGATTATCAGTTAAACTCCTCTGACAAGGAGGCCCCAGATGTCGTGTCACGTGTGCCTCTGACGAGAGTGAGAGGCTCGCCGAGTGTGAGTAGAGGTGACCGGGCCGAGGGACTGCATACGAGACGAGCAGCGTGCTCCTCGATGTGCTCCGCGACGCCCGCGTCCGTGACCCCACAGCGGGCGGAGCCCCTGGTGCCGTCGGGCCAGCCACTCACGTACCGTGTGCGATGTAATGCCGGAGACGCAGCGCATCCCGTGCGTGATGGATGGCATGAGGCTGTGATGGCGCGTAGACGGCCCCAGGACTCCGACGGTGCCGCAGCGACAGGAACTCGCAGTTCTCGACTGTGGTCACGACGGCCGATAACTTACTGAAAAATCTCTCTCCTAAAGCAAAAATAACTCATTTATCAGTGGGGCATAGTGCTAAGTGTTTTGTCAAAATACATGTTTTATGTGCAACTTTATCCAGACTTGTGTTCCAGCATCTAACATTACAACAGACGGTAGTTTCAGTGCCTTCTGCGGCTAAGCCCAGTTCCCAAACTTTTTACGTCCAGAATTTAAAAAGCATCCCATGAGAACAAGTGACTATAATCAGTATAAATGCTGTAAGACTATTGCCTTTGGCAACATAATAGCCAACGAAATAGCTGTACGTCTGCTCAGTTTAAAGCGAAACGAACAGTATACGTGGAATTGTATTTCGAAGAAACAGTGTGTTTTCAAATTTACACCATCTCCAGTAATACATGTCCTACTGGAAGATGAAAAGATGGCACCGTTTCACTAGCTGCTACCCGCATCCTGAGAAATAGAGGTTAAGGAAAACAAAGCACGTTTTCTAGAAAGGTCAGTTTGACTTTGACTTTGACTTTCAGTGCTTCTGTGTTTTCTTTTTGACGAGTTTTCTCTTTAGAAATGACTGGCTTTGTCACAAAAGAGCTGATAATGGTTGAGCTCAAATTTCTCTCTCGAGGGGTGCCATTGGGCTGTGTTTTAAGGGAACGGGGAATGCAGGGCAGGCACGCCTGTCTGAGCGGGCCCAGCGTGGCCAGTGCGCGCCCTCGCTGTGAAATGCGATCGTCTGCGACGGGAATAGCAACAGTATCCGGCTCGCCAGCTGCCGTTTTCGCGTCCGAGTACGTGGCTCAGACCCACCCACTTCCGGCCTCACATCCCAGCAGAGGCGACAGAGGCGGCGCCTGCCCTGTCCCTGCCCTGTCCCTGCCCCGTCCCTGCCCCGTCCCGGCCCCGTCCCGGCCCAGGACTGCTGCTCGGGGCAGAAGGCGGAGTGGAGTGCAGCATGTCCGCTCCGGCCAGTGACGCTGCTGGTGTCACTGCATTGGCAGCGGGGGCCCCGCCGTGCTCAGGCCAGAGAGAGGCCCTCTCTCCTTCCAGCGAGAGGAAGGGCTGGGGCCTTGGTCAGCGAAACGCCGGAAACGTTTTAGCCTCAGACAGGTTTTCCCTTACAGGTCCCATGCTCACGGCCTTGGAATTCAGCGTTTTCGTCTAGGAAAGCACCGTTACGCTGTTTGCATTTCCGGAACTCGTTTATTCCTAGACTTGGTTTTGCCTCGGAGCTCACTTCAGAAGAGAACGGCTGCCCGGGTGCGTTATAACCCGTTTTCCCAAGCGCCGTGCCCGTCTTTCCGAAAGCGTATCGGGGACGCCTGCACGCGGGGCGATGGTGTGCGCCCACACGTGCCGCTCCAGACCTGGCTGACGTGCGGGAAACACAACACCCTGTACCTCCTTCGGTGTAAACGTGAATCGACGGTTATTTATGGGGAATAAATAATGTCAGTTTTTGTAAAAGTCAACTCGGTTTTCAACCCGTGACAAACTTAACAAGAAGACAAGGCTGGACGAGAAGCAGCTGGCGTCTGCTGCGGGACGCCCTGCCCGGCCTTGTGGACGTGTCTGCCCCTCTGCCGACGGGCGTGGAGGAGCCTCGGCCGCGAAGGAAACCAGCCGTCCCCGAGTGGCCGTGAGCGTGCAGAGCCGCACGCGAAGACGGCGCTGCGCGTGCGTCCGGTGAGCAAGCGGAGGCCGTGCCCATGTCCTTCTGTCTTCCCGGTGCGTCACGTGAAAACGCGCGGCAGGAAGTGGGAGGGCGGGGGCAGGGCCGGGAAAGAGGGAGCCGCATCAGTGACGTCGTCCGTTCAGAACCAAGCTCACCTGGCCGAGTGGCTGCTTAGAGGTCCGGAGGCGGCCGGGGCTGCGTGATGCGAAAGCACTTGGCCAGGCGGCTTCCCTCCCGTTACGGCACGTGCTTGCCAGCTAAACGCTTCCATGACTCGGACCTCACCCGGACGCGGCGTGCTGCGTCTGACCGCCGGGCTCGCATCAGAAAACGACGCACGCCAAATGGCAGCTGTGCCAGGCGCTCGTGAGTGCGGTCACCATGCTGGGACGATCGCATCCCCGGTGTGGCGGGGACCAGCCCTGCGTCCCCAGCGGCACCCGAGATGCCGCCTCCACTTCCTGCTGGGCACCTGAGACCCCGGGAGCGTTCCCCTGGAGACGGGGCCGCCGCTCCGCCTGCTCCCACGGCGACTCTGCTTCCTTCTCACCGCGGCTGTGTTCACAGAGTAACTGGCCCTTTGCGAAGATGCGCTGTCATCTGCGCCTGTCTAAACAGACTGCGGCAGCCACCCAGGAAGCCGTGTGCGAGACTGTCACTCCAGAAAGCCACCGTGTCGTCGGTCACGACCCGGCTTCCTTCACCGAGCCGCATGGCTGCGAGCAGAGCCAGACCTTGGTTTTGTTTGGAAGCGTGACTGTAAGCAAGGGCAGCAGGTGTCTCTGACGCCCACAAGCTGAAGCATTCCGTCCACGCAGTTCAGGCTACGGGACAGCGGTCTGTGCACCCAGCGTTTCGCTGGAGACAGGTATACAGAGATTCGGGGGAAAGTCACGTCCAGAGACTTGGAAGAATGCCTGGCGTCTGCTGTGGTAATGCTCAGAAACGATTACTCGAAAGGCCGTCTGCACTGTGCCAAGTCTCTGAAGGACGCACAGACTTGCGAGATGACGTTTCCTGTTTGGTACTGACGAGGAAGAAGCTGCAGGTACCGAGGAGTCACAGGGATTGGAGCTGGTCAGTGAAAGCAGACTGTGCCGCGAATCGCAGGGCGACGGAGGAGCAGGTGGGGCGGGGGTCACGTTTCATGCGCTCCAGACACACACAGAGTGTGTGACACGTGCCACCCTCCCAGCCCCGGCACACGGCCCCGCTTTGTGCTAACGTGGTACAAAATCCCCATCTTACAAGCGGTCATCGTGATTATGGCTGAAGCAAAACTCTTTCTCTGCCTTAGAGAAATTTTGGAGTGGGGTTCGGAAATCATTTGAATGGCCAGGGATGACATCTGACAGGGACGGAGCTGGAGCTGAAGATTGGACATCGTGTGAAGTCCGGGCTGGGACGTCGTGGGCTGTGCGAAGGCCCTCTGTAGGTGGCCGTGGTTTGTGTGCCGGTGCGTGTCTTCTCCAGTCCACGTTGCCACATGGTCACTGCACAAGGACCCGCCAAGGACAGGTTGTAGCAGGCGTCCTTGTCCTTCAGGGCGATGTCCCAAAGCAGGTGTTCTGCGGTTCGTTGCTTTTCCTGCCCTGCACAGCCCCTTGGGGCCGCGACGCCTGAGCGACAGGGTGGTGAGGACGAGCTTGCTGTCTGCGGGGCGAGGTGCGGGAGGCGGGGCACCAACGCCGAAACAACCGGCAGAAAAAGAAGCACGCGCTCCGCATGTGGTCTCCCGTGGAGCAGGGCAGCAGCGAGCATTCTCCGCTCCCGAGAGAGACCTCTGCCTTGGGGACCTAGCGAAAGCCCCGCTCACTGGAAAATTTGAAGTCGTGTAGCTTGAGGAGCCGGCGCGTGACCGGATTAGAAGTTCTCGCTGTGTTTCGGCTTGTGGCTTGGTAGACAGGTGGTGGGACTTCGCTTGAGAAATGCCGCGGTAAAGGCTGCTTTGGCAGCTTGGCCAGGGACTGCCGTGTAGAATTTTCTTATAAGAAATGGGAGAGCAGAGGAAAAGACACCATTTACTAGACTCTTAAATGACCCCTCTTGCTGCCGATTGTAGTGCTGAAGGCCTGGACCGGGGCCACAGCAAGGACGAGGCTGAGTGGGGGAGCGGCTGAACCTGCTCCCTCAGGACCCGGGGACAGACACATTGTTACAGCCGTTGACGTTCGTTTAGCATTTACTCTCAGTTAAGCTCTCAACCATTTTATAAAGTGCAGGTACGAGTATTGTTACAAGTTAATTAACTTGATCGTGGTCACACGGTTAAGCACGTTATCAGAACCAGCCCGAAGCTCGGGCCGCCAGCGGTTCTGCTGAGCAGACAGACCCCACGAGGAGCCGCCTGAGAGTCACCCTTGGCATCTGTTTAACACAAACTTTCTTCCCTTTTTTCTTTTTTTTAGTGCGACTTCACGACAGCATATCCGAAGAGGGCTTCCACTACCTGGTGTTCGACCTGTGAGTACGACACACTGTGTCATTTACTTTGCGATCTACTTGAAGACCGTTTTGAATTAAATTTGCTTTTTTCAATTTACAGCCTAGATTAATAACCTTATAATTTTTTCAAGTGTTCTTAAAATACCATTCAACTCTAATTCTTTTGAAAAAAGGCACCTACTCATCAGCAGTGTCTGTTTGAAGCCCAAGTCACTCTTCCTGGGTGAAACAGCCCGAGTCCGTTCCCTTCGGGTGGTTGACCGTGATATGTAGGTTGTGCTCAGTGTCCCCTTGGGGAATAAAAATGGCTGACGTCGCTCAGTTTCCATTGACCTTTTTTAAAAGTTTATGTAATCCCTTATCCCTTATCTTACAAAGAATCGGCAAGGAAGGGCCCTGAGGCCGTTAGTTCCGGCCGATGCCAGCTCCCACCCCGGCCCAGCTCGTCCACACTGTTCTCAGACCAACATGGTCCCAGCGTCACTACAGACTTAGTGACTCCCAGCGGGAGACGGCGTCTCTTGTTCTTTCTCAGAATAGAAACTTTACCCAGGAAAATGGGAGGCTCCCTTCTCGTTAGCCAGCGCTCCGTCACGTGCCCACCCCGACCAGCCGCAGCAAGAGGGCCGGGGTTGCCGAGATTGACTGGGAGTGATCTGCGTTTGTCAGTGAGAACGAAGGGGGCCGATGACCCTCGGGAACAGTGCCTGGCGTCACTCTGGCCTCTGGGACACAGGAGGCAGGCCATACCCAGGACGGGCAGGGGTGTGAGACGCACACACTCTCTGAGGTCAGTTTGATACTTCACGTTGGAAATGTTCACATCCTTTGACATAATTTCACATCTAGGAGCAAAGTCCATGGGAAGTACCCCCTAAATTCAGATCAAGCTGTATGCTAAAAGATGTCCCCTGCATCATGCTTTATAATGGGAGAAAAAGGAGAGAGAAGCCCGACCTGAGGGTCCAGCAGAGGAGAAACAGTCGTGCGACCACAATAATGCACGTAATGGACGAGCCGCAAGCATTTTAGCGTGGTGTCTGGGGAACGGATAAGCAAAGTTATTTCACGTGGCGTGAGTCTGAAGATAGACTGGTGCTAGATTGGTTAATTCAGCCTTGAGTTCGTTAGGAAATCAGGTTCTATCTGTTCTCTGTAGTACGTTACCATCTGTTCTTGCATCTTATCTACTTTTTCCGTTGATCGCCTTAGTGTGTTTATCGTGTATTTTTAATTCCTGGCCGGATAATTCCAACGTTCCCGCCACATCTGACTCTGGCTCGAATACTTGTTACGTTTCTTCAAGTGCCTCGTACCTCTTGCTGGAAGGGGGCCGTGAGGCCCTGGGAGAGGAGCTGTGGGAAGTGGGCACTGGCAGTGGGGTGGCCAGGTGCTAGGCGGCGTCTTCGGTCCTGTGCCGCGTGTTGGGTTCACGGTGAACCTGTGCCCCGGCCTTTGAGCCAGTGCTTCTCAGGTTTGTTCTATTTCCTCTCCCTCGAGTGGGGCGGGATTGGGGGTGGGGGGCAGAGCTGGAGTTAGGCGTTTCTCTCCCCACCGCCCAGGTCATTCAGGCACCGGTGAAGCGGCTTCTCCCTCAGGCAGGCCTTGCTCAGAGCAGGCCATGCCACTGTCCCCTCCCTGCCAGCAGCTCTGAGGACCTGGTGACCTCCTGGGCATGCCGCTGAGAAACTCTGGGGGTCCCCGGCGTCTGTCTGCAGCCTGGCGCTCGCGGAGCCTGCCGGGGGTCCCCGACAGCCTGGGCCGTCCCCTCAGCAGCGTGCGGCCGGTGCGCGTGGTGCCTGCCGGCTGGTTCAGCCTCGGCAGGCAGCAGCCACTCGCGACGCTGCCGGGTCTGTGAGGAGCTGCTGACCTTGCCGTGGCTCAGCTTTGTGCTTGTTAGAGATGTGTTTGGGAAAAACGTCCTGGCCGCAGGGTGAGGGTGTGTGGGCGTCCAGGCAAGGTGAGGACGTGCGGGCCCGACGTCCCGGGCGAGGCGTCCCGGGCGAGGCGTCCCGGGCGAGGTGCGTCTCCAGAGCGAAGCACTCGGAAACGAAGACCGGGATGGACGGGGCGCGGGGGCCGCGGGGGCAGGAGGACCGACGGGGCCGGGACGCTGCGGGAACCTTCTTCCCGTGCGCAGCGTCCCGTCTACAGTGCGCGCAGTCATCTGATCGGAGAAAAGACGTCTTCCTCTCTCTCATGCTCCGACGAGCCAGGCGACAGCCCCGTGACGGAGAGCCGTCACAGCAATGACGTGTTGTTGATAGACACGTGGCAGACTCAGGAATTGGTACTGGTTCGCTGATGTGGAACAGCGGCTGTGTGGATGAAGCACGTCTTGACAAGGAAGCAGTTTCGAGAGCGCCCAGCTCGCAGAGCTGGGACGGGGGCTCGGGCCATGCGGCATCGTAGCAGCTCGGGAGCAGAGGCGAGCGCGGGGTCCGTTCCTTCACCACACGCACGTACCTTGCCGCACACGCAGCTCGGGTCCCGTGGGGCCGGGGGCTGGTGCCCGCCTGGGCGACGCGTTCTGTCTGCGTCTGGACAGTGTGAAAACCGCTAGTTTGCCAATTGGTTGGTTAGACAGGTAGATCTGAAATGTTTAAAAGGGCCACTGTGATTTCCCCACAGTTCTGTGGGTAACGTTTGGCTGTGGGTTCGGTGGCTGGCATCAGACGCTGTCTTCATTGCGCCTGTGCACCTGTCACCTCCAAGCTGAGCTGCCCCGGCCAGCGCCCCCCCGCGTGCCCGGCGTGTTCCCCCTGCGGGTTGTGTGCTGCTGTGGCTGCACGGTCACTGAGATTTGAGACAGACTGGAATAACTTTTAGGTAAGCCGCTTCTTTTGTTTTAAAATATTTACTTTTTGAGAGAGAAATAGAAATCCAATTTTTCATAAACGTTTTGAATTTTGTTTTGAAATTGAGCTCAGTAAGCTGCCATTAAGCAGAACTTGCTGAACATTCGCAAAGCAAACTTTCACATAGACTTTCGAACAGAACTCGAGTCTGCATTTGTATTGTGTAGTACGTAGCTCGTCACGCGGCGTGTTGTGCAGCACGGTGCTGTCCCATGGCCTTCGGTCAGTTAGAGCTCGTCCCTCTCCCCCGAGCGTGTGGAGGTTTTCCGGATGCTCACTTATGACACGCACACAGTCAGAACACCGCAGAGGAGGCGGGTCAGCCAGCGGGCACTGGCCTTCCGCCCTCCGTCGTCTTTGCTGGCTCCTCCTGGCTCCTTTGCACCCACACGAGGGACCGGTCCGAGAGCTCGGCCCCGGCGTCTCACATTTCCTGCGTGCCGTCCTTTCCCAAGCGTCTCGCCCGGCACACGGCCCCAGACCCCACCTAGAAGCGTGTGGTACTCACACTTGCGGCCTTGCCTGTCCTGCTGCCTTCTCACCGGCCCCACACGGATGTCCGATTGGCATCTTAAACTTAAATGTAAACGTCCGAAACTGACCTTGTCTCCCTGAGGCCCAGCTGCCCCCGTCAGTGGGCGGCCACCCCGTCGCTCCATCTCAGGCCAAAGCCCGGAGCAGCCGTGGGCCCGCTTCTCACGCTCACGCAGCGTGCTGGCTCGTCGGTGGTGCCCGTTAGCTTCAAGACACGTCCAGAATCCGGGAGCCCAGCAGCGCGTCTGCAGCACCCTCTCGGCCGAAGCCAGCGGCCTCTCCTGCCTGGGTCACCGTGCCTGGTCGCCACTCGCCTCCTGCACCTGCTCCCGTCACAGCAGCCAAGGACATCCCGTCAGAACCAGCAGCCTGTCCCTGCCCCGCCACACGGCCCTCCCTGTAGCCCGGAGCAGGCCGGGCGCCCGCACCTCCTGTCCCCTTGGCCCTGGACAGCTGCGCCCCCCACCCCCGCAGGGCTCGGCTGCAGGCCACCCTCTCCCGGGGCCACCGGGGCCCAGCCCGGAGTGACCCTTCGGCCAGCACGTCTCCCTTTCTTCCCTTCCGTCGCTGTCCTCGCCACCTGGCCTCCCATACCTTAGACTTCACGTATCTGGTCAGTCCCCGGCCTCCCCGCTGGGCTGTAAGCTCCGCGGATGGAGGGCTTCTCTCTCTCCCGTCACCCTTTTGTCCCCAGCGCCTGCCCACAGCCAGCACCAGTCAGCGTCTTTGCAAAGGAGCACATGGCAGAGCTCCGGAAAGAGCACGGGGTCGTTCGTAAAGACTTTGGAGTTTGTGGTGGGTGTTTTAGGTGTTTTGTCCACTGGCTGCTCGGGGTGCACGTGGTGCCACGGTGCCCGCCAGCTCAAGGTCCGGTTCCACTGGACCACTAACACTAGTTCGTGAGTGCGCTCAGAATCAAAGAAGTTGGCTTTTAGCCAAAACTAAAACCGGAGGATCGTGAATGCCACGCCGGGACGTGCGGGGCCGCTGTGCCTGCGGCGTCGCAATGCACGTGACGTCCTCAGAGGGGACGGCGACGAGCTCCGGTTCTTCCTGATTGCTGCGGTGCACGTGACGTCCTCAGAGGGGACGGCGACGACGCACTCCATCGAACTCCAGTTCTTCCTGATTGCTGCGGTGCTGCGTCCCGTCCACTCTGAGCTCTTAGGGACACGGGGCTACCTGTTTTTGTCAGCAAGCAGAAGACGCCCGAAGGCCATTCAGTCACCCGGGAGCCCGGCGCCCATGGCTGCGACCGCTGAGGCAGCAAGGCTGCCTCTTCGGGGACCCCACGTGCCACACCCCAGGGGCAGGGTGCTCACCGCCCCACCGTCCCTTCAGCAGCCACGTCCTTCACCATGGGCTCGGGAGAGAAAGCCGCTCGTCTGCTTTCCTGGTCTCTTTCTTCGGGGTTTGAAAACGGTCCGGCCCTTCCCGAAGCGTCAACCCAAGCAGGGCGTTTTCGTGGGCAGCGAGGCGCCCTCCGGCCTGCGCCTCTGTGAGCAGCAGCCGCCGACCTGGGTGGGGCGGGACCCTTCCTTGGCCGCTGGCCGTGGCGCTGACACCAGGCCCTCTCCCGGGGGACCAAGTTCGTGGTGCATGGGGCCCCGCGCCCTAGAACGGCGCTGTTTACGCCCCGAACGCTCGCACTGGAGCAGACTGTGAGCGACAGCCGCTGGCCCTCCGCAGGGGGCCGGGGGGCCCCTTCCCTGTGCGAACCCAAAGCTCGGTTTCCGCCGGCCTGTGCTGTGCCACCTGTCTCCTCGTCGGCCCTCTCAGCACCTGCGTCCCGGCAGCCTCTGCATAGACAAAGCGGGAAGGGACTGAAAACAAAGCACTTGCTTTGCGCGGTGGACGAGGAGAGTTTGGGGCCGTGCCGTCGACGGGCCTCTGCTGGGCAGAAGCGTAAATGCACGTGACACTAAGTCGCCGAGCGTGCGCGTGAAACCCCGGAACAGCAGGGTTCATGCCAAAGGGGTTTGCATCGCTGGAGAGCCGTTCTCGCGAGGGATCCCGCTGACGTCGAGTGCCACCACCCCTCCCGGCCTGTGGCAAGCACGTCACACATGGTCTCTGCTCGGCCACCCTGTGAGGCGTGGCGACGTTTCACCCCCCGCAGGCCAGGGAGGTGGGCCAGGGACGTGGACTGCTTGTCCGGGTCTCAGAGCCAGTGACCGTGCCCCGAAGACACGTCCCCGACACGGCCGCAGTGTGCATCTGCCAGGACCCACAGAGCCTGGCGGGGCGTGGGGTCCACATGCCGCGTGCTCACTGTCCCCTGCCTCAGGCCAAACGCAGCCGGGCTCTCGCTGTGGACCGGCCCGGCCACCACCTTCTCTCCGGCACGCGGGCAGAGCGCTTTTCCGGGAGCGTCTGGGCCCCACAGAACCTCCGTCTGAGGTGTGGGGACGGCCAGCCGCTGTTGCAGAGACAAACCCCGAATCGTGACTGTCGGCTTCTTGGGACTGGACTCGGGCCCGCGTCTGTGGGGGAAGCAGGGCCTCGCCCCTGCGCCGTTTTGAGGGGATGGCAGGGGGACACAGCCTTGGGAGCTGGGGTCCCACCGGTCGTGCTGTTGCTGAGTTGCGCCGTCAGCCACGGAGGGGTGACACTGCACACGGTCTGTGGGGCCGATGGGGTCAGCAGGTCACCACAGGGAAAGGGGTGCAGTCGTCGGAGGGGGAGTCAATGCCGGCGGGCGGGAAGCCAGCCCCGGAGGACGGGCCAGCGCAGGAGCCAGGGTGGGGACAGGCGAACCCACGTGCTGGTCATCTGCTGTCCCAGAACCCAAGGGTGTCGCTGGCCCACACGGGACACCAACAGGCTGCAGCAGAGGGGGCGGGGAGAGGTTCATGTGAGGGAATGGCACCGAGCCTGGAGGCACCTGAGAGCCGGCGCCCGGAGCCCTGATCCCGAGGCCTTGCGGTGGGTCACATGGGCAGAGGTCGCCAGCTGGCGGCGGGGTCAGGCCCGTGTTGGCAGGCCGGTGGCCAGGGCCTGATGTCAGCCACGGCGTCCTCCTGTCTGGCCTCCCGGGGGTGCTGACAAGGTCCATCCTCCCACCTTCGTGGCTGTGGAGCTGTGAGATGCTATCTGCAGTTTCACCGAAACTTCCTGTGGTCAACAGACTGGAGGCTTTGTTCGGTGCTGGCCTCAGGGATTAACGGTCAGGGAGGGGGTCACCTGGCACGCAGAGGCCACAGGAAGAGAAGAGGCGGGGCTGCCAGGCCCGTCTGACTCCAGAGGAAGCGAACAGAGCGGTGAGGGCCGCAGTCAGGCCGCCCCCCGACCCTGACCCCGGTCCCGTCTGCACGCTTCTCTGCAGAGCTGGAGCCAGGGGCTTTTCGTTGCTTTGCTTAACAAAGCCCGTGTGTCCGTGTGCTGATCTACCCTGGAAATCGTAAAGCTGGCAAATTCGGTTATCGTCCGCAGACGCAGACGCAGGCGCAGACGGCTCCGTGGGTTTCTCTTTAACGAGTTTTCTTCTCACCGTAATGGCTTCCTGATTCAAACTGTCAAACCGAATCAGGGTCGGAAAGCGGCGTGATGTTTTATGAGATCAGGTCGTACCTGGGGATCGTACCTGTGTGTGCTGTACGTTCATCTCACACAGAGTAACGGCGTGCGTGTGTGCGCGTGTGTTCATGCACACGCACTGGTAGGGGTGTGTGTGCGCGCACGCGTGGGGCTGGGAGGGACATCCAGTGAAGCTCGGGGAAAAGAATCACTCGTCTAGCTGTTAATTTTTTGATTTATCACTGAATTTCTAAGTTTGAAATTTCGGCAGTACCTGGTCTAATTTTCTTGCAGACGATTTAATGAACAGTAAGTCCTTAATTTCTAACTTGTCGTAATTAAGGAGTTGGAAAGGGCATACGTAGCTACCCACTGCTGAAAATCAGCCGTGAGGTCTGAGGTGAGGCGATGAGGAGGACCCGGGAGGGTGACTCAGCGGAAGGTCCCAGCCCCAGGAGGGACCTCGCGTGGCGAGGGGGCCCATCGCTGGCTTTAGTGGGGCCCCAGGCAGAAGCGGATGAAGATCCTGAGTCCTTTCTCTTTGAAGGTGAGCGTCGTGAGCGCAGCGCCCTTTGGTTTGGTTGCGAGCATCTATCCCACCCTTGCTGGAGATCACCGCAGTCTAACTGGGTCCGAAGGACCGTCCCCATCACATGCAGTCTGGCGGTCTGCCCTGGAGGGGGACCCACCGTCCCTTGTGTGGGGGCACGCGCAGGACCCAGCACGGCCTGCCGAGTGCCCCTTCCCTCTGCAAAGCGACACCCAAGCCAAGGAGCCCGAGAGAGAAGGCGGGCTGGACACACTGGGAGACGCCTGCAGGTGGCCCCCACCACGCTCCCTCCTGCGTGGCCTTCAGACGCAGACCCCCAGCGAGCCCCAGGAGACGCGAGGCTGAGAAGAGGCGACGACGGGCAGGGAGAGGAGCGGGGAGCCTCGGCCTGGGCCTGCCCTGTCCCTGTCCCACCTTGGAACCCACTGGCACGTGGCGGCTCCGGAAGCAGAGCTCCCGCCCCCACCTCTGCCCGCCGGACAGCGGGGCCAAGCGCGGGGCTCTGGGCCTCGAGTGGCCGCTTCACCTTCAGGGTCGGTCTCCTCGGCCGTGGATGGGAGCGGAGTGACACCAGAGGCCGTGCGGGTCGCCGGCTGGGCTGGTGTGGAGCAGCGGAGAGCTGGCACCCAGCCAGCGTCACCAGCGTCGTCAGCCGGTGCCCGTGACCAAGAGCAGGTGGTCTCCGTCCTGCCCGCCTCGCGCGTCGGCCGCTGTCTGCTCGATGCCGAACATGAGATGCCTCGTGCCGGGCGCGTGGGCACACGGGGAGCACGGCACGCCCCCGCCACCAGATGCCACTCACACCATGGGGCTCGGTGGCTGACGCGGCTGCCCGATGCCAAGCAGGACGCTGCCGTCAGAAAGGGGACGAGGGCCCGGGGCGTTGAAGCAAAGAGATTTTTCCAGCACAGGATAAAATACGCTACCTGCATCTGACCTCAAAGTGTGCGTAAATTTTCACACAGTACAGTCAGAGGTCAGTTTGAGCAAAAGTGAGAGTCAGCGTGTGTTTGGACGATGGTAAGTGGTCCGTGCGGACTCGGGCGGGCCCCTCTCGCGGGGGTCTTGGTTCACCATCAGGGTGGGGACGGGCCCGGGACCCCATCGTCCACTCAGGTGGCCCTGGAGTTCCGGCCCCACCGAGCTCGCTTCCCGTGCTCCTCTGAAGGGTCACGGACCCCGCCAGCCAGCCTCCTGCCTGCTCGCTGACCGCAGTGGGCAGCGCCGGCTCCCGCCCCGCACCCCCATGCGCCCCTCCGGGCTGAGCCACCAGCCCGACTCGGGTTTGGCACCTCAGCTGTGATCTCCGTGTGACGCAGCAAGCCACTCTGCCTCAGGACCACAGGGACCCTGTGGAGCGTCCGTGAGAGCAGCACTCACCTTCGTGCTCTCTGGCGTCCCGTGCAGAATCTGCCAGAAAACCGGTCCTGGACCACCTCGGGTAACCCACTTCCAGAGCTGCCGTCAGATGCTGGGGACTCGCACAGGAAGCTGGCCTGACTCCCGAGACGCTGACAGCGGTGTCAGCGGGCACCAGGCTTGTGTCTGGGCTGCCGGACTGGCTGACCCAGGAGAGTCTGCGCCTGTCGTGGTTACACCACCCAGCTCAGCGCTGAACCGGCCCTGTCCGAGAACTCCGAGCTCTGAGCGCAGGAGGGAGGCGTCACTCCAGAGGGACGTGGGGCGTGTGGCTGTGCTCCGTGTCAGCGTCCGACCGTTGTGGGGAGAGGCGCTGGTCCAGTGATTCTGGGGGGACCAAAGCACAGTCCACTTCACTGGACAGCACGGGGAGTCCCCACCCTGCCAACAGCGACCGCAAACCCCTGTGTCTCCTTCGTGGTTCTAACAGCATCTTGTCCTTTGCCGTGAGCCCTAACGTGGCAGAGATTCAGAAACGGTAATTCGCGTTTACACATGCACTCGGTGTGCCTCTGTCACAGCGGAGCTGCCATCAGTTTATTCACGGTCACTAATTAATCCACCCAACAGTTCCTTCGTGAGACGTTTAATTTCTGAGTTTGTATGCGGTTTCACGTAGCACACGGAAAATTTTCAAAAATCTGTAGTAGCTGCCACTTCATCTTGTGCTCCACTAAATGGTGACGTCCGTGTGGAGACGTATTAAATTCAGAAAAGCCAGTAGTTTCTCTTTAAGGCAGTGTATTCTGTTGGAACTCCATTTTTCCTTCCCAGACATTTATCACAAACGTAGCAGATGATAAAACAGTCTCATTTGCCCAAGGATGTTTTTAAGTTTTAATGGGGAGCATGAGTTGTCAGAGGCGGTTAACTGCATCATCCCAAACGCAGCGGAAAACAGCACCCCTCCAATTGTTTAAAAGCTGCAGTCGTCCATGAAAATGACTGGAATGTGGTCCCTGACTCTTTAATTTTCTTCTTTAAATACGAACCCCTTACGAAATAAACCCTTTGCCACAGGAGCTAAATCATAGAGCTTGCTTTTCCTGCCTGAGCGCACGTCGAGCCCAGACTGAGGGCGGATGACTTGGCTAACGCATTCGACCGTTCCTGCAGCACTCGTTAATTGAGCAAGTGTCATGCGTTGGATGCAGGTGGGTGCTAAGGCCCCAGAGATGAGTAAGGCTCTGTGCCGGTGACATTGGGGCTGAGTCCTCATGGGCTGTGTGGTACTGATAAGCATTCGCCAGAACCAGCAGCGATTTTATCCGTGTCAGTAGGCTTTTCAGTCAATGTTTATCCAACGCTTTAAAAGTCTAAAATCGTTTGTACGGTATACGGGTTTTCTAGGTACCTGTAGTCAGAAACAAAGGCAAATGTGAACATACATCATGTCTCCTCTGAGAAACCCCAGAAAAGTGTCGATTTAAAGACGGTCACGATTCGTTGGCAGTGTCTGCTGCTTAGTTTCCCTGTATCGTGCCATTTCTGGGGTCTGTGTGTGATCGCATGGTAATCGTGGGTTCTAACTGGGGGGAGCAGTCGGAGCCCACATTCCGTGTGAGCTGGCGCGAGTCGCCAAGTGTCCCCTCTGTTTGACACCATGCGCTTTCTTCGCAGAGTCACCGGCGGCGAGCTGTTTGAGGACATCGTGGCCAGGGAGTACTACAGTGAGGCGGACGCCAGGTGAGCCAGCCGCACCGGGCCGCACCCTCCACGCATCCCCTGGGCGGGGGCCCCAACTCAGGCGTCCCATGCGCTGTCACCTGGCCCTGGGCCTTTGTCCGTCTGTTTCCATTAATTAAAATCGAATGACACTAAAAGTTCAGCCCTCGGTGGCCCGAGCGGCCGAGCCACCAGCCAGACGCAGCCCATCCTCCCCAGGCACCCCAGCTCCAGGCCTCACGGACCACACGGAGCCCCGCACCCCCGGCAGCACGCGGGTGGGGCCCAGAGGCGCGGGAGGCCCCGCTTGCTGGGGCCACGACTGTTTGCAGAGTGGGATGGCAGCGTATGGCCGACAGGGAGCTCCTGGGCGCGCTGGCGTGCCCCCATCCTGGGCCCTGGGGGCGGCCCTGCCCGGCCAGACCCCGAGCCAGCCCCCGGGCCAGAGTAACACTGTCAGGGGGGCTGGCAACCACGTGGGGAGCCCCAGGTAGTGTGCCCTTCAGAGTTGCGTGAGCAGCCACCACTGCATTTGAAAAGTGCAGGCGAGGCTACAGCAGGCTGTCGCCCCACAGACCTCGTCGGCTGCTTCAGTTTGGGCCAGCGCTGCAGGGGCTTTGGGGACAGCCCCACAAAACGGAGGGGGCAGCCTCGTCCCAGTCTCAGGCCTAAAGCACAGGTTCTGGGAACCATTCATAAACCCCAATTTCTTACTAGTCCTCAAGAAGGCAAGAGTTCAGGCCATTCTTGCTTGTAAATACAGTGACATTCATTTAATATGATTACGGTTTATTTTGTTATTCACTAGACCTAATGATCTATACATGTGGTTTGAGATAAGAAAGGGAAATATTCCTAAAAAGTAGTACAGAGTGAACATTTGTGAGCAAGGAAAAAGAGCCACGTGATTGTCAGGAAGGATGGCCGGCCCCAGGCTGTCAGCACAGCCGACGGCAGGCGCCTCCGGTGGGGTAGAGCGAGGCCACATCGCCATCAGGCTCCTGACGCCCACGTTGCAGCAAGTCAGACGGTGTCACGTTGTTTACCTGAAGAACGACTTTGGAGTGATGTCGTTCTGTACACTTAATGGCTGCAGCGTCCTCCTCGAAATGCTTCTCCATCCGTGAATGAACGGGTGGGGCTCTGCGTGTCCTGCGTGGGAACCTCGCAGTGATCTGTGCACATGTCCCCAGTGCACTGTGTTCTCTGTCCCTGTCAGGTGACAGCCCATGGGACTGCACAAGTGCCAGTCAGTGACGTGCCCCTCTAGTTTAGTCAGCGATCTGCTAGACGCCGATGGGCCCTTCCTGAGGCTAGTTAGTGTGAGCCGTGCACCTCGGACGGTCGCAAGCAAGCGTCTCCTCTGCTGAGGCGTGTGGGAATGTCTTTAGCCATGAGCAGTGCCCCGGGGGCCGACACCTAAGGTCCCTCCCAGTCAACCCTCAGCCCTCCCCACACTCAGGCCGGCTGCCGGGGTGCTGCACGGCACAGGTGGCGTTCAGTCACCCGGTCCTGGAAACTGTTGGGTGTTTCCTGTTGACACCTGGTGCAGGGAGCCCCGTTTCCGCGTGACGTGTAAACGTGTCCCCCGCCTTCCCCCGCTTCACCTGCCCCTCCATCCGTGTTCACCCTTGTTTCAGTGATCATGTTTGTGACCTCAGATTTTAAACAGTTTAGGTGTGTATGAGAAACACCCGCACATTTTCTAGCTCTAAAGAGTTTTCCCTGAACTTATGGGAAAGACGCATAAATTATTCCCCCAAATGGGAAAACCTTGACTTCCGTATACCAATGACTTGCCTTGTAGACTCACGATAAAACACAGCTCAAATTGTTTTATCTGAACACGTCACAAAGTCTGTGTTGGACGTCATTTTTGTTAGAACCAGAATTAGCTTTATTCCGCATTATTCCAGTATAAAGCTAAAAAAAAAATGTGAAAAAAATATCATTTTTGTTGGTTTGTTTGTTTCGTTTGAACTTCATTTAATCTGTATTTGATGTGATTTTGCGCCTTTAAAACGTTCTCCTCCCATTCTGCCCTTGTATCTTTGCAGTCATTGTATACAGCAGATTCTAGAAAGTGTAAATCATTGTCACCTAAATGGCATAGTGCACAGGGACCTGAAGGTCAGTATGTGGTGTCCGTAATCTGCATCAAAGGAGTTTTTGTTTTCTCTGGGACAGGGCAAAGGGGGGGTATTTAAAATGGCTCCCCTGCTCCCCCCACTTCTGCCTGAAGTGACTGGACGATGAGATGGCGATGCATGGTGCTTCCTCAGCGGCTCATCTGCAGGCTAAACACATCGTGGGGGGGCGGGGGGCGAGACCAGCGCGCTGCCCGCTTCCAGCGGAGAGCCGGCGGGGGCGGGGGGCCGCCTCCCCGAGAACGCCAGCCTTTGCCCGGAGGCCGGTGGCCTGTGATGTGTGTCGCCTGTGGATGAAGCCGCACTTCTGTGTGGGGCCGCCTGTCGCCGGCAGGACACTGGCTGCGCATTGCTCCCTTTGAGTCTGACGAGCCCTCAGGCAAGAGGTCATAACTGCCAGCTAAATCAGAACACTGGAAGGTACCGGCGTGCCAAAAATGCATTAGGTGTCCTAATGTGACCTTAATGGAACCTTAGCGCCAATGTGACGGCTTTGGCACGCCACTAGAAAAACGGGCGACAGCGGGGACCCGCTTTGTCACGGGGGTGGCGGCGGAGCACAGCGGCTGCACGTTACTTTTATGCTCCCGTTTATTTCCTCTAAGTGCTCATGACGAGGGCAGGAGCTCCTGGGTTAGGGGAAGTGTCCTCCAGATGGATTTTGTGGAACACGTGGCCTCACTCTGGCCCCCGCCTGGCACGACCCGACTGTCCCGAGGTGGTAGTCACTCTTCTGGAGCAATCCGTGCGGCCCAGGGCCCTGCCGGCTGGCACGCGGTCCCCGGCCGCGGGTGCCGCTCGGGACTAACGCTGCCCCTGGTGTTTGCGTGCAGTCATTGCATTCAGCAGACCCTGGAGGCTGTGCTGCACTGCCATGAGACAGCCGTGGTCCACCGGGACCTGAAGGTGAGTGCCCCCGGCACAGCGCCGCCAGCCCGCCCCGCGACTGCTCAGCTGCAGTGGGGACGGCGACCGCGGCCCCTTGTCCGGCAGCCGCCACGTCCCCTGTGCTGAGCGGTCACGTGAGTCTTCACAGCAGCTTCACGCGGAAGGCGCCTGGATGGCCCCGTGCCGCTCAGGGGGAGACATGGCCACCTCGAGTGGCAGGCCGTGCTCAGAGCGTCTCAGCTAGGATGACGTCCTTGTGCCCAGGTGTGGGGTCCAGGGTCACAGGCCAAATTGCTGCTACTTCTCAATTCAGTTAGTTCAGTGAATTGAAAACCATCACAGGTGAAACAATGTTGGGAAAATAAATCTGCCAGCAACACCAAGAATTATCTGGGACGTGGTTCTGAGTCTAGTGAATCAGGAAACACTTCCGATCCCGCCTGCGCGTCCCCAGAGCTGTGCAGAGCGTGTCCGTGCGAATAAGAGGCTAAGGCATGTTCCAGATGCAGCGAGAGGAGGGGGCGGCGCGTCTGGGCAGCGGGCCGGCGTGCAAGGCCAAGGCTTCCAGCGGAGGGGCTCGGGGGTCAGTGGCCTCGGCCACATGTTCAGAACGTGAGGTGCACAGCAGAGCAGAACGACTTGCCACAGTGGACTTGGGCCACAGCAAGGCAGGCAGTCTGGACGCCGACAAGTAGAGCGTTTGCGAGGGCGGGCTCCTGGGACGCCGTGTCAGGCGGTCGGGAACCGACGAGGGGAAATGCGGGTGCAGAAGGAGAAGAGCGAACACCCCCCGAACCTGTCTGAGCCCCACAAAGGCCCCGTGCGAGCCGCGGGTATAAATCACAGCGAGTCACGAGCAGACCCTCGCGGCCACCAGCTCGAAGTCATTGAAAAACACGCGGAAGAGGACCAGGGCTGCCCCTCTTGGCAGGAAGGGCGACCTCAGGCAGGCACCGCGTCCAGGAAGGTGATAGGCCGAAAAGAGGCCGTAGTGACAAGTGGCAGCCCCGCTGTCACGGGAAACAGGAATGCAGAGTCGCGTGTTCTCATCAGGGAGCCTGGAGAGCCGTTTCTGGGAAGAAGTCCGAGGAGACAATTTCAGAGCTGGGCTTGTTCCAACAACTGCCTTTCACACCAAGAGGCGAGACGTCTTCGGTTCAGAGCATGTCGGAAGAGGTTACTCAAGTACATCACGTAGCCATCAGAACAGGAGGGTCCAGTCCCACTGCTGGATCTTACGGCAACAAATCGGCACCTGGGAATCACCTCAGTGAGAACACCGCCTCTCCTAGACCAGCCTCCTGCAGAGCAGCGTTATTGGATGGAGGGAGGGAGGGTATGGGATAGATAGACAGACGGACAGATGAAGATGTTTTAACAAAGGTGATAATTCCAGAGACATAGGGGGATTTTAAAGACTCTTTCATAGGAATAAAATTAAATTTATGACCAGCAAAGAAGGGAAGTCATTTTGGGGGGGAGCCCGACACACATTCAGTAAACCCTTGCCAACCACGGGCCGGGGACGCAGTGCCTAGCGTGTCAGGGAAACACTGCGTTACTGGTGCAGCCCCGCTGTGCACACCTTTTTTCAGTCTACCTGATGGTGTGTGCTGATAGTGTAAAAAATCAAGACAGAATGGAATGCGGAGTGATGCGAGCTCGCTCACGTGCGCATGGTGACAGAGATAGGACTCTCGATCGCAGGCCGACAGCACGTGCGTCAGCTGGAGACTCTGCATGCTAAGGACACAGTTCAGGCACCATTCCACGTCCGAGTGGAACAGCCATCTGTGCTGCATGCACAAAAGAACATCTACTGTGTGCACGAGTGTGAACTCCACTTAGTGTCTCTCTGGGAGCTGTGCTCACGCCTTCTTTGGCAAAGGAAAAGTGACAAAGCACGCCAAATCCACGGGGTGTCGCTTCACGTCGAGATGCCGAGGCTTCAACAGAAGAAAGAAACCTAAAAAGACAGTTTCACTTCTTAAACCGTAATATTCAGGGGTTTGTACGAAGCAAATGATATGGAAAAATAAAAGTAATAACTTGCTGTTTTTGTAGTACTCATAAAGAAAAAAGTAAAACATGATTTCGCTACATGTGAACATCCACGATGTTTGCGTTTCATTGCTGTGTAGCTGCCACACGTGCAGTTAGGTCTGCGGTGTGGCCGGCAATGACGCCTGTCACCACGCCCGCCCAGCCAGCCCCCCGGAAAGGCCTTGCCGACCTGGAAGTCCTCGTACGCATTGCTGAGGTTCAGAACGCCGTCTTTTTCGTGTTTGTCCTGTGCTTCGTTTGAGTGTGGGCAGCGGATATTTTGGCGAGCTTTCACTCCTGCAGGGCCCTGCAGGTGGGCCACCCTCTGGACCGGCAGAGCTGTCGTCTGTCAGCAACCCGCCCTCGGAAGGGGGGTGTCCGGGGGCCTGGCCCTTTGTCTCTGCTGCACCCGTTTGGACTCGCTTACCCCCAGACCTCCCACGGTCCTGATTGCGACCCCGGCGCCTTGACTTGGCGTTTCGTGATACGCAAGCAGTTTTGAGACGAGTCTCAGAGCACAGTGGAGAAGCGGCCCGTGTGTCCACGTGGACACACGGGACAGGACCTGCCGACCGTTGCTGCTCGGTCCCGCTGACGTGCCG
>NW_011889063.1:740464-744123 GCF_000151845.1 Pteropus vampyrus | reverse complement strand
CGTGAAGCCATGCCGGTGCTGCGTTTCGGTCTCCACGAACGCCGAAGTCGCCCTGCCTTCCCCCGCCCTTAACTGCAGCTGAACAGTCGACACCGCGTGGGGCGAGACGCTGATGCACACAGGCCTGTGACTTCCTGCGTGACTCACCAGGCCCCGTGGGGAGGCCTGCCTGGTCGTCCCCAGGCGTGCCCACCCGGGCTCACTCAGGCCGTGCGTGGTGAAGCCTGAGCGGCCCGTCTGAGTTGGGGGGCTCCTGCTGCTTTCGGGCGTAAGGCACACAGCTCTGCCCAGAAACTGCTCGGCTCAGCGGGGAGAGTGAAAGCGGAGGATTTTCAGCAGCCTCGCTCCCCCACGGCGCTGGCCTCCGCGCGGCAGAGCAGACCGCTCACGGAGTGCGCCCCGACGGCTCAGTGCTCTCCAATGTGGAGGCTGCAAGGAAATGAACTGTTGCCTACAGTTTGATGAGGTTTTTCCAAGTTGTTTATCCTATAAGTTACGCGCTGGAAATGACTTCTTGATTAAATTAGAAAATGCATGAATGGGGCGGGCCATAAATTTTAGGTTAGTTGGGAAAAATAAAATATCAAATATCAATAATGTAACATGGCAAGATATGATAGTACGTTGACAGACAGCCAGAGTTCCAAGTAATTTGAATGTTGGGTTTTGCTCAACATTATTTCATCATGGAGGTCTTTCACGTTCTTGAGACATTTTCATCCCAACGTCCGAATTAAATTATCACGTGCTTAGTGTCGAGATGATTCAGAATCCTCCCGCTCCCCAAATTACGGAGGTTCCCTGCGGTTGCGATTGTCCCGATAGCGATGAATCTGATGGCAGTGGACAGCAGTGGCCTCAAGAAGTCTGGTGCTTGATTAAAGCTTCTTGTAGACGAGTCTTCTGCTAATTTGCATGGCTGGCTTAATTAATCCATTAAATGTTGGTTTAGGCTCTTTTTATACAATGTCAAAACAACCAAAAGAATCAACTAATTCAGTGAGGAAAAAAAGTAGCCAGTTTCATGAAAAAAATACGAGATTGGCTATTTGTAACCATAGAAGCAGAACTGACTTGATTGGCTGAATTTTAAGATTTTCAGACAATTATTTTGGCTCTTGCAGAGGCCATTGTTTCCCGGCTTTTCCATACTGAGACACACCCCTAACTGTGCTGAGTCTCACCCCAAGGTGGGGGGCATCGAACTGCTCTGCCGCGTGTGTCTCTGGACCCCGGGCGAGGGGCAGGCCTCGCTGCTCATCCGTCAGCCTCCTTTTCCTGGCCCTCCTCTCCTCGTAGCTCTCCAAATGCAGAGGCGGCCCGGGGACATTCAGGGCTGGCCCTGGCACTTGTCCAGGGCCAGTGTGTCTCAGTGCCTGGCTGGGAAGCAGTGGGCTGTAAGCAGCCTCACTCCAAGGCGGACTTACCGGTCCTTGTAGTGCTCAGAACCCAGGAAGAGAAAAACGCATCTTTGTCGTAGTATCTCAGGAGGTAAAAATAAATACGCAAGCAATGCTTTGAATCACACTCTGAACACATGTAAATTATGTTTTCAAAAACTGTCCTATAAAGAAAAAAACGCTAACTATAACATTTGGCAAATAGGAGCCCACTCTTTCTGCCTTTAAGAATAAACAGATTCTTAAAGACAGCAAATTTAACGCATAATTCAGAGCAAGACTCGAAATCTGCACAGAAATTGTTTGCAAACATCGGGGGATCAAAATCACTGCATTTGGGTCCAAACTCGGCGTCGGCTAGAGCTTAATTTGCACGGTGTCCTTTGCCAAATGTCTGTAGGTGGCCCAGCGCTTGCTGCCGTTTTGCGGGGTCCTCCCCGCCGCCCGCTGAGGCGCCCGTGCTCGCGTGTCCACGGCCCGCGCCCCGCACCCCGCACGTTCACGCGCCCGCTGGACCTGCACGCCTGACCACCTTTAACCGTTTCTCACCGCGTTTCCCCTGGGCTTGAGTACAGTCTCTGGGCCAGGACAGTGCATGCCCTTTTTTTTTTTTTTCCCTCTAATCTTATAAAATGTTAGTTTCAAAATTCACTTAGAAATCTGTTCTCACTTGAGTCTTTTTTTTTTTTTCTAAATAAAGCCTGAGAATTTGCTTTTAGCTAGCAAATCCAAGGGAGCGGCTGTGAAACTCGCAGATTTCGGCTTGGCCATAGAAGTTCAAGGGGACCAACAGGCCTGGTTTGGTGAGTACGCCCCCCACACCCCCACTTCCTAACCCGGAGGAGGCGGAGGCGCTCGTTCCCGCAGCTCGACAGTCTGAACTTGCTGGTCCTCTGTAAGCACGTAGCTTTCCTGACATCAGAGGGGATGTAATCAAGAAATAATTTAGGAGAAAGTGTCCACGGGAGAGCAATAATGCGTAGACTTTTTTCGTGAAAGATGAGAGGAAAACGGACCCAGTGCTGAGAATGACAAAGGCGGCCGCAGGGCTCAGTGCGTGTTCCGTTCGTGGGGAAATCGCGGTGCTAAGAACTGTGACGGAGACAGCAGGTCCGCAGGGAACACTCACAACGTTTTGCGTGTCTTTGTGATTAACAGAAATTAACGTTTCAAAAATGCTATAAAACATGTATATTTCCACCTTGATTATCTTCTTCCTCCAGAGTGCCACTTTCCTCTCTAAAATTTTTATAACTTTGAAATTTCTGTTTCCTTACAGTTAAGGAAGAGATTAACCCCAATGAAATTTAAACCTTAGCATTTCCAAGCAGGCTTGCAGATTGCCGCAGGGTGTAGCCTGAACGACTGTCGTACCCGACTTAGGCCCCTGCCTCCTGCCAGCTCCCCCACCCCGTCCTCCCCATGGCGTCCGAGAGCAGGGCCTCTGGCCGCCCATCTGCTCTTCTGGCTTCACTACGTTGAGACAGGACGAGAACCTGGAATGCCTTCACTCCCATTGCTTTCCCTCTGAACGAGCAGAAGCAGAAAGAGCTGGAAGGGCGCTTGCCTCCTTCGTCTGTACGCAGACGCTTCTCTGTGTCCCCACACCCATACGACTCCTAAGATGTGCACGGAGCTGCCAGCCCACCGCCCGGTCCCTCGTGCGCCCCGCTGGGTCCTGGAGGGGATGGCCCGGCAGCGTCCCCGCACCCCGTCCCTGTGCCGGCGGCCCGGGCGAGGGCCTCACATTCTCCTGCCTGCCCCGTGTCGGGGCGCCTGGCTGCAGCCCTGGTCCCTGACCCCCCCTTCCCCCAACCCCCCACCTCTCCCGTTCAGTGCTGCCTCTTCCCTTTCTCTCGCCTGCCCGGGCAGCCTCACACCTCCAGACCTGGCCTGGGGTCCGTCACGTTTTGACACAGCAGAAAATTTGATACAGTTCACAGCAACCAGAGCAAGGCAGAAGCTAGGTCAGCTGCATAAGCCTGCGCCTCACAGACAGCTTTGCGTCCTGGGTCACAGTGTGCCTGACGTAGAGAGAGAGCACACAGCAGGGGACGGGCCAACAGGAAGCAGCAGACCTGTCACCAAGGTGGGCAGAGACACAGACTAGAAGCAGGTCCTGGTCCTGGAGACGCTGACACTGGCCATCAGTGACGGCTCACTGTGACGGGTGCAACACGGGACAGCAGGTGTGACGTGCTGCCTCGGGGACAGTGTCAGCGATGGGTGACACTCCCGCCTCCCTCCTGGGTGAACGAG
>NW_011889063.1:735225-738639 GCF_000151845.1 Pteropus vampyrus | reverse complement strand
CAGACGAAGCGTTCTCCCCGAGCCTGCCGGTCCCCGGCCGGTCCCGCCTGGCCTCACCTCTTGTGTCTCCGTAGGTTTCGCCGGCACACCCGGGTACCTGTCTCCAGAGGTTTTGCGCAAAGACCCTTATGGGAAGCCAGTGGACATGTGGGCGTGCGGTAAGTAGCGGCTCCTTCGCAGGTTACGGCGCCCGCACTGCCGCCGTGGAGAGTGGCGCCTTTCACCCTGCAGCCCACGTCACGGGGCGGCTGCTCTCTAATGTCAGGGACGCCTCGGTCTCCTGGGGGGCGGGCGGGGGCACCGGATCGCGCCCCGGAGTCTGTGGGCCGGCCTCCCCGCTGCCAGGAGGAGCCAGCGCTGCTGGTCTCGGCTGCAGTTGGAGGCCGGGGACGTGGCACGTGTCCACAGCGGTCACGCATCTGGGCCGCTGTTCTCTCCTTCCTCATCCAAGCCGCCGCCACCGCACGTTTGCACAGAATGCTGGGTGGGGACACGGGGTGGACAGGGAAGTGGTGCGTTGTGGAGAAGGAGGCGGCCGACTGGAGCCCGGGCCGGACAGGCCTTGAGCTGCCAGCCCCGCCCAGTGGGCGTTGTGTGCGGCCCGGGCGCGTGCCGGCAGGAGGCCGACGGAAAGGGCCGCTGGCCTCGCTGTGCCTGGGACAGTCCCCGGCAGCCCGGCCGCACCCCCGCCGCTGTCCTCACTGTGCCGCACGCAGCGCTCGTGGGGTTTGCTCTTCGTCGTCAGCCTGGAAGGAGTCGATACGGCCCTTTGATTCTGAGAATAACTTTTTAGATCTTGTTTGTCTTTAAAAACAAGTAAGTTCTTTACCACTACTTCGTAGAGCTGGGTGGTCCCACGCCACGCGTGTTGGCCTTATCTTGTTAGCAGTCACAGCCTGGTGATCGAGCCTAAACGGGGTGTGCGTGCAGCTCGTGGGGTCCCCTCTGTGCCCGGGAAAGCAGCTGCGAGGGCAGCACTGTGTCTGGGGTCTCCACGCCGGGCTCCCGTCTTCGCCGGCCGCCTGCCTAGCCCGGCCCTCCCCGTCCGAGTGGGTTGCTTTACCTGTGAGATGGGAACGCTACCCTCAGCGAACCACGTGCGGGTCAGACAGGGCGGCTTTAAATGAGAACATTTTGTAGTTCACAAAGTGACTTAAATGCAAGTGGCTGTTCTTCCAAAAGGCTGGAACCCAGCTCAGGCTGGGTGGGTGGATGGGTGAATGGAAGATGGATGGATGGATGGGTGGGTGGGTGGATGGATGGGTGGGTGGGTGGATGGATGGGTGGATGGGTGAATGGAGGATGGATGGATGGATGGATGGATGGATGGAGGACGGATGGATGGGTGGGTGGATGCAGGGTGGATGGATGGAAGATGGATGGACGGATGGATGGAAGATGGATGGATGGAGGGTAGATGAATGGGTAGGTGGATGGAGAATGGATGGGTGGGTGGATGCAGGGTGGATGGGTGGGTGGGTAGATCTTGGAGTAGCTGAGTTGATGGATGGGTGGTTGGCTCGATCACACGTGGGAACAGACGTGCACACACGAACAGATCTCGTCTGTACCTCTGGAGACAGAGCGCAGGGCGTCTCACAGGTTCGACTCTGGTCTTCCGTGGGCAGAGCCTTCAGCCTTGCTCAGCATCATTCTTGCTGTTCTTTGT
The DNA here is from genome assembly GCF_000151845.1 of Pteropus vampyrus. Lineage (NCBI taxonomy): Eukaryota > Metazoa > Chordata > Mammalia > Chiroptera > Pteropodidae > Pteropus > Pteropus vampyrus. The sequence goes on along the minus strand of NW_011889063.1, from coordinate 736,970 downwards.
TCACGCAGTCTCCTGCAGGTGGCACGTGCCTCAGTGACGGGCCCTGCCCCGTCAGAGCACACACTTCCCGCCCGCTCCCCTTCTCTCTAGGCCACGGTGCATTGTCACTGTGCCTCGAAACACGCTTGGGGTTGCATGGCCAACTGCGGAAATGCCTCAGGTATTCTAACATCCATGTTTAGGGTAACGACCCCGCTGCCAGCTACGAAGAAGTATCGTAGTAGATTCCTTGCCTGTTGTACGTGTCTAGGTCACCGCTGTTCAGGAAGTAGTCTTACCCTTTTGTTATGTACCACCTCACTCAGGCGATGCGACAGGCACGTTAATGTCACCCAAGCCCTAAGATGACACCCTTTCTCAGCTCGGCTGCCACACCCAGCAGAGGGATGTGCACGCCACACCCGCGTTCTCAGGTGACGACTGTTCTCAGTCGTCTGTCACACTAGCTCTTGCCAAGTGAATGACGCCTCCTTTCCACGGCTAGACGTCGGGCAGCGTGGTAGGAAACGACACACCCGAGTGACAGAAGGAATGCAGAACAAGCCACGTGCAGGCCGGCAGCCAGTCTCTTGCGAACTGAGCCGTGAGCACGCGCTCAGCGTGACAGCAGGTTCCGTGTGTGCATGTCGTTTCCGTAACCCCTTAGCGGACTGAGCCAATGTCGTTTACAGATGTCACTGAAGCGCTGGCTTTTAAAACACACACACACGCACACGCCTTGTCTTACTACTTCTCTGCCTGAGTCAGCGTCGCTCAGAATGGCTGTGAGTGGCAGTTCATCAGTGGCTGTCACAGAATACCATGACGTCTGAGGGACCCTTGGAATATCATGGGATATATTTCTTTTCCTCGAGTCGCCATGTTCAGCATTCGTGTGATTTCTTCGCCTTTTCGTGTTTCAGTTGGGATAAGTCAGCATCAAGCGCCTTTTAAGAAAACGTTGACCGTTCTGAAATCCGAAGCCTGCTGGCCAGTCGGTTCCCACTACCCACCCTGTAATGTCTTGCGTGGCACGGGCATCTCACGTGGGGGAGGGGCTCCGCGGCACCCTCGGAGTCCACATTAGTTGCTCCTGGTCGTAGACTCTCCCGACGCCCTCAGCCCTTGGCCTCAACGCAGTCTCACGGTCCTGGAGATACAGTGCTTCTGGTTTCCCTGACCTCATGGGCCATACGCTCCCTCATGACCTGCTTATCAAACCTGCACCTTCCTGTATCCTGCCGGACAGTCACCGAGGAAGGGTCTCGGAAGTCTGCATTTAACGGTCTGCCAGGTGACCGTGAACACGCGCAGTGAGCAGCTTGGCCCAGCCGGTTGCCAGTTACCGTAGGGCAGTGGGTTTTAGGACTTGCAGACGGTGGATACAAATGTCTTGGCACTTTGGGGGCGTTGACATTTGTCATCTACCTTCGTGACTCGTTATCGGGGGATCTCTTTGAAAACCGTCAGTGTCTGGCTTCTCTAAAGTAATCGGAAGAACCAATAACGAGATGCTTTTGATGTGCTGTAGTGGCCACGCTTGTTCCCAGCCCAGCCCCGTGTCCCTCCTTGGGGGCGGCCCTCAGGCGTGTTCGTCGTCGACGCGGTCCCGGCGTCAGCCCTCCTTCTGGCTCCAGCTCCGTTGCGTCGGCTCCGCGTGTCCGTGGCAGCCCTCGCAGTCGGCCGTCCGTGCCTCTCCGCGCGTGCTGGCCAGCACCCTGTGACACCTCGGCCCCTCCCGGCACACAGCACACCTGAGACCCTGG
>NW_011889063.1:732238-734300 GCF_000151845.1 Pteropus vampyrus | reverse complement strand
GAACACGCGCAGTGAGCAGCTTGGCCCAGCCGGTTGCCAGTTACCGTAGGGCAGTGGGTTTTAGGACTTGCAGACGGTGGATACAAATGTCTTGGCACTTTGGGGGCGTTGACATTTGTCATCTACCTTCGTGACTCGTTATCGGGGGATCTCTTTGAAAACCATCAGTGTCTGGCTTCTCTAAAGTAATCGGAAGAACCAATAACGAGATGCTTTTGATGTGCTGTAGTGGCCACGCTTGTTCCCAGCCCAGCCCCGTGTCCCTCCTTGGGGGCGGCCCTCAGGAGTGTTCGTCGTCGACGCGGTCCCGGCGTCAGCCCTCCTTCTGGCTCCAGCTCCGCTGCGTCGGCTCCGCGTGTCCGTGGCAGCCCTCGCAGTCGGCCGTCCGTGCCTCTCCGCGCGTGCTGGCCAGCACCCTGTGACACCTCGGCCCCTCCCGGCACACAGCACACCTGAGACCCTGGGGACGGGCTCATACTTCCATCGTCAAAGGTCCTATGACGTGACTGTTGCGTAGACTTTGAACTTTCAGTTTGGGAAAACGTGAAACAGGAGCGTGGAGACCAGGGCCTCCCGGGCTGACGGCCACTCCTGCTCCGTCGGCACCGGCCTCCTCGCCGCCCACCCCAGGTGGCCGCGCCCAGGTCCCATCAGCTCGTCCGCGAGCAGTCGGACGCACGTCCCCAGAGGAAAAGGCACTTTCGCAGCCACGCCAGGCAGCGTGGTGGTGACCGCCCAGGCTCGCCACACCCAGTCTCGTGTACCCCCGGGTCCCTGGAACCTGTGAGTTTGTCCCTCGCTCTGCATGTCGCTGCTGGACACCTGCTGCCCGCCGCGGCCCCGCCAAGGACCGGCCTGGGCCTCTGTGAGCTGGCTGCCACCGCAGCTTCTGCGTCTGGACGGGAAGCTCAGGGGGACCTAGGAGGGTCTTGTCACTCAGAGGAAGAAGCTCTGAGAGGCCACAGGGTCAGTGGCTCGGCAGCCAGCCTGAGGATGCGTCTGCTGGCCAAAGACGGGACAGCTGAGGCCCCTGTGTGGCCGCGGGGACCAGGCAGCCAGGCCCCTGCCTCCACTGGACCACCCACCGTGGGGGCGCATCGTCCACGCTGGGTCATGGGGACGGCCAGCGCCTGCCTTCCTGTGCCTCAGGGACACTGCAGCGTCGACGGAGTCACATGTCCCCACGGCGGGTAAGGGCGTCAAGGTTGCCGTGGAGGGAGCAGTCCACACTTGGGGTCATACCGCCAGCCCGAAGCGTTCCTGCAGAAGGAGAAAGAACAAAGAGTCTTGAATTAGCTTTTTAAATTTTTAGTGTCTTTTTTACAGGGAGAGAAAAAGACCCCGGTTTTTTCTTATTTTTTTCTCTAACTGAGGAGAAAAAAAGGTAAAATTAGGGTTACTCAGAAAAGAGAAGGCTGGACCCTTATTTGTGAAGCTCGGCCTCTGAATTAGGCAGTGGGGACGTCATGGGGACAGTGAGGGCGGGGCTGGAGGGGGCCCCGTGCGCGTGTGCCCCAAGGGCGCAGCTCGCAAGTCCGCATCCAGCGCCGGCGGCCACCGCCATCCTCTCCCGTGGCGAGGGCAGGGCCAGGCAGGCACCCGCATCACCGTAAAAGTGACGTGAAGATAGATTTGAGCGCACGTGAAGCCTCTGACAGGGAAGTGGGGACGTGTACGGTGACGCTGAGGGATGGACGTGTGTGGCTCCGTTCCAGTTTTTTTTGCTCCTTCTGCTTCCACTGCGAGGAACTGTCGGTCCTGAGCTGAAAGCCCGTGGGGCTGTGATTCAAGGGGGTGGTTTGAAACGTCGGCTCGGTCGTGTCACCCGACTGTGACAATCCAGGGATAAGCAGAGTTTCAGAGCCGCGTTAGCTGCAGCGGTGTCTGTCATGCGAGGGCACAAGGACGGTGGGCAGAGCAGGGCTGGGTCTCCCTGACGGACACCTGGCGAGGGCACCAAGGGGCCAGCTCTGGGGAGAAGGAGCCTCAGGCACGAAGGTGGAGGGAAAGGGAGCCGTTGAAAGCCGGGAAGCAGCAACACCTGCAGAGAAAGCGAAGGCCG
>NW_011889063.1:730025-732188 GCF_000151845.1 Pteropus vampyrus | reverse complement strand
CCAGGCAGGCACCCGCATCACCGTAAAAGTGACGTGAAGATAGATTTGAGCGCACGTGAAGCCTCTGACAGGGAAGTGGGGACGTGTACGGTGACGCTGAGGGACGGACGTGTGTGGCTCTGTTCCGGTTTTTTTTGCTCCTTCTGCTTCCACTGCGAGGAAGGAACTGACGGTCCTGAGCTGAAAGCCCGTGGGGTTGTGATTCAAGGGGGTGGTTTGAAACGTCGGCTCGGTCGTGTCACCCGGCTGTGACAATCCAGGGATAAGCAGAGTTTCAGAGCCGCGTTAGCTGCAGCGGTGTCTGTCATGCGAGGGCACAAGGACGGTGGGCAGAGCAGGGCTGGGTCTCCCTGACGGACACCTGGCGAGGGCACCAAGGGGCCAGCTCTGGGGAGAAGGAGCCTCAGGCACGAAGGTGGAGGGAAAGGGAGCCGTTGAAAGCCGGGAAGCAGCAACACCTGCAGAGAAAGCGAAGGCCGTGCCTGTTGTTCCGTGAGTGACACACGGCTGTGACCGGAGGCCACACTGTGCTGCAGCCGAGTGTCTGTTTCTTTGAGTTTTACGTGCTGTTTCCCTCCTGTAATGTGAACTGTTCCGTAGTTTCACTGGTTTCGTTGTTTTATTGAAAAACTGGGCTCCCTGAGGAGAAAAGAGTTCGCATCTCCTCCTGCGTTGTCCACGCTGCCGGTGACCCTGCGGCTCGGCACGAGTCTGTCACCGGTGCTACCGCTCCGCGGAGGTCATGACTCACAGTGACATGACCAAGCGGAAGTGGGCACCGTGTGTTTAAGTGTCGCCCCAGCAAGGAACTGAAGTCCTGGAGTGTCTGCACAGATAAGCTCCAGGGAGGGCCTCTGGGAGGGGAGTCAGGGAGGCCGAACAGCGTCACCGGGTGATGGGCGAGTCCCATCCACAGGTGTTGCCTGCTGGCCTCTTCGTGCATCTTGAGTCCAGTGTGGACGCTGACACCCAGCTCTCAGGCCCGTCCTCGTGGTGCCGTGGACAGCCCAGGAGGGCGGCTGTGTGTCCCGCGGGACCACAGCATGGGACTTACTCTGTGTCCGTGTGCTCTGTTGCAGGCGTGATCCTCTACATCCTGCTGGTGGGCTACCCGCCCTTCTGGGACGAGGACCAGCACCGACTGTACCAGCAGATCAAGGCCGGAGCCTATGACGTACGTGACAGCCACACGCTCACGCGGGTGGCGGGGGAGGGTGTTTTCTGTTCCGCGACCAGCTCTCTGTCGCCGCTTCACCTGTGACTTTCTGCAGTTGCCCGTTACTTGCCTCTCTCGAGGAAACGGAGGTCAAGAGTAAGAAAAGCAGCTCGTACCGGCTGCCCGTGTACCCTCTGTCACCATCTGCTAAGGCCGGAAGGAAAGGACGGACCTGGCTTGTCCAGGTGTTTGCATCTTGGTGCATTTTAACACACGTGAAAATTAAAAAACTTTGGCTTGAGAGAGGGCTGCTGCCTGTTTAGGTCAGTTCCCTCCCACGTGCCTATCACGTGGTTTCCAGTCCCGTGCCAGAGGTCCCCTCGCAGAGATCCGTGTGCCAAGTGGAACAGCTTTGACTTTTTTGTCTCTGCCTAATGGGCGTCTTTGCAAGGTTTCATTTGAAGAAAGAGTTTCACGATTGAGAAATATTTGGGAATCACAATTGCGATGCATTTTATTTATAGTTAGTATATTCGAATGTAGGTGCACACACACGCTCACACGTACACACACATGCACACACACACACATGCACACACACACACATGCACACACACACACACATGAGTCAAGCCTGAACCCAGGGGCCCAGGCTCCTCTGCGTTCTCGTGGCGGCTCAGCTCTGTGCTCGCCGATGCAGTTTCCACATCTGTGGATCCGAGCTGCCACCTCTGGGAGTCAGTGTGCGGGGTCTGGAGGTGCTCCCCATGTAGTAGTAAGTGGGGTGACTGGCAGTGCGGGGTCCACCTCGTGTGCACAAGTTAAAAGCTCATTGAGCAAATGAGAGGATTTCCTATCAAGAGTCTGAATTATGTTCCTTCAGGTCTCACGAGCTCCCCAATGCCTGGTCAGATGTCCTGTTTAGATGGATGTGGGCATCACGAGAATTCAAAATTTGTGCTGCTTAGATTTTGAAGCATGCCATTCCAGCTAAACTGATAATTGGG
>NW_011889063.1:723877-728685 GCF_000151845.1 Pteropus vampyrus | reverse complement strand
ATGTCCTGTTTAGATGGATGTGGGCATCACGAGAATTCAAAATTTGTGCTGCTTAGATTTTGAAGCATGCCATTCCAGCTAAACTGATAATTGGGCCAAGTCCTCATTTATGGGGCCACAGCTGGGACCTTCCCCATCGTCAGACGAGGGTGCGATTCCCCCTGGGGACCGAACCCTGCTCACACACAAGGCTTGGGGACCGTGAGCAGGGTCTTCGTAAAGTGAGAAAATACAGAGAAGCCCACCTTTACCCAGCCGAAACCAGCCCAGTCCGTGTCAGAAGGCTCACTCGCATCCCTGAGTGTTTCTTGATTGTTCCTCATTGTTAGCAGGTTTTTACAACTACCCAGAATAAACTTAAGGAATTAAAATAACAGTTGTTAAACTGGCAAGATTTACGAAGGTGTCAGAGTTGGCATCACTTTGTCGCATTTCATTCGCCAGCGGGTCACAAGCTGCCCTTTCTAGAACTACTGAAAGTGGACTAACTTAAGTCTTGGACGCAGCGACCACAGCTTGTTTTCCAAGATGGTCTATGAAATTTACGAATTGTGGAAAGGACCTGATTTCTGTCTGTTGTTTAGAAACTAACGTGATGTAAATTTTTTTAACCCATCGAGAAAGTATTTCTATTAAATATGCTAATTACATGAGAGTGAGTTTCCATGATTATCTTATCAGCAAAAATTCACTTAGAGAGACTGGATGGATAGCTTTACGAAAAGTTATTATACAGATGTTTCCGGTAGCAGTTACGAGCGTCGGCTACATTCACCAGCTTAGCTTGGGTGAGACCTGTAACGCCTCGCCCGGCTTCCTGCTCACCACTGTGCCGCGGGCCGCCGGGGTGAAGCGGGCGCGTGGCGCAGGGACCGAGGCTGTTTCCTTGGCACCGCCCTCACCACTCGTGAATTGGAGAAGCACATACACCTCCTGGAGCAGTATGACAGTATATCGATCCACGCGACATTTTAGCTTTAACAGATTCTGCAAATGATTATGAGAAAGATTCTATAAAATTTTGTTTTCAGATCAAAGCAGAGATGTTTCGAGAGAACTAGAAGATTCTTAAGTTCATCTTTCTAAATTTTTAAATGTACTCACTAGGTGTAATATGCAGTTTAGTCTCTATGCATATCCCTCAGCAGTTAGTCTTCTTTACGATATATAGACAGACAGACATGCGTGGAAGGGAGATATTTATGTCAGTTTATCTAGATCCAGCTTAACTCATACAAGAAGTAAATTTATGAAGAAATTCACTACTCGAGGAAATGATTAGTATATTTGGCTGTTTCCTGTTTGACTGAGTGTATCTTTTTAAAACTCTTTATTAATTTCTGTGTTTGAAGTTTCCGTCGCCGGAGTGGGACACGGTGACTCCCGAAGCCAAAGATCTCATCAACAAAATGCTGACCATCAACCCCGCCAAGCGCATCACCGCGTCCGAGGCTCTGAAACACCCGTGGATTTGCGTGAGTGCCGGCTCGCCCGAGGCCCGGGGGGCTAGCCTGAAAAGTGCGCTGGCCTTTAACATTCTTTCCCATGGAGTTAAAATAATTTTTGTAGAAAACGGTAAAATGAGTGAATGAATTTTTGACTCAAGGTATTTGACAGAGTTAATTTTATAGTGGCTGATAAACGCATTTTGAGTCGCAAAATCTGATTTACTTAGATTGCTAAATGGCACAAGGCATGAGTATTCACTCGCCAGGTATTGCTAACACTCACGCACAGAAGTGAAGACGTCGGCACCAAGATTAAATACATCCCGGGAGAAACGTTAGGCACAGCTCATTATTTATCATGGGCGGCTTCAGGAAAGGGCGTGAGGTCTGGGCGCTGGGAGGAAGTCGCACCCTCAGGAAGGGCTGGCCGTGCGCGTGCACGTACGGTAGGCGTGCTCGGAAGAGCGTGGCGCCGGGGGCAGTGTAGAGGTGTCAGCAAATTCCTGTCACATGTCAGGGCGACGAATGCTAGGTGACGGAAAGGCAGTCCGGCAGAAGTGCAGAGAGACACCGACTCAAAGACCATTCGGGACGTCACCGACACCCATTCGCGTGCTTTCTGTAGATAGATGTTGCTTCCTGGCCACAAACAGGGTTGGCGAGGTCCTTCTTTCATTATCGGGGACCTCTTGCGACTGATCTCTTACAAGCTCGTCACGTGGGCGCAGGCACCGTTCACAGGGACCCGGGAAGCTGAGGAGCCTGTTTGCGTCACGCGTGTTACACCCCGTGGCTGAGTGTCTCTCTCTCCTCCAGCAACGCTCCACGGTGGCCTCCATGATGCACAGGCAGGAGACCGTCGACTGCTTGAAGAAGTTCAACGCCAGGCGGAAACTGAAGGTGAGGCGCGGGCATGGGTGCGGGTGGGGGCGCGGGCGCAGGCAGGGTGCGGGTGGGGGTGCGGGCGCGGGCATGGGTGGGGGTGCGGGTGGGGGCGTGGGCATGGGTGCGGGTGAGGGTGCGGGTGGGGGCGCGGGCGCGGCGAGCTGAGCGGTGGCGGCCGCGAGTGCAGGCGATTAACCCATCTGGGCCGCAGCTCCCGGAGTGACAGGTCCAGGGGAAACGGGACACACCAGATTAAACCCTCATGACGAGTGGGCACCTGGCTGCGGCCGCGACTCCTCCGTCAGTGGAGCAGCTGTGCCAGGCGGCCACCGTCACGAGGGGCCGGCCACACCTGGGAGACAGCGAAGCGTGCGGTGCAGGGGGCCGGAGGCTGCCCCCGAGGCCCTGCTGCCGGTCGGGCTGCAGAAGCGACGCTGACCAGTGCCTTTCTCCTCCTCCAGGGCGCCATCCTGACGACGATGCTGGCCACGAGGAACTTCTCAGGTACACGTGCCGGGGATCCTCACGGCTTCTCCTACGCCGTCTGGCGCCTCTGGGACTGGGGGATGGTCATGGGAGCAGCACTGTCCCTTTGTTCAGGGGTGACTGGGCCGCCCGCCACAGAGGTGTCAGCAGGTGACTGACGGGTGGTGACCTGGCGGGGGGGTGCAGGGGGAGAGGCCTGCCACCGAGGGCACCACGAGAGGGCGCGTGTGGCCGCAGCCTCCCCACGCGTCCAGCCAGGGATTGACGGGCCCCCCATTCACACGGCAGCGACGGCGAGTACGTTTCTCTGTCTCGTTCTCGTCGGGAACCCCAAAGGCGAGGTTTTAGAGACCGTGGGTGGGGGTGCAGTGCGCGGCCGCGGACGCTCACAGCCCGAGGCGTCGAGGCGCAGTTCCCGGAGAAGCCGTGCCCCCCGACGCGGGGGTCGATGTCCCCGCAGGGGCCCGTGCTGGAAATAAGTCTTAAACGGGGGCTGAGGGAGCTGACCATGTGCTTGTCGGGGCAGTGACTCTCCATGGCGGACGTGATTATTTGAGTCGTGGACCGAGGTCCGAGTCCGACCTTGGCGAAGGCCAGTCGGCCTCCCACGTGAGGAAGGACTGAGGCAGCGCAGTAGCTGCTCTGGGTGTGGAGACTGGGGACAGTTGTCCAATGATTGTGCCAGAAACACGACCGGTCCACTCGCTCACTATCCCCATGGGGGTGATCTGCAGCATCAGACTCGCCAGGAGTTTCTCGTTCTTTAGTCCTGCTACCTGCCTCGCCTGGCCTTGTGACCCCAGGTGACAGAACACAGTGTCGTCGCTGCTCTCAAACCCCCCAGCCAATCTGTGGTTACCACTCACGGCGGCATCAGATGGTCGCTTCGTCCCCGTGTGCTTAGCCATCAGTAGGAAGCCCCTGAAGGCCCCCCGAGCTGGTAACTGGCCGGGACAGTAGCACAGCGAGTGTGAGCGTGTGTAGTGGTCCTGGTGTGTTTGGTGTAGCTTGGCACGGTTCTTATTACCTCCTGTGTCAAGTTACCTGGTTTAGGGACAGCTGACATTTATGTGAGTAACCTCAGTTCATCTCATTAAATACCAGCTAACACACACTATGCCAAATAAATGAATGTTTCCCCGTGGCCCAGTAATTAGTGAGTCACTAAGAGGGAGGAGGATTTTACATGGCGTATGTTCTTGATAACAGACTAACTTGAAAAAATACCGAGACTAAAGATGGTATTTTGTTAAAGTCTTAAATATATTCTTAGGCACAAATTGGGCCTCTTAGAAATATATGCAGCCACATGTAGAAGTTTTTTTTAACGTCACATGTTCCTTTCGTCACCATGTAAACTAAAAACTCCTGAGTAACGTGTGAGCTTCCTGCCGTTTCGGCGCGTGAAGTTCATCACTGACGACCGGGCGTCAGACGCCGTCACCGCGCACCGACACCCCTGCGGTCTGGGCTGTTTCGTTCGTCTGTTTCATTGCCAGACGTGCTGTGCAGTTTGTCCAGAGTCCGTGGTTACGCAGTTGTCTTGTGTGGAACGTGCTCTGGGGGTTAAGGGGGACGGCAGCCGTCCCCCAGCCCTGCCCAGCCCCAGAGCCGTGGCGGCTCCGGTGGCTCCGAGTGGCTGCCACAGCATTTCTATTGCTGCCTTCTAGCTCCAGACACATGGCACCGCCGCTGAGGAGACTGTTTTTCGCAATCTCAGTAATAAATTAATAGCGTCGTTGCCGAAGACTCAATAAAATTAACATTTTTGAATCTTTTAAATAATAAAATTATACCCAAAATATCAAAGCAACGTCCCAGACGTAAAGGCTGTCAGGCCGTTACACATTCCTGCGGATTCGTCACAGCCAGGCGTCCCGGGCAGACGCCCAGTCCTGTCCGAGGTGCTCACGTGGCCGTGCACACAACGAGCACTGGCTGCAGGCGCCGGCCCCGCGTCCTGTGCGTCCGAAAGGCTGAGCACGCGGT
>NW_011889063.1:718412-722672 GCF_000151845.1 Pteropus vampyrus | reverse complement strand
CCTCTCGTTTTCTTATGGTCCCCAGCTACCCTGGTGACCCGAAACTCTCCGAACCCCAAACACTGCTGCAAGCAGTTCTGTCATGTCCCCAAAATCCACAGTGCAGGGCCCCAAAACACCAAACCGCTGGGTCTGGGTGCCTAGGGTCAGGTGACAAACGTGCCTCGGCCTCCCGTGCTTCTGCGGGGAGGCGTCGGGATGTGCCCAAGGCGCACGCCGTGAGCGCGCGTTAGAAAGGTTCCAAGGGAGACGGTGAGGGATGCTTTGCTGCTCTTGGGTCTCTAAACGAAATAATCCAGCGATGTTCCGTTGGCTGGATTTTGCTTCGTGGGGATTTGCCTCTGACTGGACGTGACCAGACATCGGGTCACGTGTTCCCTCTCTTGCCCGCTGCCCTGCTTCTTCGGTGCCTCTTTCCCCGCCAGGGGCAGATGCCTTCGGCGCTCTTGGGAGTTAGTTAATATCCTAACATTTGAACTTGACCCAAAGTCAGGGGGTCCGTTCGTTTAGAAAATGCAACATAGAAAGCCATTTGTCACTGGTGTCCCCAGCCGTCATCCCGTGTGGCCGGGGAATGTCCCCTTAGGACTGCATCCGCCTTTCCCAGCCGTCACTTTAAATGTCAGCAGTCACGGCCAGCGTCTGCCTTCTTCCCAGTTCGCGCTGGTGCAGGTGCGGCGTTTGAAGCTTTCCAGACGTGCTGCTCGCCTGCGCCTCTGCCGCTCGGCGACAGGGCGCAGCCCCGTTCGGATGCTCATCGTCACTGCTCTGCGTGCAGCAGCATTTCCCGAGCTTTCTTCTCCTGGCCAAGCACAGCTCCTCTTTAAAGACAGAGTTATCCCGGGCCCCACGCTGTGGCGTTTAAACGTCACCAGCGCAGTGTCTTTTTCCCCTTCTCTTTGGTCAGTTCAGAAAAGGAAGTCTGATTCGAGAGCTCAGGTGACGGCGACGGTCCCCACCTGCTGGGTCCCCCTGGAAAACCACACCTGAGTTGGTCACGTAGAGAAAGTGCAGGTCGATGATGATTAACCGTCAAGGCGCAGTTCTCACGCTCACGATACTGTTTTCCTTCTAAATCGAATTGTTAAATCATCTAAGAAGTTCACACCTTCATCCATATGTTATTAGAGGGTCTTTTACAAGGACAGGGTCCAATTTCCTCTTGAAAGTGGAGCGACGTGACTACTAACGTCTGTGGACTGACCGATGAACTCGTGACTGCTGGCATAGGAGGCGCCCTCCACGGAGCCTGCGGCCGGCGTGCGTGCGGCCTTGCCGTGCGCCCCACCCAGGCGCCGTTGGCAGAAGTGTGTGTTACCCAGGAAACTGAGGCACTTAGCACCCGAGAAGCAGGAATACCTTGTCCTCCTCGTGAGAATAACTCAGTGCATCATTTAAAAACCTGATTTGAAGTCATTTTTTTAAAAAAAAAACACCACTTCCATAGTATGAATGAACTGCCCCTCGCGGACCCACGTGCTATGTTCCGGACTGTTTTCCATGCAGCTGGGCCGGACCCGGACCCGCCGCCCGTCTCCCTGACAGGTGGTCCTCCCGGACTTTTCACATTAACGTTGCGAATGTTACAAATGCCTGCGAAAGATTTCCTTCAGTAGGAAAGGATCAGGCTAGTGTTTACATTAACAAAAGTGCTTTTAACGCCAAGCGTGGTGGAGACAGTGGTGTGTGTGCAAACGTGTGGGATGTATGTGTGCATTTGCGCAGATAAGTGTGTGTAGGTGTGCGCGTGGGACGTTTTCACTGAAATAAAGCCGTTCTTGGCAACCTCATCCCAGAGAAAAAGCAACTGTCTTGTCTCACAGCAGAAATAAAAACACAGAATTCCCCATTCATTGCTGGTCCACTGCTGCGAACCGAGTGCAGCGTATTAAGCCACGCACGCGCTACCCGTGGTCCCTGTGACCCTGGGTGAGAAGCCGGCCGTCGCCAGGCACCCCTCCTGCCCAGGGCACCTGCGCGCGTTCCGCCCCATCTCTCGTCAGTTACGTGCTCGGAGGGATGCTGAATTTTGACACTTCCTTAACAGACTCCATTTTCTCTTCTCTCTTTTTTGCTGTTGCCATGAATTTTTGTTAATTCTGTACACTTCTATTTGAAAAAAAGTTTTAAACAGACTTTCTGCAAAATGCAGATTGATGGTTTAATATTGAAAGAGTTTTCAAGGAAGGAGCACCCAAGTTTTCTCTCTCTCCCTGCATGTCACACAGTACAGTATCACAGCCTGTTCAAATAATGCGCCAGACAACCTCACAAAGGTGGGCGAGCGGAAACGCCCAGCACGCGTACCGAGCCGGGTGTCTGAGCCTTCTGTATTCCTTCCGATGCCAGTGTCAACATGCTCTGTGGGTAAAAAACAGGAAAGAGGGGAACCCCCAGAACGCCCAAATGCTTCAGTGGTGTAATTGCTCACAGATGCTCATTTGGCGCTCACTGTCATGCAGTATGTTTCCCCTTCGGCTCTTGTGTCCATTTATCCCCGGGGGCCCGTCACAGGACCTCCTGGCTCTGTTCCCCTCACAGCGCGGGTCCCGCGCTGTCACGTTAGAGCCGGGGACCGACATTACCAGATGTGGCCCTCACGGTGGCAGGAACACTTTGACAGGAAACAGTGTTTTCCTCTGAAACAATTGTGAAAAAAGTCACGGTTACAATGGGAATATAGTGAAGACTTGGGTTTGCCCATTTATAATTGAAGATGTATTTTTTAAAGGAGACCCAGATTCATCATTTTAAAAATGTATTGTAGAACCTGGATTTCATCAGAAGAGCTAAGTTTTGATTGGCTACCTGCCAGACAAAGTGGCGCCGGCTCCCCAGAGGAGGCCGGCGTCTGGCAGCCCAGGCTCCCGAGTAGAAGGCGGAGAAGCACGCGTGAGGGCGCCAGCAGCAGGAGGCGGGCCGGGCCGCACAGCCCCGCCCGAGTCCACGGACGCCCGTCCCCGGCACGCGCTGGGACTGACCTGTGCCCCGAAGCAGCTCTTTGTCTGCTCAGGTGGCAGAGCCCACGCAGCCTGCTCGGTCACCGCACTGTCGCAGACGCGGCCCCAGCCCGTGTGTGCCCGTCAGGGACCGGCCTCGGTCACCAGCCCAGTTCGTTCTCAGGGACCCCTCGTTCTCGTGTCTGTCTCCATGTAGACGTGCTGCATGTAGAGACCCTGTGCTGAGGGTCTAAGGCGTCTCTGTTTCTGTTTTCTGCATACCCACAGATAAACAGCAAAGCCAACGTGGTAACTAGCCCCAAAGAGAATGCCCCCCCCCCGGCGCTGGTACACCTGGACTCCGTGACCCTCAAGTTCTTGGCCGTTTTCCATTGTCCTTCCCATTTGCTTTCGCTGTATAGATACATGTTTTATAAACCTTTTATTTCCTTGGGCTTTGTTTTGCTTTCGCTTTCTGAGATGTGCAAAGGTCCGCTTTCTCCTCTCATCTCGTGAAGGCGGTTGTCACGCATCGTGTCTCTAACATGAGGTGACCTCATTTCATGCCGAGCGCAGTGCTGGTGGCTGTGGTCTCTATGGTGGGCGCTGTGCATGCTGCCTGGGTGCACGGTGGGACGCGCTCGGCTGCTCCTGGCGGCTCCGCAGGCTGCGGGCCCCGGCGTCCCCTGTCCATGATGCAGAGCTGACATCAAGGGCAGCTGAGGGGGTCGCGGCTACACACAGCAAACACAGACCTTATTCGGAGCCCCGTCCCCTCTTACTAACGGACAGCAGGCTCGAAGGACCTCGCCTGCGGTAAAGAGGCACTGGATAATTTAAAGTTTGCTTGTCATATTTTAAATTATCACTGTTTCACTTAGGTCCACAGAATGAAACTGCACAGCACAGAGCTTTGGGCTGTCACTGGGAGCCAGCCGTGTCCACTTCCGTCAGAGCCACACGGGCGACATCTAAATCAGTTCAAAACTTCAAAACTGTCACGTTCAAACTCGAGGTTTGAATATTGGAATTCAGTGCTCTAAGTTCCATAATATTTTCCCCAGACGATTCCACACTTTGATTTATGATTTTCAGAAATATTTCTGCTTTATTACGGTCCTCGGTCAGTCCTCTTTTCAGTGAATCCAAAATGTCGGGGGAAGAATCCACTTTGGTCAACCAGAAGGCTCAGCTCAAAAACAGCTAAAGGGAGGGCATGTCACGACGCGGCCGCCTTCCGGTGACGACGGCCGGTCTCGCGCCAGCGGGCCGCGGGCAGCGTCAGCACGCGCCCAGTGAGGCTGGCGAGCCCGCAGCGGGT
>NW_011889063.1:706991-716797 GCF_000151845.1 Pteropus vampyrus | reverse complement strand
GGGCTCACTTCACGTGCAGTTCAAGTTTGAGCTCTCGGTCACGTTAAACGCATGAAGACCTTTCGGGTTTGTGTGGATGGAGAGTCCGTATGCGTCTAGTCTGTCCCTCTGGTTAAACGTGCTGCGTGGTAGCCGTGGACGCTGGTCACTGTTGTGAACATCGAGCCTCTGGAAGGACACTGCAGCACTGTCCCCGATCTGCCCCTCGTCACTGAGCACATGGCTGTCGTTCGGAAATTGTTTCCAGTTTTTTGTGGCTCTAGCCTTTAATCATCCCACGTAGGAAATGGTGTCTCCTGATTATTACTCAATTTCTTTGCTAGAAACTTCATTATTAATCAGAAAATTTGTCAGCATTTTTAAGGAACGTGTCTTAATGCTGGCGCTTATGGTGGTCTTTCAAGTGTGTTATTAATCTCCAACTTATTTGTAGTTTTACGAAGAAATAGCTTTGTCTTTTCGTTATGGGAGTGGGATTCTTATCAGTAACGGCCAGTTTCTAGTTCAGATACGAACGAGAAGAGTCTAGTTGTTCTTCAGAGTAAATTGTCCGTTACGATTCCATTGCGACGACCCATCCCAGACACGGAGGCTCGGGAACTCGGGTCAGCTCGCCTTAACGCCTTCCCCCCCGCAGCACGTGGAGCGATGACACCTTCCTCCACAGAGGCCTGAGGCAGGCCGGCAGGCCGCGGCTTCAGCGCCGGACATCACTAACTGCCCTGCACAAAGATGGGGCCGTTAACTGGTCGAGAATAAAACTTATTCTTTTGAAGGTTCAAATCCATTTGCCTAACATAGTCAGTCTCTCATAAATATGTAGGAAAAGCACAGACATGTCCTCAGGCAGCTCTGAAAATAAGCTGCACACTCGGCTGAGTCTGCAGATCACCTGGATTTTTCCTGCTTCAGAGACGAGGCGACCAGAGCCCTCCCTTTCCTAAACGTTTGTAGCATCTGTTTGCATTTTATTCCCGTTAAAACCATGTAATGTGTGTGTCCGTTTGCATGTCAGCATATGCACACAGCCTGCCGAAGAGTTTTGCATGATGTGAACGTCACTCACCAGTTTTTTAAGAAGAAAGAGGTCAAGCTGTTTATTGTTTGCAACTTAAAATGTGTCTTCTCCCCAACAGGAATCGACAGAGAGCTCCAACACGACCATCGAGGACGAAGACGTGAAAGGTACGGTGAGGCCGGAGGTGGCAGGTGGAATGACTCGTGCACTTAGGGACTGGGCCTGCCCCGGGACGCAAAAACATTTTTCATTACTATTATAGTTTGTTGTTATTTTGATTACACGTGTGAATTTCATCAGCGTTTTTTTCACATTATCTTTTTTCTGTTTTTAAACTAAGGCAACATGTATATTCAGGCACATTGCGATTTTAAACTAGTAACATAACAGTTTAGAAACATAATAGCAAATTGTAAAGGTTTCGGTCAGAAGGAAGTGTAAAATGGGTTCGCGTTACACCCACGTAACCTTCTGTTGAGTGGAGCATGACAATAGCTACTTGAACTTTCAGTGGTCTCAAGTGGGTGTCAGCGGCATTTGAGTTTGGCGGCCTTTCGGCCCCGGCGTCCCCTCCCCATGTATTCCTGATCCCGCTGGCACAGTGGCCGTGGGGTGGGGGTCACCCCGGCGCCTCCACACCCACCAAACACGCTCGCTGAGGCGCCCTCCTCGCTGGCCCGCGGCCGTCTGGACCGTCTCGTGCTCCCCGACCCGCCCTGCAGTTTGGCTTTCGTTTCGTGACCAGCGTGCTCCGCAGGCCGCTCGTGTCTGTAGGGACGGGACGGGCAGAGCAGGAACAGGACGGGCTGTGAGAGGCGGAGCGGTCCCCACGTCAACACGCCTCGCCCCGAACGGTCGTCCTGCCCGCGGCTGAGCGTGGGCTTTTAACTCGTGGGCGGGCGTCTGCGGCCCCCAGCGCCCGGCCGCAGGTCCCCCGACCTCCGGCGTCCCGGAGCCCGCGAGGACTGTCAGCCGCGGACGCTGGCCCAACACGGGCCTCCCCGCAGCGGCGGCCTGGCCGTGCAGCACGGCACCCCACGGCCGACCCCACAGGCGTGCGCCACCCTGTCCTGCTGGCCGCCCCCACACCCCATGGCACCCATGCCTCCGTGGTGGTGCGGACCCCAGAGTGTCCCAGCACGGGATCCCTTGGCAGTGACAGCGTCGTCCCCCCACCATGAGAGAATGCCTTCGCCTGGCGGGCACAGCGACGGCAGCAGGCCTCTTGCGGCCTCTGCTGGGGTGCGGGGGAAGGCCGGGGCCCTGTGGAAGGCGGGGCGGGAGGCCTGGCGGCGGCCTCAGCGGGGAGCAGGCAGCAGCGGGGGGCGAGGGCATCGACACGGCCGGGGGCTCACGAGGCCCATCTGCGGCTGCTCTCGGCTCCCCTCGGGGCCAGCCGCCTGCATGCGGGCCACCATGCGCCCGCCCCACAGCCTCTGAGCCAGGCTCAGGGCCGGCCCTGCTGTGCGCTGTGCGTGGCCTGTCACCGCCATTCAGGCCACTTCTCTTACAAGTTTAGGAAACAGGATGAAAGCAGGGACCCCCGATAAACGCATTCCGTGCCCGAGAGTTCCTCCTCTTCTCCGTGAGAACCGTCACCTTTGGCTGTCCTCACAGGTCCTGTCCCCGCTCACGTCACCCTGGGGGCCTCGCTGTGTGTCACGGCAAAGCGCTGCCAAGCTCACCGCTTTCTCTCGAGGCAGCGTGCCCACCTCCTGGTGTGGCCCTTTTGAGTGACTTCCTAACTGTCTTGTATTCAGACTCGGAGTTGTCCCTGCCGCCGTGTCCGTGACCTTGGTGGCAGACTCAGGGCAGTGGAGCGACATTAGCTGTTTAAAGACACAAGGCACGGTCACTGCCCGAGAAGCCGTGTGCTGGAAACAGCCTGTTACGCGCTCGGAAGAAAGGTTTTCTCATTAGAGTTTACGGTGTTTCCAAATGTGAATTTCTAAGGTCTAAAATTGTCGCTGGGGTTGTCCGTTTTGAATACGTCTTTGTAAAACAATTGCTTTTGTCGACTTCAGGTGTTGTTGGGCAGCTGTCGTCGGTGGCCCTGAGTGAGTAGGTGTCAGGGCTGGCGGTGCTGTGTCGTGGGTGTGGGCGTGCCCAAGGCCAGGAACCTGGAGCCGTGGCCTTAGAGCACTGTGGACCCCGAAGACCGGCCTGTGGCCTGTGGCCACGGCTGGTGTGCAGCACCTGTCACTCCGCCATCGCCAACGCCTCGTCAGCTGCTGGCACCCGAGCCCCGCCAGCCCCTGCCAGGCGAGCGTCGGCAACCCTGTCTGCCCTCCCGGAATGCCAGAGCGTGCAGCACCATCCAGGCCGTGCAGCACCATCCAGGCCGCCCTGCACCCCGCCTCCGCCCGCACCCCTGCTCCCGTGGCCCGCTCAGTGCCCATCAGCAGCTGCATCTCTTCTCTCTTACGGGTCCCAGCCGCTGCCCTCCACGGGCACCAGGATCGCCCAGGGCCTCACCACAGCCTGTCCCTTCTCTCCGGCCGACGTGCACAGGCTGGTGGCCAAGAGGCAGTGTTTGCAGTGGGCCCGGTTCTGGCGGTGGGTCGATGCCCTGGTCACTGAACGGGGCCTGGCATCTGGTGGCACCGCAGTGCATCACAGTCCCCATCACAGAAGCACTTGATCAAGGAGCTGTCAGGATGTCCTCTGTGGATCGCGCATTAGGAGAGCCACCTCCGGGAAGGACCTCGTCTCCTGGTACCTGCCGCCCGCAGCCCAGGCATGTCCTGCGTTTCTGCCCCCAGGACATCCGCTCAGGACTCCGGTGCCATGTCGTCCGTCAGGCCAGGGGTCAGTGGGCCTGTCGTGCAACGTTGGTGGCCTCCCCAGGTTCCCAGTCCAGAGTCCGGCTTGTGCCACGTGGCTGGAGACGTGTGCGGCTTTCACTGCCGGGGGGGCAGGGTCTCCCGCCCCCCCCCCCCCCCGCCCACAGACCGGGCACCTCCCTTCTCTTCACGCTGCCTCCTGCGAGGCCTCAGGCTCATCAGCCGCCGACAAACACGGGTCAGCACCGACGCCCGGCCCAGCCTGACACGAGGCCGGGGTCAAAACGAAGCACGTGAGACCAACCAACAGACACACGACCGAGAAAACAGGCTCCTTCTTCATTAATGAGCTTTCGTAGTTCGAAGTGTCTATAAATGGCTGTCTTCGTAAGTTTGCAAAACTCTATGCACTTTTAGAAAATTCCACAGCAAAATGATGTCACAAAAATGCTACAAATGTACGTGTTGTAAGATTCCCGCCATTAGAGTCTAAATCCTGATTAAGCTACCCTATTTTTAACTTCAAATTCATTTTACTAATTAAGTTTAAAAATGTAACGTTTAGCGCTCATAGATATCACTTTATGTGGAAGTTAAACACGTAAGAGGTAATCGGACTCACCACTTATATGATCAGACTTTTCCCAGCAAGTTCTAGGTTACTTTGCAACACAGGTGCATATATAGCAAGTATAAAACTTTCTTGTTTTTTTAATGTATTTATTTTTCCCATTACCTATTTTAAATGTCTTAATTTAGTAAGCCGCTAAATTTAAAGTTACATGCAAGTTATAAATATTTCATTACTCCCTCTTAAAATAGTTCCGATTATCACTTATTTTCAACCGGTACAAGAAAATGTTAGCAAGGATCCGATCGGGACCTGGAGGTTCCGGCTGTTTCCAGTCCCGGCCTTTACTCAGGCTGCTTTACACAGGTTGCCACGGGCGACAGAATTTATAGTGAAATCAATAGTACAGGGTTGTAAGCTCTTTCCCTGCCCAGCTCAATACACTACTCTGAACAGGTGGTTAAAAGATCTCATGTTTTAAAGGATGCGCAATTATAAATTATAAGATAATACACGTTAAAGTAACAAAGTTGTTAAAAATATAAACTATTCAGAATATTTATAGAAAGACATTTAGCTCAAAGTCGGTACAGGAATAAGGGGCTGCAGTTTTAGTGGCTATTACGACAGTGGAGAAAATGTGTCCACTAATCCGCGTCCCCAAAACATCGGAGCCTGGCGGGGCATCACATTAGCAGGTTAGAACTGGGGTTGTACTTCATGTTTCTAAAGTAGCCGCTACGTAAAATCACTTTAGCTGAGTCTCTGATGTCTCTATTTGACCTCATGCATTTCCATGCAGAAGGTAAATCACAATTATCTGTTATATTTTTATTAACTATCAACTTATATAATTCTGAGATTATTAGAATGAAATGATCACTTCAGTGAAATAGTATCTCTTTTGCCGAGTTTATATTATACCAATAAATATATCTAGAAAGTATGTGAAATTATACGACTATCATTTAGCGGTTCTTCTCATAAGTCAGTGAAATGGCCTCTTCCTCCCGCTAGGTCCCTGCTCGAGCCCCTTTGATTTGCTCGGGGGAAGTTAGACCGAACATAGTCAAAGAAATAGACCTTGGTCCTGTGCGTTTGAATCCGTTCTCCCAGGCTGCGGGCCGTTCCGTTCCAGAGCAGCGTGTTAAACAGAATCGGATGTCACGAGGGGCAGGGATGGCCTCTGGCACCCGCATGCTGGTATTCCCAGCACCCGTTTCGTGCAGCCGGCACCCTGTGGGCGCCTGTGGTGTGAGCTGCCCCAAGTGGGAGCCACGTTTCTTGTCCCCGTGAGCAAGCGTGGAGAAGATGGAGGTCGTTCTGCGTGATGAGCCTTCCCGGCGTCCAGCCGGGACCCAGATGATGCTGACACAAGGAGTGATGTGTCCACTAGAAGTCGTCGTGGGGGCGCAGCCGCCGACAGCCCCGTGCGAGCAGACGGGAAGCGCCAGGTGCGTGAAGCGCGTGCCATTCCTAGCGGGGAGAGCGCTACGCAAGGCGTTCACACTCACCCCTCCCTCAGCCGAAGCCGTTAAACAGAATCTGCCGATCGTGATACGAACATCAGCGTCGTGTTTGGTAGAAGAGGCTGACTCAGGTGCCAGGGCCACTGGGCCTCACCGCGGTGAGCGACGTCCCCCAGCGTGCCACGCGGGAGTGGCTGACAGCTGGTTCGCCGCCTCAGGTGGGAACGCAGCGTCCAGGCGTGGTACTGAGGTCTGGCCATTCCCGAACTCGTCGGCTGTGTCGTCTTAGGAAATCAGCGTGACTCGATGTTGCGTGCGTCACAGGTTACACTGTCCTGTGGCGTCACTGCTGGCAGACCCCTCTGGGACGCCCTCACTACCCATGCCTCTGTCCTGCCCCGCCCCGCGGCGTCTGGCCCAGTGCTTCACCCATTACTGGGTCTGCGACCGGCATCACACGTGTTCAAGCGTGTCGCAACCTCTGGATGCCACGTGCTGTCACGCCCTGGTCCCCCCCACAGCCCTAGGCCTGCGTCACGGCCTTCCTCGTCACCCCACGCCCGGCCTGCCAGTGAGGCCTGCTGCTCTTCCTGCAGGGTGCACCCCGTCCTCTCCAAACGCCACCTCTGTTGGCCTGGACACTCCGCTCCTCTGCCGCCGTTACCGACGTCCCTCCTCAGCCGCTGGGCCTGCTTTGGTGTCGCGTGCCTGCAGTCTGTCCACGGCATGGCGGGCAGTGACGCTTAAACCCGTCGCCGAGTCCTGCTCCTGCCCCGTCCCTTGCAGGGTCCGAGGCCCCCCCGCCGGCACCATCTCTCCGCGTCCCATCGTGCCTGACCCTGGGGGTCTCGGTCTGTGCGCCGTCCATGGCCCCCGCCCGCGGCTCCTGCCGCAGGGCCCCGTGGCGCCTCCGTCAGCCCAGACGCCGGCTGTCAGCTGCGTCGTGCCCTTGTGTGGGCCCAGCGCCCCGTCCCCTGCCCCCTCCTGCCTGCTGCTCGTCGGTGTCTGACGCATCGGTTTTGTTTGCCGTTTGTGGCCGCCCCGTTCCCCCCCCCCCCCGCAGCGTGCAGGTCTCCGCAGCAGAGACGTGTCTGCATCGTCCACACTGTCCTCTCGGAGCCCTGCCCGGCGTCGGGCAGCAGCAGGAACAGCGGACCCACAGGTGCTGCAGGAAGGAGCACGGCCTCTGAGCTGGCGGGATGGCTCGAGCAAGTCACGTCGCCTTCGTCCTTCAAGTCCCCAAGTGCCCAAGGTCTCTGGGACATGTAGAAGCTGAACTAAGTGGACCCCACTCTGACTGGCAGGAGTAACTGCAGCCCTGAGCTGTGACCTGGCAGAGCTGGCGGCCGTCCCTGCTGTCAGCGCTGTGTCCCTAGGCGGGCTCGCCGGAGGCTGCGCGATGCCCGACGTCCCCGCGCCAGGCGGGCCTCGTGCGTTGCCGGCCACGGGGCTCCCGGGCGGGCTTCGTTGTTGAGTCATTTCACCTTGACACCCGGCGAGTGGGAGGCCCGGCCGCGAACGCCTGGCGCCCTCTGCGCCCGGCCGCCCTGGACAGAAGCGAGTTCGAACCCGGCCACCGCCGCAGCTTTCTCCCCGGGCCTGTGCGCTCGCTTCAGCGCCTGGAACTGGGCGGCCGCCTGCTGACCCCGAGGTGTGCAAGGCCAGGCCGACTTCTCCACCGGCTCGGGCGTGGCTGCGGTGCCGTCAGATGCGCAGATGCACACCGCCCTCCCCCGCTTCGTCCTTGCACGCGCGGCGTCTCAGACGCCCCCCTCTGGTTGAGGAAGGCAGGGGGCCGCCGAGGCCCGGTCGGACACATGACCGTCTGCCACTGGCAAAAGCCTTTGAGGCCGGAAGGAAGCGGCTCTGAACGAAAGGGTTTGTGGGCTGGAGCGGGGCCGGGCCTGGGTGTGGGCATGTGCCCCAGGCTGAGGGCGCCATGCAGTCCAGGCAGGGGGTGTGAGCTGTTCAGGGGTGGGAGGAGTCTGTCGTCTGTGGTTCGGGGCTGAAGACAGCTCTGGGCCGGTGCAGAGTCCGGACGGGGTCGTGTCTGCTGGTCTCGCTGTGGGTGACAGTCTGGGATGCTGTCAGCAGATGCTCTCTAGGTGGCGTGGGTGCTGGGGACGGCGCTTGGCCACCCGTGGTATCGGCTTTGAGCAGAGTAGACTGACCTCCCCTCTCTCCCATGCCCAGGCTCCCTGTGGCTGACGAGGCTGCAGGAGGACTCAGCAGGGTCAGCACCGAGTCTGGACACTCAGGCCGCACCACTGTGGAGGGTGCGTGGCCGGAGAGCCAGCAAGGAAGTGGGGGAGGGCCCACAGGGGACAGGAGGGTGGCCTCGTCCCAGCCGCGAGGGAGCGGGGCAGGGGCCTGGAGCGGGAACAGCTGGACTTGGGAGGGCGGCCACCAGGGCGGACCGTGACGCCTCGCCCGGGACGCAGCGGGAGGCAGCAGGGGCTGCGGGGAGGAGGCTGCGGTCGCCTCCGCCCAGGCCGAGTGGCAGCGTGACGGGCTGTGGAGAGCTGTCAGCAGTGGGCGCCAGGACCAGGGAGGCTGGTCAGGGACGGAGGTTGGCCGTTGGCCAAGGCCGTGCCCCCAACGGCTCCCCACGTCCAGGCCCCCCTCCTTCCTGTCGCCACAGGCAGATGGGGACCCACTCGGGCGAAGGGGAGGCGTGGGCACTAGCTTCCCCGACGTCTGAGTGCCTGGCGCCACCGTGCCCCGCGTGCTCTGCCGCCAGCCCAGCTCCAGCCACGGGCAGCGGCCGTGTCCCAGCCAGTTGCGGCGGCGTGTCCGTGCGTGAAAGGGCTCAGAGCCCCTGACCTGGCCCCACGGCTCGTTTGCCAACCCCGGCCTGGTCGGCAGTGGCCCGTGGACACGGCGTGTTCTCACGAGTCCGTCTGGTCGGCAGTGGCCCGTGGACACGGCGTGTTCTCACAAGTCCGTCTCGCACAGTCTCGGCCAAGTCGCGTCAGCCGCACAGAGCGTGTGTTTTGAATGGAACGTTACGAGCCGGACGCTCTGGAGTTTTGGAAGTGAACGTAAACATTTAGGTTTGTGGTGAAAACGCCCGTGAAGACCAGACTCATAAGACCTGGGCTGTGAGGACGGCCGCCTGGCTGAGCTGGCACGGAGGAAACCTTTACGCCCAGTGATCTGAGGGAGTTTCACAGTGTCCTTAAAACAAAATTCAGGGGAATTCAACTTAACTATTTCACCCTTTTTTTCGTTAGTAAGAGAACTGCTCTGAAATCGGGAAAAGGTTATCACGACTGTGAGCTGATCAGACGCATAGCGAACGCAGCTTTTGAGGGATGTGGAGAAATGGCGTGTGCTTTGCCCACTGGGATCTTTTAACTTAAATAGGAAGAAGGTTACACAGGGAGCGAAGACCGAAATGACTTAAAACCAGTAATAACGCGACTGAGCCAAAGCAGCGGCCATGGCGTGCGCCGTGGCGTGTGGCGTGTGGCGTGTGCTGTGCGCTGAACTGCACAGTGGGTGGCTCACCGTCGGTGGCAGCGGAGGCGGGCGTGGCAGGGCGGCCTTGCCGTGGCCTGCGGGCTGCAGCCGCGTCCTGCCCCTGGCCACACCTGCCATGCCGAGTGGCAGCTCTGCGGGCCTCCTGTCTGCGAAGCTGCCCACGCCCCCCACACGGATTGCGTGGATGGTCACTGCGGGCCACACACCCGCACGCTGGCAGCCGCCGGGTGAGCTACTCGTAGAGCTGCCGGAGCCAAACAGTAAAAAAGTACAAATGCTCAGAGGAAGTCAGTACTAGAGGCGATGAGAACCGGTTAAAAACGCAGCCTGGGCTTCCCAGACCCTGTCACTCTCCAGCAAGCGGCAGGCGGCTGTGTCCCTCATCCCGAGCGGCAGGTCTCAGGACACCTGCGGGCCCTGAGTATGTGGCCAGCAGCGGCCAAGGAAGCTTCCCACGGGCTCAGCGGAGCCAGGCCCCAAGC
>NW_011889063.1:704963-706941 GCF_000151845.1 Pteropus vampyrus | reverse complement strand
ACCGTCGGGTCCACACCAGTGTGGCTGTGGCTGCATTTCCTGTGGGGTGACACCGTGACGGGGCCACCTTGTCCCCTGGACGGGGCAGAGATGGGCTAGCCCTTTAGGGCGGCCGCGGGGGCCGGCATCAGGGACGGTTGGGCGTTATGTACTAGAGGGTGTTTTTGCAGGTGGATCTCACTTTAATCCTGTGATTCTACATAAAACTTTCACCTGGGATGGACCCAGGAGCTGAATCACAGACAAGCATCATGCACAAAGGTGTCTGTGGAATCGGCGTTCGCGCGGTGACAAACTGTGCCAGCGTCGTGGCGGGCGTGGGCCCGCAGGGGCTCCAGTGGCCGGCAGACGCCCGCAGGGCTCCCCGAAGACAGTGGGGTGCGGGGCGTGCGCACACGGTTCCACTGTGAGAGAACAGGCATGAAAACGGATGAAGTGCCACGTTGGCTTTGGAAAGGAAAAAGAGATGATGCCCTTGGGAGGTGAAATTGTGGTTTTTCTGGCTTCTTTTCCAACTTTGTAGAATAAGGAGGCGTTGCGTTCCGCGTCAGCACAGATAGACGTCAGAACTAAGTCAGGTCCAGGACCGCTGCTCACGGGTTAAACTGATGGGCGGGCAGCTGCACACGGGAGTGGATGAGGTGGGAAGTAGACGGGCACAGGAAGGGACCTGACTGCACGGACGGATGGGAACGGCCACGGAGCTCATGAGTGTGTGTGTGTGCTCATGTGTGTGTGACTGCGCACATGTTTGAATGTGTGTGCTCATGAGTGTATGTGTACACGTGCATGACTGCGCACGTGTTTGTGTGTGCTCATGAGTATTTGTGTGCACGTGTGCGCGACTGCGCACGTTTGTGTGTGTGCATGTGTGCACGCACACTGCATGTTTGTAAGTGCACTTGTGTGACTGCACATGTGCAAGTATGTGTGCACACGTGTGTATGTGCATGACTTACACACAGTGTGTGTGTGTGGCTGCACATGTGTTCGTGCACGCATGCGTATTGTGTGGCTGTGTGCACACGTTTGTGTGCACTGCGTATGTGTGGGACTTCGTGTGTGCGTGCATGTTTGTGCCCACATGTGTTGCATGACTGCATGTGTGTGCGAGCATGCATGCACATGTGTATGCATGGCTTGGTGTGTGCACGTGTGTTTGTGTGACTGTGCGCACGTGTTTGTGTGTGACTGCGCACATGTTTGAGTGTGTACTATGTATGTGCATGACTGTGCACATGTGTTTGAGTGTGTGCACATGACTGCATGTGTGCACGCGTTGAGTGTGTGCATGTGTGGATGTGTGGCTGAGTATGCACGTGTGTGCGCGCTGTGTGCATGACTGCATGTGTGCACACGTTTGAGTGTGTTCATGTGCGTATGTGTGTGGCTGAGTGTGCGCATGTGTGTGCACACTGTGTGCGTGACTGCGTGTGTGCACACACGTGCCCTGGTTCTGTAGCGCCATCGCCCAATGGGGTGGGAGGGGACCACAGAGCACGCGCGGGCAGAGGGCATGGCCCAGCTACAGCACCTGCTCCCTTTTCCCTCTTTGCTGGTGAAACCATGTTAGCCCCATATGATTCTGGCAGCCTGTGATACAGTGTGTGGGTTTTTAATCTTTCGATGGCGTTCCCTATGGAATGGTGAAGGTGGGTCTGGGTGGCGGTGAAGCACAGCACCTCCTGCACTCTGAACTTAGAGTGGGGCGACGTGAATAGTGCAGCCCCTGCCCACCTCAGCTCGCTCGTCCTTGCCTGTGGCGGCCCCGGTCTGTGCCAGTTTTGTGCACTGGGGCCCAGGGACACCCGGCAGGACCTGCCAGAGGGAGCCTTCGAGACGGGGAGGGTCCTGGGCCAGCTCTGAGACACCTGTTCAGACTCACACACACATACCAAGTTCCGCTTCGTGCATCAGTTATTAACTTGTGAACATTGCCAGGAAGTGTAGGATGTGACACCTGCTTTCAAATCAGTCA
>NW_011889063.1:701695-704913 GCF_000151845.1 Pteropus vampyrus | reverse complement strand
GGAGGGCCCCACTGGCCCCGGCCCCGTCCTCACCAACTCTGTCCTTGTCCCTAGCACGGAAGCAGGAAATCATCAAAGTCACGGAGCAGCTGATCGAAGCCATCAACAACGGGGACTTCGAGGCGTACACGTGAGTACGGACGCCTTCGGGCTATCGTCCCCAGCATGTGGACCCCGCATGCGACGTGGTAGCAGTAGCTTTGTTTCAAGCTGCGAAGGGGTCCAGTGGCCCCAGAGAGAGAGGGACAAGCTTCAGGTTTCGGCACGAGGAGCTGGTGGTGGCACACGGCTCCTTTGCCGGTGTCGGACGCACCGCCCCACCCACCGCCCGCAGAGAAGGTGCGCATGGCGAGGACGCGGGGCAGGGATGCAGCCTGCGGGGCGTGCGGCTTACGCAGCGTCCCCGCGCAGTTCTGGGAGGGAGCGGTTAGGGCTGCGTCTGCCCCCTGCAGCCTGCTCAGCTCACGCATTGTCGCCTTTCTGAGTTTGCCTCGTAGATAAAATTGTATTTGAAAAAAGGGGTTTTACACCGAATTTTGAGTTTGTAAACTAGGATGTCGGGTGTATAAAGGAAATCACTTCTATCGAGTAAAAGTAAAACATTCAAATAAGTAGGACATGAGTTTGAGGCTCAGTAAGTTGGCTCTTTGGGAGCAAATAAAAATCAGCCTCAGCCTTTCCTTTATACCGTCAACTGAGAAAGAGGTAAACGCAAGAAAGAGTTGGATTCTGATCTCTGGTCAGAAGGATCTTTCTAAGGCTAAAAGCTGGAGAAGTCGTCACAAACAAGAAGACAAAAAATTAGGCTCGTATAGTTTCTAAAAGCCAGTAAAACTAAAATATGTAAAACTCGTATAGTTTCTAAAAACCAAAATAAAACTAAGAGACAAACAATAAATAGGAAAATGGTATAAAACACGTCAGAAGTGACTCTGCACGGAGCGGATGAGGTGGGAAGTAGACGGGCACAGGACGGGACCTGGCTGCCCGCACGGAGGGACAGGAACGGCCAGGGAGCCATAAAGCGTGTCCACGCCCACCGTCGGGTCCACACCAGTGTGGCTGTGGCTGCATTTCCTGTGGGGTGACACCGTGACGGGGCCACCTTGTCCCCTGGACGGGGCAGAGATGGGCTAGCCCTTTAGGGCGGCCGCGGGGGCCGGCATCAGGGACGGTTGGGCGTTATGTACTAGAGGGTGTTTCTGCAGGTGGATCTCACTTTAATCCTGTGATTCTACATAAAACTTTCACCTGGGATGGACCCAGGAGCTGAATCACAGACAAGCATCATGCACAAAGGTGTCTGTGGAATCGGCGTTCGCGCGGTGACAAACTGTGCCAGCGTCGTGGCGGGCGTGGGCCCGCAGGGGCTCCAGTGGCCGGCAGATGCCCGCAGGGCTCCCCGAAGACAGTGGGGTGCGGGGCGTGCGCACACGGTTCCACTGTGAGAGAACAGGCATGAAAACGGATGAAGTGCCACGTTGGCTTTGGAAAGGAAAAAGAGATGATGCCTTTGGGAGGTGAAATTGTGGTTTTTCTGGCTTCTTTTCCAACTTTGTAGAATAAGGAGGCGTTGCGTTCCGCGTCAGCACAGATAGACGTCAGAACTAAGTCAGGTCCAGGACCGCTGCTCACGGGTTAAACTGATGGGCGGGCAGCTGCACACGGGAGTGGATGAGGTGGGAAGTAGACGGGCACAGGAAGGGACCTGACTGCACGGACGGACAGGAACGGCCACGGAGCTCATGAGTGTGTGTGTGTGCTCATGTGTGTGTGACTGCGCACATGTTTGAATGTGTGTGCTCATGAGTGTATGTGTACACGTGCATGACTGCGCACGTGTTTGTGTGTGCTCATGAGTATTTGTGTGCACGTGTGCGCGACTGCGCACGTTTGTGTGTGTGCATGTGTGCACGCACACTGCATGTTTGTAAGTGCACTTGTGTGACTGCACATGTGCAAGTATGTGTGCACACGTGTGTATGTGCATGACTTACACACAGTGTGTGTGTGTGGCTGCACATGTGTTCGTGCACGCATGCGTATTGTGTGGCTGTGTGCACACGTTTGTGTGCACTGCGTATGTGTGGGACTTCGTGTGTGCGTGCATGTTTGTGCCCACATGTGTTGCATGACTGCATGTGTGTGCGAGCATGCATGCACATGTGTATGCATGGCTCGGTGTGTGCACGTGTGTTTGTGTGACTGTGCGCACGTGTTTGTGTGTGACTGCGCACATGTTTGTGTACTGTGTGCATGACTGTGCACATGTGTTTGAGTGTGTGCACGACTGCATGTGCACGCGTTGAGTGTGTGCATGTGTGGATGTGTGGCTGAGTATGCACGTGTGTGCGCGCTGTGTGCATGACTGCATGTGTGCACAGTTTGAGTGTGTTCATGTGCGTATGTGTGTGGCTGAGTGTGCGCATGTGTGTGCACACTGTGTGCGTGACTGCGTGTGTGCACACACGTGCCCTGGTTCTGTAGCGCCATCGCCCAATGGGGTGGGAGGGGACCACAGAGCACGCGCGGGCAGAGGGCATGGCCCAGCTACAGCACCTGCTCCCTTTTCCCTCTTTGCTGGTGAAACCATGTTAGCCCCATATGATTCTGGCAGCCTGTGATACAGTGTGTGGGTTTTTAATCTTTCGATGGCGTTCCCTATGGAATGGTGAAGGTGGGTCTGGGTGGCGGTGAAGCACAGCACCTCCTGCACTCTGAACTTAGAGTGGGGCGACGTGAATAGTGCAGCCCCTGCCCACCTCAGCTCGCTCGTCCTTGCCTGTGGCGGCCCCGGTCTGTGCCAGTTTTGTGCACTGGGGCCCAGGGACCCCGGCAGGACCTGCCAGAGGGAGCCTTCGAGACGGGGAGGGTCCTGGGCCAGCTCTGAGACACCTGTTCAGACTCACACACACATACCAAGTTCCGCTTCGTGCATCAGTTATTAACTTGTGAACATTGCCAGGAAGTGTAGGATGTGACACCTGCTTTCAAATCAGTCACAGTTTAGATGTTTGTCATGGATACAGAAGGCGTCAAAGTATTTAGTTTTAGGGCTGAAACTGGCTCGCAGAGTGCCTTGGACTTGGACAGCATTTTAAAAATTGCGGAAAGTTTAGAGAATTCACCTTGGAAATAAAAACATAAGAACGTTTAAAAGGGGACCCCTGCGGTGGGCACAGTGTCCTCTGCAAGAGCTGGCTGTGCCACCTCGCCCC
>NW_011889063.1:698166-699964 GCF_000151845.1 Pteropus vampyrus | reverse complement strand
GAGGGCGCCCCGTTCGCCGGTGCCCGCCGAAGCCGCTGTCGGTCGGGCCCTCCTCGCGTGGACCCTGAGCCCCCTGCGTCCCTTTCAGCTTTGTCCAAGAGCAACAAGCCGGTGCACACCATCATCCTGAACCCGCACGTGCACCTGGTGGGCGAGGACGCCGCCTGCATCGCCTACGTCAGGCTCACGCAGTACATGGACGGCGGCGGCGTGCCCAAGACCATGCAGTCGGAGGAGACGCGCGTGTGGCACCGCCGGGACGGCAAGTGGCAGAACGTGCACTTCCACCGCTCGGGGTCGCCCACGGTGCCCGCCAGGTAGGCGCGCCCCGCCCCTGCCCCGCCCCTGCCCCGCCCCGCCCCGCCGCCGCTGGGCACGCACCCCGCACGGCTCTCCCGGGGGACCACCGGCCCGCGCCGAGGGCGAAGCTCGTGCCCGGGGGCGCGTGGTGTGGGTCGGGGACGGCAGGCAGCCCGCCGGGCCACGTCGGGACGGCACGTAGGAGGCAAACTGCCCGCGCCTTCGCTGCCGCATCAGCAGAGGGGGGAGACGCGGGGGCGACGCGGGGGGGTGACGCGGGGGCAGAGCCTAAACGCTCAGAGCGTGTCCGGGGCTTCGTCTCGTGGCCCGGCCCCCAGTGCTCCGTGGGGACGCGGGGGAAGCCGTAGGTGTGGCACCCGGCGTGCGTGCCGCTCGTCCCACGGCCCGCGGCCACGCGCGTCCTGCCTGGTGCCTAAGCCGTGCCGGGCAGAGCGCAAGGCAGCGTGTGCTCCGGTTCAGGAGGCGCTGACCTCCGACCCCGTCACAGCTGCAGGGCCAGTAGGGTGGACGGGCAGCGTGGCGGCCGTCGGTCGCGAGGAGGTGTGCACTGTGCGAGGATGGGATGCTGGGCGGGGGACTTGGGGGGCTGGTCCCAGCTCAGGGGACCCACGGGACGCAGCGGTGCGCAGCCCTGCTCCCCGCACCCCGGGTCCCTGCCACGCCACAGCCAGCAGCACCGCAGGGCCCGCGCCAGCTGGCAGCGTCTGGCAGGCGCGCTCAAGGCGGTCGGCGCCAGTGGGGCAGCCTGACCTTCCGGTCAAAGGTGACCACGCAGAGAGTGGCCGTGGCATCAGTCACCTGACCCGACAGGCCTGGCTCCGGGCCCCTCGCTGTCCCGGTTTTTGAGAGGCCGCGGTTCCTGACGCTGCCCGGCCACGGTGGACGATTCCCCAGATCCACCGGCTGCCCGGGCAGCGAGTCGGCCTGCGAGGACCGGCCGCGGGCGGGGTCCCGCTGCAATTTAAACCCGCAGCGCGGGCGGGCGGGGACCGCGGCCGGCTGGCCTTCCAGGGCTGGTTCTTGGCCCGGGCCAGGATACGTGCAGTGGCTCTGCGGGGTCGTGGCCCCCAGCTCCCCGGTTCCCCCCCAGCTCCGGGCATCGTGCTCCGCTGCTGGTTTAGAGACGAGACGCCCAGCTACATGCGAAGCTGCATCTTCTGCACTTTCAAGGCTGTTTCCTGTTGAATCGCCTTCTAAGTTCCATGTCTCAAAAACTAAGAAAATGACAAAAGCTAAGGATGAGCTTAAACTTTCAGTCTATTCCAGCCAAGCGGCAACACTCGTTTCTTAATTGGTCCAGTGGACACGAATCCTTAAACTGCGATTCAGGTTTACGATGCGATCAAACCCTGGGTCCCCATCTCTCCGCAGCTCAGCTCCGTGCGGACAACTTGACAGGTGATCGGTACCGACTCCCCGTTTTCACACAGCCTGTTGCACGTCATGCGAGCTCTCAGGGCCGTGAGCAGAGCTCCGT
>NW_011889063.1:695845-696531 GCF_000151845.1 Pteropus vampyrus | reverse complement strand
CATGGGACACTGTATATATTTCTTGCCATAATGGTAAATGACTGATTGATATATTTAAGAGTTAATAAATTTGTGATTTCTGCTGACAGCGCATCCGTCTCTCTTTCTTAGGGGGGGCAGGGCGGTGCCGGCGGCCACACCAACGGGCTGTGTGCGCTCAGGCCTGTGGCCACAGCCACGCGCCTGTGACTTGAGATGAGCCGGTGGCCCTTCACGACGTCCCCGGTGGCGGTGGCAGGACTTCTGTGTGAGCGAGGAACAGGCTCTCCTGGGAAACACTCCAACGCAAAGTGGTCAGACACCAGGCTGTGTCTTGTTTCTAGGCTTTTCTCCAACCGCCGCCCCCAGGGTCCCCGTCCCCCAAGTCTGACCATAAACTGTGTCGAGCTACACGACCAGCGTGTCCCCACACAGCCCACTCGGCCGCTCCGATTCCTGAGGGCACAGCACACCGATCTGTGTCTCACCTGGAGCATGCCCCCGACCTCACCGCACACCCGCACACCTGTGTCTCACCTGGAGCATGCCCCCGACCTCACTGCACACCTGTCTGTCTCACCTGGAGCATGCCCCCGACCTCACCGCACACCTGCACACCTGTGTCTCACCTGGAGCATGCCCTGTAGACCTCACCGCACACCTGTCTCACCTGGAGCATGCCCTGTAGACCCCTCGGAGCCCGCACA
>NW_011889063.1:690817-695795 GCF_000151845.1 Pteropus vampyrus | reverse complement strand
CATGGGACACTGTATATATTTCTTGCCATAATGGTAAATGACTGATTGATATATTTAAGAGTTAATAAATTTGTGATTTCTGCTGACAGCGCATCTGCCTCTCTTTCTTGGGGGGGCAGGGCGGTGCCAGTGGCCACACCAACGGGCTGTGTGTGCTCAGGCCCGTGGCCACAGCCACGCGCCTGTGACTTGAGACGAGCCGGTGGCCCTTCACGACGTCCCCGGTGTCAGTGGCAGGAGTTCTGTGTGAGCGAGGAACAGGCTCTCCTGGGAAACACTCCAAAGCAAAGTGGTCAGACACCAGGGTGTGTCTTGTTTCTAGGCTTTTCTCCAACCGCCCCCCCCCAGGGTCCCCGTCCCCCAAGTCTGACCATAAACTGTGTCAAGCTACTGCTACACGACCAGCGTGTCCCCACACAGCCCACTCGGCTGCTCTCCGATTCCTGAGGGCACAGCACACCTATCTGTGTCTCACCTGGAGCATGCCCCCGACCTCACTGCACACCTGTCTCACCTGGAGCATGCCCCCGACCTCACCGCACACCTGTCTGTCTCACCTGGAGCATGCCCCCGACCTCACCGCACACCCGCACACCTGTGTCTTACCTGGAGCATGCCCCCGACCTCACCGCACACCTGTCTGTCTCACCTGGAGCATGCCCCCGACCTCACCGCACACCTGTCTGTCTCACCTGGAGCATGCCCTGTAGACCCCTCGGAGCCCGCACAGTTCCGGCAGGGTGTGCTCCTCTCCTGTCCCCGCACTGCTGTGACGCTGCATCCTCACCGGCCCATCTGCAGGTCCCGCGTCCCCACACGCCGAGACTGTGCCTTGGGGCCCTCGAGCGATGTCAGTAAATACAGTTCTGCTGCCTCACGCTTTCAGCCCAGACTTTGCCAGTCCCGGGACCTGGGTCCCCGACCTGAGCATCACAGCCTGAGGCCTGTCGCAGCCCTGCCCTCCGCCCACAAAGCTGGCCCCAGAACCTGCTGGCCCCACACCTCGGTGTCCCCGCCGCCTGGTGGCCCCACCCTGCCCAGGTTTGCCCCTCAAAAGCGTTCACTGCTCACAGCAGAAGTTGGGGTTCCCGGTAAATCCACAAAACAAGGTCTTGGCTTTAATGCCGCCAACCTTTAAAACTAGACAGTAATATAAGAGATGATTTCCAGCCTAAATCACCTGGAGAACTAGAATGTTCTGCCACATGTCCTGTGTGCCCCGGGCAGCAGGGCCCTGCCACCCCCACCCCTCGTTCTTGTGTTTGCTGGGCCCCCGGGAACACACGCGTCCTGGTTTGCGGGCTCCCGCACCCCCGGCCAGGGCCAGCGTTACTTCAAGTCCTGATAAGAAAATCGAGATGCGTAGAAACCAGCCCAAAGCACAAAATTTTCTGAGGCGCCATTTGATTTAAGGGACGGTCAGCTGCTATTTCCGTGTAAAATAAGTTTGTTTACTCCATTCTCAGCTTGGCTGGCCATAATCGTCACACGATGGTCCTCATAACTGTCACACGATGGTCACTGTAACTGTCACACGATGGTCCCCGTGACTGTCACAATGGTCACCGTAGCTGACATGATGGTCACCGTCGCTGTCACACGATGGTCCCGGTGACTGTGACGATGGTCCCTATAACTCACACGATGGTCGCCACGGTGGTGGCGGCAGGGCGCGCTCCAGCACACAGGCAGGTCCCCAGAACGGCATGGTCTGGGCTGCACCCCGCCACCCACCTCTCC
The DNA here is from genome assembly GCF_000151845.1 of Pteropus vampyrus. Classification (NCBI taxonomy): domain Eukaryota; kingdom Metazoa; phylum Chordata; class Mammalia; order Chiroptera; family Pteropodidae; genus Pteropus; species Pteropus vampyrus. Next base: position 694,055 of record NW_011889063.1, on the reverse strand, counting down.
ACACGCCTGGGAACCCAGGGCCTGGCCACACCGCCCGCCGCCACCGCCCGGCTGCCGTCCACAGCCCGTCACCACCTCCTGGGTCCTCGTCCCCATCCGTTCTCCCAGCCCCTGCTGCACCCCTGGGTGACCCGCCACTGACGGCCACCCTCCCCTCTCCCCACAGAGAGGGGCGCGCACCTGCGTCGTGTGTCCCTGCTGCTCCCCCCACCCCAGCCAGTGCCCACGCCACGCCGCAGGGCACCGACAGCCACCAGGCCGTGACCCCAAGGCCCAGTTTTCAGCCTCCATGTCACTCTCGGTCTCAGCAGCTGTGACAGCTGTTTGGGGCCTCTTACCCCGTCCGCGAGGACGTCCCCGTGGGCCTGGCCATTCCCGTCCGTTCTCAGTGCAGCTGCTGGAACGAGCTTGTCACAAGTCGGAGCCGCGCTGCTCTGCACAGAAGCCCCCGCGTGTCCCTTGCCACTCAGTGAGGCAAGTCCTTGGAGTGTGGCCTCTGGGCCGGCCCGTGGTGGCTCCCACCCACTCTGCGTGGCGGCCGGCCAGCCCCCTCGGGCCCCCTGCGGCCGTGTCCCCCACCCTCCTGGGCTCTTCCGCTGGCCTAGGAATTGAACTGACTAGAGACCAAGTAAGGGGGGACGGAACCCCCCAGAACAATGTAGGAGGCTCACGGAGGCCGCCATGCGGAGACCGCTCAGGTGGCTCCACACTTCAGGCACGGGCTGGACGGGGCGGGGGCACTTCACCGAGTGGCGTTGGGCATCTGTGGGAGTGGACGCTTGGCCGCCCCCGTAGTGGACGCTCGGGGGCACTGGCGAGCGGCCGCCTTTGCGGTCCGAGCACCGAGGGCCCCGCCGAGAGGAACCCCAGGGTCGTGACGAGTCGACGTCGCACCCGGAAGAAGGAGGGGACCCTGTACTTAAAAGGGAGACGCCCTCAGCACCAACGCACACCGCGGGGACCCCCTGTAGTTCTTGAGGAACAGAAGGACACAGGACGTCCTGGTCCTCAGGGCTCCTGGAGCGACGTGTAGTGACCCCCATGGCTGCAGGCTCAGGTATGTAAACGGACTGAGTGCCTGCAGCGTGTCATCACGGTGACATCGAACGACGCTGAACAAAGGGACGCCATTCGCGGACCCGCCGTACGTGTGTCTCTGACCGGGCTGGTCACCTCAGTGACTCGACGACCTGAACCAGCCCTCGTCCCTCCCGCGTGTCTGGAGTGGGCACTTCGTACTCCAGGCTGAACAATCTTGTGGCCCCAACGTCACAGCCAGACAGGACGGCCACTTGCCGCGCCTGTCCGCCCCCGCTCGGAGCCGCTGCCCACATTGTCCCGTCCGCAGCCGGCGGCGTCCCCACGGCCAGGCGTCCAGGGCGGGCGCCTGCGCAGGGACCGGGCTGCCCCGCTGGTCCTCAGGGACGCTGCGGGGAAGTCTGTGCTTTGTCCCCGCAGAGTAGTTACTCCTGCAGCGCTGACCGCACCCCGTGCACTGTGGACCACTGAGCCCGGCGGCTCGAGGCTGGAGGACATGTCGCCCCCTGCTCTGGAAGCTCCCTGGGAGCCCCAGTCTCTGAGGGCCATGGGGCCCGAACCCCGTCCTGCCCCGCAGGCCCCCGACGCCAGTGGCGAGCTCCTAAAGCAAAGACCGCCGGGCCGGAAGCCATTAGCAGCCAGGTCTCCTCGGGCCCGGTGCCTCCCCGTCACGGCCCCATGTCCCCCACAGCTCGTGGGGAGACCGGCCAGTCCCGTCAGACCATTGCACCAGCATGTGGGAGCTGGACGAGCACTGGGGGTCATGGAGGGCGAGGCGAGAGGCAGGGACAGGCACAGGCGGGCGCTGGCCAGGCTCCCATGTCACAGCCCGGTGACCTGCCCTCCCGGGGAGCCGCCTGCTTCTCCCCCGGCCCCACAAGCCCAGGCCACAGGGCTCCATGCAGCCGACGCGGGCAAACACCCCACCCCAGGGAGAAGCTGCAGCCGGACGCCCATCACCGGCCAGGCCATCGCGCTCCCCGGAGCCTGTCCCAGGCTTAGGGGCGCGGGCCACAGAGGCCGTGACCCACAGGGACAGAGGGTCTGAAGCCCAGGTCTCAGCGGCCAGCCCCCCGGCCTCCTCTCTGGGTTAACCTCGTCTTTTTTTTTTTAATGAAATCTGTCGAAAGAGGGATTACACTCACCCTCCCGGAAACGGATCTTAATTCGTCCAGACGTGGTGAGGACAGGCTTTGCCGCTGCCTCCCCGCGGCCCCCTCCCTCGGCTTCTTCCTGCTCCTCCTGCTCCCTCCAGGCTCACGGGGACAGCACGGAGCCTGTCCCTGCCTGGGCGTCTCACGAGGGAGGCTTGGCGGGCTGGGGACACCCTCATCCGCCCATCCTTCACCTCCGGCCACAGCCATGTCCCCTCACACCGCTGGCCACGTTCACCTGTTAGCTCATGATAAACCATTCGAAATACGCCTCAGAGGTTTGCAGTCTGGGCTCTGGTGCCCTCCGCGCTGCCACCCTGTCCTCCTGGTCCTCATTGTCCCCTTGTCCTTCTGCCCGCCGGCACCTTTGCAGCCGATGCCGACATCCCCTGGACTCAGAGTGCCCTTGCCTGCCCCCTTCTTGTGCCTTAACACTGCCCTTGGATGTCCTCCGCCCTGCCTGAGGGCGTCCTGGAGCGAGGGGCAGATTCTTAGGTCACGGAGTTGGGAGGACCGAGGGGTCATCTGGTCTAGCCTCCCGGTGTGACCGAGCAGGGGGACAGCGGCCCAAGCAGGGAAGTGGCTCGCCCTTCACCCAGCAAATTGGGCACAATTGGGCGCAGCCCCGTCCTCAGCCCCACTGCCTCCCCCAGGGACGGGGACCCGTGGGACAGGCTTGTGTCTCAGGGGCCCCCAGATGGGAGGAGCACTGCAGCCTGCGTCCACCTGTGGGTGGCAGACGCCCTGCGCACGTGAGGTCGGCCCCAGCTCGAGGACGTGGCCTGCCCGGGTGCAGACCCCTCGCGCCCTGGGACCTGGGCAGGGGCCGCCGCTTCCCCCGCCTCCACCTCCGCGAGGCCCCGGGCGCCCGGCCGGCTCCGTCCCGCTCGGGTCTCAGCGCGCGGCTGACTCAGCTGCAGTCCAGGGAAACACTGAGCAAAGCGATGCGCCTTTGCCCAAAACGGAGAGGAATAAGCAAAAGGTAATGACACAAAGTAATGGAACATCCGCTGCTGTAGCTGCACCCGGAGAGCCTGGTCCCAACC
>NW_011889063.1:686248-689467 GCF_000151845.1 Pteropus vampyrus | reverse complement strand
CAGCTGGCAGCCTCACAGAGCGTGGCCGTCCCACGTTCCCAGTTAAAACCGAGACGGTTTCAGAATGTGAGGACGCACCGGCACGCTGTCCGTTAGCCCTCAGAGCCCGATGTGACCGCACGTGGACGCGGCACATGCGTGGCATGACAGTGCCAGGGCGGAGGCCTTGGGGGCACCGTGAACACCGGTCCCGAAGCGTCTCAGAGGCCCCCCGGGTGTGCTCTGGCCCCACGGACAACCTCTGGCGGGGGGAAGTTAGGGAAGAGTGTGCGGTGACCCCGGGGAGGAGTGAGGACCCCCCCCGGGTGACGGCGTCGACGGCGGTCAGACACCAAACCACGGACGAATGGAGCGAGAACAAAGTGGAGGTCACCCCGTCGCCGGCGGAAGGTGGAAAATGGTTTGGACAGAAACCAGGAGAAACGCAGCTGACCTCAGCGGCTGACTGTAGGACTGTGACACTTGGGGGAGCAAAGCACCCCAAATTACCCGTCTGCCAGTGGACTCGGCCTCTGCCTGGAAAGAGCTAAAACGCCACACAGGAAGCAGCGGTCCCCTGACGTCGGGCGCTGGGTGCCAGTGATTCGGAACCCAGGGAGGAATGAGGGGAGCCCCACAACTACCCTGAGTCACTGGCTGGACACTGGGGTCCACGCAGTCAGCAGTCCCCCGGAGCTGAGAGGGAGGTGTGGGGCAGGAGGGTCAAGGCAAGCAGAGCTCGCGGGACAAAGTTCCAGAGCGAGAGGAAGGTTCCGGAGCCTCGCACGGAGTCCCCCTAGAGCGTCCAGCTGCACACGGACCAGCGAGCCGGCGACCCCTCGCTCACGTGTGGGGCTCACGGAGACCTCGCCAGCCAGAGCGGGAGGCCTCGCTGCTCCTGGGGCGTCGGACTGGACACTGTTCTGCGAGGGCATTGGCCCCAGACGAAAGGCTTCCCTCACGCCACCCAACGATGCCAAGAGCCTCAGGAAGCGGGGACCCGTTTCCACAAAACCGGGCCCCAGAACCATTTAAGGATGATTTACAGGGGCAAGAAACGCCCGACGACAGATCAGCTGAGGGTCCCTATTTCTGGCATCTGACAATCGCCAGGCCCAGAACAGGCAGGAAAACACGGACCAGAAGGAGAAAATCAGAAAAGGGGACCCCCTGGTCTCCCGGGCACGGCATCTGGGTGCCCCCCCCCGCCCCTGCCTGTCCACATCCGTCTTAGTGTCCACGTCCGTCCCTCCCCCGCGTCTGTCCCCGTCTGTCTGTCCCCGCCCGCGTCCGTCCCTGCCCACACGTCTTCCGCTTTCCCCATGTGCCTACTCTGCATTCCCCCTGAGACCACGCGGCCACAGCCCCCTTCCCAAACTGCGGCATGAGTAACGGTCACTGAGAAATCTATTTAAAATGCGTGTTTGGGGCCCTCGCCCAAAGAGACCCCCATCAGCCGGCGTGGAAAGAGGCCCGGGGACCCACGTTGTGACCAGCAGTGGGCCACGGCCGACCTCGGATCCCACCTTAGACAGACGGAAGGGGCGCCCGCCTCACAGCGGGGTCTGCAGGTCTAGCAGACGCTGGGAGCGGAACGGGGTCTGGCGGTGTTTCTCCCGAGGGTGAGGACGGCCCTCATGCCCCAGACAAGTCACCGAAGTCCCTGTCTCTTTGGCGCACTCAGTCCTTTGTGTGGACACTTCTCCGTGGGTGACAGCATGTCAACGGCACAGAGCTTCCTCTCCTCGCTCACTGCCCGTGGCACGCGGCCTCTCTCCGGTGAGGAAGAGGCACGGACCATGAGGACCATGAGTGACCGTGTGGGACGGAAAGGGGCCTGCTAGGCCGGAAGCACTGGGTGCTGGCTAAACTCACGTCACCCGGCGCCAGCACGCGCGTGGACAGCCCGGCCGCGGCAGCGCAGGGGTGGGCTGGACCTGCGTCCCTTGGTGTGCCTGTCACCCTTCCCACAGCCCTCCCCGCACGTGTCACCGGCAGCTCAGTGTCTTTTTCACAGGGTTAAACCAAATATCTGTCAGTTAAAAGTCCTTGTCCAATGTTACGCACTTTTTCAACGGAATAAACAGTTTGGGAAAACTATACGCAGGTTGGGATCATAGCACGTTGGTTAGTTCAACACTGAACTCAAACGGGCCCTGGGGATGGGGTGTCGCTCACGAATCACCTCGTCTCCACGTGCTCGTGTGAAAGCATCTGTGATGATGTCCACCGAAAGGCTGTCTGTGTCTCATAATAAGCATTTTACAGGAAATTGCACAATACTGGGGATTTTAAAGACAATTTTGCTTTAAATAACCCAAAACTGCTTTCCTTTTTACCATCCATGAAATCAAGAAGTGGAACTTGCGGTTACCAAAAACGTAAGCTTGCCAGACGCCTGCCTCCCACGACACACAGACGAGCTGGTGCGGGCGGGCCCCAGGGAGCAGGGGCTCGTGCGTTTAGCATCCGCTGGTGCCAGCTTTGGGGACGAGGGAGCAAGGGGGAGGTGCCACAGCATGGACCAGGATAACCATTCCCTGACAAGCCACAGAATGCCGTCTGCCTCACAAGCAGACGCACAAAGCAAGGACAAAATGCACAAGGCTGCTGGAAAGCACGCAGTCTGAAAATCCTGACACATCCCTGAGGTCTCTGCAAAGAGGCCGTCTCGACATCATTGTCCCAAACCAATGACGACAGCCAGATGGATTTACAGGAGCTGGGGGAACGAGAGACATTCTTAGCTGGGAGCTGGCGATGTCTACACTGCTGGGCGGGTCTCACCTTCTGTGGCCTTTGACGCTCAGCGGCCACTGCAAGGGCGGCGCTCCGAGGCCCGGCCTGGCCCGGGTTCCAGCCACAGCCAGAGCCCTGCGGCCTGTCCCTTCACCTCGTCCCTGCGCTGCTGGCGCTGGGCTCACTCCAAGCGGGAGAACCGGCCTCCAAACTCGAGACCAAGTCATCGCATCCTCACAAGGCGTCACCTGGACGCGTGCTGACTGCAGAAACCGCCAACCTTCAGAGGACGGGGCTGCGACGCGCCTGCAGCCACACGCCCAGGACAGGGGGCCTCTGACAGCGTCACCACCGAGCCAAGCAGCCACGGGCCAGAGCCCCAGCTCTCCCCATTTCCTTCCCTGCCGGCAGGTTCTCCCCTTGGGTGAAACAGAAGCCTGGGCGCTGAGGCATCTCCTGGGACGACGGCCAAGACACCGAGTGACGACCGGAACCCTGGTG
>NW_011889063.1:685861-686198 GCF_000151845.1 Pteropus vampyrus | reverse complement strand
GCCAGGCCCTGGCTCCCAAGGCCCCTCCCTGGTTCACTCACCTGCACGGGGGCTCTGCTGTCCGCAGCCGTGTGCGCCACCTGTCTAACTTACTCGGGAGGGTCTGGGTGGGAAGGACCTTTGTCTCTTTTTGCTGTGACGCCCCCGGGTCTAAACGGGGCAGACACAGTGAGTAGAGACTAGAGAGGGAAGGGCGGTGTGGCTGAGGTTAGAGTCTCGGCCACCTCTGAAGCCACGTCGCCAAGAAGGGGACTCGCTTACGCGTCTAGGAGAAGCGTGACAGAAAAGGTCTCGGCAGAGCCGGTCGAGCTCACTGAGCACACGGCGTCATTTTCAG
>NW_011889063.1:650011-685073 GCF_000151845.1 Pteropus vampyrus | reverse complement strand
CACAAAACCATTCCCTTTCTCGAAAGAACGCACACATCAAGGTTTGCTGCTGGAGTTGGGAGGGCGACACACAGAAGCTCACGTCCTGGGCTCTGTGACCAGCGAGCCGTGTCACTTGCGAGGTGGCTGTGCCTGGCTGTGAGGAGTAATGGAAACATGCACCACTCAGGGTCGTCCTGAGAATGAAGTGACACTGTGTCCGTGAAGTCTTTAAACTGCTGAAACCGTCCCTTGTCACATGTTTGTGCAGAAACAGTGACGGCTCGGCCCATCCTGCCCGTCACCCCCGCGTCTCCCCCACGCCTGCCCTGCTGCCCACTCCCGAACGCCCTGCTCAGCGGACGGAGACCCCGTCTCCGTGCCACCGGGTCCCACAGGCGGTAGGTTCTGAGCCGTCCACCCGGAGACGATGTCAGCTGCCACAGGCTCAGGGCTGTCCCCAAATGTGCCCCCACCACACGCTCACACCTCAGATGCCATCCCTGTGACCACCTGGCCACAGCCAGGGCGGCTCACGGAACTCAGATAAGTGCGTCACTCACCGTGTCCCCGGCTTGCTGTGAAGGATGTGGCTCGGGACCCGCCAGGTGGACAGGCACTGGACAGGGGTGCGGGAACACAGGCCGTCCGCGCCCTCTCGACTCGCTGCCTCCCGTGTCTCCAACTGGAAATTCCCAGAGCCGACCTGCTGGGCGTCTGTGGACGCTCCCGGCGGGACTGACTGACCGGCCTGATTCCACCCCCGGCCCCTCCCCCGCCCAGAGGTCACAGGTGGGGCTGCAACTTCTGGCAGCCGCCCCACCCTGAGCTGCCTCCCAGAGTCGCCTGGCAGCACAGGCGCAGGGGTGGAGGGCAGGGGCTCCCGAGGGGGGAGAGACACGTCTCACCTGGAGCCACTTCCGGAGCTCAGGGCGAGAGGCCGAAGGCTGTGACTGGGGGGTTCCCGCCGCTCTTACCGCTCAGAGATGCCGAAGGCCCCGGCTCCGTCGACGTGCGCTTTTGGTGCTCGAGGGCACCGAAAGCGGCCTGTGTCTCTCCCCGGCTTCAGATCTGCCTTGTTCCCCCCATACATCACCCCTTGTCCCCTGAACTCGTGGGTTAGTGGGAAAGAAGAACGAGTCGCTGCCACACGTGACACTTGTACATTTTATTTAAGTAAATCAGCCACCGTACACGTTGCAGCTATGTTGTTAGTGTCATTTTCCATTAGCTAACACATGCCCTCGTGGATACGCTCGATTAGTGTGGCATGGGGACACGATGCTGACGCACCAACTGAAAAGTCACTTCTTCTCACAGGATTCAAGTTTCTCGATTACACGGCAAAAATCAAAACCAAAAAAAGGTGAATAACCATTAGGCTGTTACACAGACATCATCGGCACTGCAAGTGACACCACGGAAACGCTGCCCTTCGCTCCAGAGGTCGGGCGGGAGGGCGCCGGTGGGTCCCCGGAATCCTGGCCCCGGCCACGGGCGCCGCTTCCCACCCAGCGGCTGAGGGGTGTGCACGGGGGCCGGGGGTCTGGCTTCGGACGCCTCCCGCCCAGGTGGGTCTCTTGGCGACGCTACCCAACGTGAGGACGTGGCGCTGTGTGTCACGCTCGTGTGTGACTCGGAGCGATGAGTCACGTCTGCACAGAGGGAAGGCCCGGCTCGGGCTGGCAAGGGCTCCGTCCGGGGCGCAGAGTCTGGGGTGTGTTGTAGATTTCATCTGCATGACTACACTTCCTTTTAATGAAAAACTGGTCCGAATGCATAGTTTACGTGGATATATTTGTGAATATACATGTTAGACGCTACGCGGCCTCAACCACGGGAGGAGGAAGCAGCGGACGTGGGATTCGCCCGGGTGCCTGACGTCCCTTCCTCGAAACAAACACACGGCCAAGTGCCTGGATGCACTTAGTTGTCGAGGGAGCTCGGATTTCAAGTAAACGAACCGAAAATTTTAACCAAAACCAGATTTTAAAGGATTTCTCAATCTTGTCTGCAAGCTAAGAACCAGACCTCGCCGAAAGGGGAGACGTGCTCACGGAGGGTGGACAGAGGGACTCCGGCGGCGTGGCTGGAGGTGTGGCCTGGGCCAGCTCTCCAGAGGTGCATGCAGGTGGCAGCGAGGTGGGACCCAAGGGAGGGGGAGAAGCTGCTCCAACACAGCGGGGACGTCACTCCGTGTGACCGACGTAGGCAAGTCCTGGTTCCAACACACGACCTCCTGGGCGGTGGCCAGAAGGAAGGGCCACCAGTAAGACAGCGTGGTCACCAAAGCAGCAACGATACTTGGAAACTACAGCAGCCACTGCTGTCTAGATATCTGCCTGCGCACCCCGACTCCAGGCCCCGAAGACGCCAGAAGGCCCCAGGACCCGCTTCTGCACCGGGGCCGCCTGCTTCTGGCGCTGGCCTCGGTGTGGCTGCTGGCGTCGCAGGGGAGGGCGGTACCAGCAGCGCAGGCTCACCCAGGGGGAGTCCCCGAGAGCACTGGCCACCCTCTACCAGGACAGCTAGGCCGCGGTCCCAAGGGCAAAGCGGGCCCCCCGGTGCCGCCGCGAGGAGGAGCGGGTGCCAGTTGTCCGTGTCGCACTGTCCTGACCCACCGCTGTCGGCGACCACCAGGCCGCACTCAGCCCCCGTCAGCGGTGACAGGCGGCGGCTTGGACTCTGACGTGTGCTCGTCGGAGCACTGGGAGAGTCTGCAGCGGGGCGTGCTGGTCGGTGGCTTCTCGTGGGGCTCGTGCGGCAGCCCAGAACGACGAAGGTGGCCAGTCCCCGGGCAGCACACACCAAAGTCGTGGGTGCAGCATCCAGAGTGGAGGGCGCACTCTTTGGTCACAAGTGAGCTTACAGTTAGGAGGAGGGGGACCTGGCCCAACGCGGGGTCTGCTGGCAGCGGCGGGGCGGGGTCCGCGGGTGGCCACGGACGCTGGGCTGCTGAGTGGGGGTGGGCTCCGGGGTGAGCGCGGCCCTCACTCGGCCTCCTGCTCCAAGTCCTCCTCGCAGAGACGCCGCAGGAGACGCCGGAGGTCACGCTGGAGGTCGTCGGGCTCCAGCGCCTCTGGCACACCTGCCAGGTGCTCCTGGTGCACGCGCGTCCCCTGCTGGTCCTTCACCACGGCCCTCTTCTGCGTGCTGGCTCTACTCATGGTGGTCCTGCGGAAGGCAGACAAGAGGTCAGGGCCCTCCCCGTCAACAGTGGCTACCCGCGCCCCGTCCCGAGGGAGGTGGCCTGGCCGCCCTGGAACAGCAAGTGCACACGCACGCCCTGGCCCCATCCGCCACACGCGCGCCCCCACCGCACACACGCCCCGACCCGCTGAGAACGGCAGTGTCTGACTTTGTTCCCTGAAAACTCCCGAGGCTGCGGCTCAACCCTTAGTCACAACGCGACTCCAGTGTCCCACGAACTCTAAGAGAACCTTCCCACGGGACAGAGGCCTCTAACCTGAGTGTCATTCTGCGGGACCGAGGAAGGGGCCTGGGACGACGGTCTGGGGATGCCTGGGTCGCCTCGCCTGCCAACGGCAGGGACGGGACCCGCACAGGGGGACCACTGGAGACGGCCCTGCTCACCTCCTGGAGCACCCCACTGCCGGGTCGTGTCTCCTGCTGTCACCTAGCGGCCTGTGCTGTTCGGGGGGCCCCTCGTCGGACTGCTGACCCCTTGCAAAGGGGCGATGGCGTGCCCCCGCACCTGTACTGCCACTTGTCTCCGTACTGGAAACGACGCTGCTGTGGTTTGCCCACCCTCAGCCCTACTCGAGAGTGCGGTCCCCGCTCAGCCATGCAGGAAACGTGCATTACGTGCAGGCACCGTTGTCACAGCAACCGAGGGCCTGCATCGCAGAGCCGAAGGGCAGCACGGTTAGTGAGTGGCAGAGCCAAGCGTCTAAGGTCCCAGGGCCGGGGGGGGCCACTGTCCACACAAACGCACAGGGTACGGTGTGGGATGGTCAGCTGCTCCTATGCCGGGCTCCGTCCCTGCGGACGGCCTGTGCCCAGTCCTGGAGTCCTGGCGCCCACCCAGCGCCTCTCTCTGCGAGTCTGGCCCACCCCGGGTGTTCAACGTTTGCTTCGGCCGGACACCCCTGGTCTCTGTGGGACGGCTGCCCCCTCCCGCTCTCCCTCATGCCTCGTGCTCCCCACTCTCCTACTCTGCTACGCGAAGTATTCTGTGTCTGAAAGCACCTCAGCGTGTTCCCCTAGATAAAGATCAAATCTAGTTCCAATGGCCAAAATCGAGTTGTGATTTCTAACGACTCAGCATCCATAACGGCTTTCCGATTTTCTGCCAAGAGCTAGCAGGAGCCTGTGTGGCTTTGGAGCTAGGGATGCGCTTCTGTCGCGGGGCCTCCAGGGTCTGTGCCCACACGTGTGATGGACGTGTGCGTGTCACTCAGGGACAGGACGAACGTACTTCTGTGTCCTGGGGAGCAGTGGGCATGAGTCACGCCCTCGGCCACGTACAGGACAGAGGGCTGCGCAGTGCGGGGTGCCCACAACTGTGGGCCGTGGGGCACTGGCTCTCCTGCCCCTGGCCTCAGACCCAGAGGCTGCAGCTGGGACTCTGGGGTAGCTGGTGTCCTGCCCTGTCCCGGCCTGAGGGTCTGGTGCTGGCGGTGCGTGTTCACCTGGCTGGTCTGAGCCCGGGGACTCAAAGCTCAGAGCGTGCAAAGCACGTGCACCGTGAGTCGCGGGCACTCGCTAACGTCCTGCGGGCAAGTGCAGTCATGTGCACAACTGCCGCTCACCCCACGGGCGACTGGAGGGCAGATGCGACCGCTTTCAATTTCACGGTTCTAATGACTGCGTTGCTCAGGCCGAAACAGTTTTGTGGGGTGCTCTAAAGGACACTCTTTCCCTTCTTCTGAGTGAAGTGAACATAAGAGGAACTTTAGTTTGCTTTGTGTCTTTTGCTGCAGAGCTGAGACCTTCCGTTAACACTTACGGAGCTGCTAGTGGCCCAGACCAAGGCAAGACGCCAAGGTCTACACACCGAACAGTCACGGGACAGGCAGCCAGAGCCGCGCGGCGTGCCCCCTTCACGCACAGACTCAGGCTGCTTACCGCTGTCATGACACTTCCTGACACTCTAAAGCCCCTGGCTTCGGCGTCACCCAAGTCACACTCACGCACAGACACCTCGTGGAGAGTGGGCCACTGGGACGCGTGGGCTACTGGGCCGAGCTCGGGGTGCCAGACTAACGCATGAGCGGAGGCTTAGCCTCCTTTCTCTGTGCTCCGCATGCCTGTCAGCATGGGGGCCCCAGCTGGCTGGCCCTGACAAAACTGGTGGCTTGCTGAAACCCAAGGGGTGTCCACTCGCAGTGACACGCCGACAGGCTGACACCTGACAACGAGGGCTGGTCGTTCCCGGGGGCTTTGGGGTCTGTGTGGGGCTCTGCTTTTCTCTTCCTAAAGTGGGACAAATTTTTAAGGTGTTAGTTGGCGAAGCATCACTCCATGCCAACCCAAACCTTTTAATGACTGATCCGTCCTCTTTCAGGGTTTGACTCTCTACTAAAGCAGGAGAGTGGACGTCTGCGTGGCTACCTGCGTAACTCAAAGCCTGAAGCAAGAGAAGGAAGCGAGATAAACCATCGTGAGCCGCGGACGCTAAGACGATCCCCGGCTGCCCTGATCCATCTCTAGTCTGTATAAAAAGATACACCGCACCGCAAAGGATAAATAAGATCCGTTCTTAGGTCCTAGTTTGGCTTAAATTGCCCCCATCTGTGACGGAGATCTGACACAGGACCTCGCAAAGGCGGCAAACCAGAACCCGCGCCGTCGGCTTCTAGCCCCTCACCTCGGTCCCCCTTTCTACAACGGAGACCTAACGACCATCGCAGTGACCAGAAACAAGCAACACGCAGCTCAGATAATTCATCCTCTGATCGTCCAAAGTCAAACTGTGAAGAACCGCAAGTGTTTGAACCCAGTATGGTTTTAACATCCAGACACATGCGGACACACTGTCGGTGCACGCTGTGGGTGTGGGAGGGTGCACGCTGTGGGTGTGGGAGAGCACACAGTGGAATGCTTAACTTCGAACGCTTCAGTAGAATGAGTGGGGGCTCTGCACACACACACCCCCAAAGTCCCTGGGGCCAGACGGGCTTCAGAATCCAGGTTATCTTCCTCTTGGGTTTTAGAAAGGTGACAGGGTGTACACACTGTGTGTCCTAATGCCGCATAGGTGGTAGGAGCGGCATCCTGTAATCACACCCATGACTACGCCAACAGCAAAACATCTGAATTTTACTCCAGGGAGGATAAAAAGACTCCTTTGTCAGTTCACAGTAAGTTTTACTACCAAGTTAGCTTGCTACTAACTTAGAAAATTTGTTTTGGTTTTCAGAATTTTGGGATTTCTGAATCGTAGTAAGGGTCTGTGAATCTGTCACCATAGACCCATTTATTACTCACTGGAAAGAAAACTTAATTATAAATGCTTGTTTCATCATGGGTGCGAGTCACATCTGGGACTTTTAAGTAAGACGTACCATCCTGCCCCAGCTCCTGAGGCTGCCTGTGATTCAGCTGGAGAACGTGTCATCTGAATTTTTAAAAGCTCTTACGGTGACACCAAAGAACAGCAGACGTGGAGGATGTACTACTCCACCGCAAGAGCTATTCGAACAGGAATTTGCCATCTTGCATTAAGTCGCGCCCTTCCGTGAACACACGGACGACAGACGCTAAGATGTTCTCTTTTCAAACAGAAAACGAACATGAGGTACACACACACAGCAAAGCGAAGATGGTTCTGTACCTTTTCAAAGTCGTCTTTGGCTGAAGGAAGATCAGTGGCTAAACTAGAATCCCCCAGATGCTTCTCCACCCTCTCTCCGCGCACCACCGTTGTTTTAACAACTTTGCTGACTCTACGGCCTTCCACTGGCTCGGCCTGAAACTGTGAGGTGCTGCCTGAGAGGCCGGGCTCGGACAGAGTCACCTAATGAATGAAGGACACACAGTGCACAGTTTTTGACTGCCGAATGTAACAATGATGAATTTTCCTCTGTACAAACAAAGACACAAACAAAAACTACAATGTTATATTCTGGCCTTCCGGAAAACCGGATTTTGGAAAGGAGAAGCAGTTAGGAAAAAACCTATGATCAATTATTAACGTCTATGTAACGTCTCTGTCTACACGGCCGAATCAAACAGTTATCACGTGAACAGCAACCCGTCAGGAAGTTTCGTGAGTAGGACAGGAATGAGCAGGACGCTGCTCTCAGTGTGACGCAGGCGTAGTGCCTGGGGACGAACCCTCTCTCCCGTGTCTAAGCTTCTGCTCTGGCATTATGAAGACAGTTAACCCCGAAGAAGCGACTCTCAAAGACGTGAGCAACTGAAGAGCGTGTTTTCCAGAGAACCTCGCGTGCGTCAATAAAATTTGGAGGACGTGAATGAAGCAAAACAGTGAGAATGTTGCAAAGTTACGTGTCAAAGAGTCAAGTTTTCCTCAAAGGGGGAGCTAAAAGAGAGAAACAAAACCACAAGTGAAGAGTTTCTGGACCCTGACCCGACGGCCCGGAAACACAGGCGCCTGGACAAGGCGTGTTTACTCTAGTGGCCACGGGCACCAGCAGGCTCTACGCGCGGCCCTGTCCGAGCCCTCTGCTCGCCAGCAGGTGGCGAGCTCGTCCGTTTGGACTGGACTTTAGGGTTTCTGCTGCAGTCAACTTTGAATTTAACAGGAAACAGAAATAAAAAGAACCAAAGACAGTGAGTATAATGGCTACAAATATCACCAACGGTCACTTTGAAATTCCACAAAATCATGAAGGAAAAGCGAATGGGCGACTAAGGGGGCGACTGCCACGCCCGAGCGGCTGCGTCGTGCCCGCTGAGCGCCCTGTCACCCATCCAGAAGGCCAGGCCTGGAGCGCCGGGCGGCCTCACCTCCGACTGCTCCGTGTCGCTCCTCAGCACGACGCGCTTCACGACTCTGGAGTAGCCGTCCCCTTCCTCGACGCTGACGGGTTCCTGGGGCAGCCCCTGCATCGTCACCTCTTCCTTCTCGGTGCCGTCGGAGGACACGTACCGCCGGATGACCTTCCGGGTGACCTGGAAGAGAGAGCACTCGCATGTCGTCTCTGCACGACGGACGGGACGAGGTGCGGGTGACGGTGGGCGGGTCCGGAATCGGCCGTGAGGACACGCGCGCCAGTACCTTCTTCACCACGGTGCGTCCGTGCTCGTCGACGTACTCCTCCTCCGTGGCCGTTTCCGCGGGCACGTCCGGCACGTCGTCTCCCTGAGGTGTCGAGAGAAAGGGCCACTTCGGCGTGGGGTGGCGACTCCGCGGGGGCCTCCCCCAGGGCAGGAGCCATGGGAGCCTTCCCGCATTGCTGAGCACGGCCGCGTGGCGGGCGGAAAGGGGGAAGGCGGGCGATGCCGTGCTCGGCGGCGCGGACCGGGCTTGGTAAGACCGACGCAAACGCGCGGTCAGCCCGGCCGGGGCAAGGCGGACGGCGCGGGGGCCGCGAACGCCGGCACGCTGCTTTTACTGATGGCGCGACATGGGAGGCCGAGGGTCTGCTGTGGAGAGACCATGCACAGCCCGAGGAGCACACCAGGCCTCGCTGCTCAGCTCGGCCCCGGGGCTTACGGGACGGATGGTCCCCCACGAGCAGCAGCTGCGCAGCTGGTACCTGGACGATCACCCGCCGGCGCACGACCCTGGTGGTCACCGTCGCCTCCTCGTCCGAGCTGACCTCCAGCTCCCCCAACTCCTCTGTTAGCTCCTGGAAGCAGGAAGCATGGTGTTTGTCACCTGTGCTAAGGGGCACTGCTACCGGCCTCTGCTCCAGCTCTCACTGGTGTCTGAAGGTTCCACCCACGGAGGCTTTGGTGGAAAAGCCGCCGGGGGTGGGAACAACTGTGTGTGAGTCCCAGACTTCAGTGAGACTACAGCTTCGTGTCCAACAAATAACAAACCTTTCCGGGATGCCGAGAGCCGTCAGAGCCTGTCAGCAGAGGCCAGCGGCTGGCCCACACTGCCTCTTAGACTCGCACTCTCGGTAAGTCACCAAGTGGGGACACAGAACCTATTGCCTCTCGGGCTTGGCTCGGAATGACCCACCCAAAGATACAGCAATGTCTCCTGCTTGCCCCAGACCCTCCTGCGGCAAGTCAGAGTCCCCCGCAGCTGTGACCCAAGCAGCGGTGCGTCTCCGTCCGTGACGGATGTGCCACCACTGGACAGCATGGGGCACATTCTGCAGGGCTGGGCCGACTCTATGATGTGGCCCACAGCTAGCAATGGAGCCAGAACGTAACCTTAGATCAGGACGTACGTCTTGGGAGCCATGTATTGATTCATTCTTCCCTAATGGAACGTTATTTAAGAAAATAACGGAATTTTCTCAATGCGTTTTAAAATATAGCTTACATTTCTACATTCTTTTCTGCTAAGAAAAACTCATAAATGCTAAACAAAACTACACTTTTAATGCACTCGGGAATCTGCTGACTAAAACACAGGATCAACAAGAAAAGTAACTGAAACTGGATCAAGTTGAGGATGAGAAGTAAAGAGTCAAGACAGGAAGCTGAGGGCAGTGCTCGCGGCTGACGAGGGGAGGGGAGAGGGGACGGGAGGCCCAGCCAAGAGCGGACACGCCGCGACTGACCGGCTGACCGGCTTATCCACGTGCAGAACAGGTTAAATACACGAACCGTCCCAGCCGTTCGAGCCTACGCTTCAGTTAGCTTATGGATTCTTCCGCTAAATCTGGTAACTCCTGAGCCCAGATAGCACCAAATAAACATTTTCCCTAGAATCTCAAGAACTTGAGAGATGAGTAATTTTATGCAAAGGCAACATGAAATAAAAATCCATCCATGGGATGAATTTGTTATTTCAGATAACTGCCCAAATCGGGAGAAATTCTCATCTGCTTGGGCCTCCACTAGGTTTAGTTGTGATTCTAGAGAAATCCTGCCAGCAATTGTCACACTCGTCATGAACCAAGAACAGTGCAGGACTTGGTCCCAAAGGCGTGCTATGCTGTTACCTTTTCCCCCAAAGTCTTCATTCTTTTATCGAATCTCTCTTTCCTACTAAGATGGATATTAATGCTTTAAAACACCTTGACGTAGACAATGTTTCTGAATTCTAAAATGAATGTAATTCATGTTAAGTTTAATTCAAACAGACCCTCACACTCCGGGTGTGGAGACGGCCGGGGGCTAGCAGACGTGCACCCCCCACCCCCTGCCGCCAGGTTCAGGAGGCCTGAGGGGGTCAAGCCCCCAGGTTCTGCTCAGGGATGTGAACCGTTCAGACCGCATTTTGACACTAAATGAATTTCTTACAATGGTCTCCACCCCTCTTCACAGTGTCAAAAATCACCTCGTGCCTCTCATGCTGCTGACACGCGGAAGCAGCAGCGAGTTTAGGCAGAACGCCCTTTCCCCACATCGTCCTTGAAGTACACTTAAGGAGACTGAGAAGTCTGGGGAGTGACCCCTCAGGCGCAGAGTTCGCGCCCGGCTCTGGGCAGCACGGGCGCCTCATGCGGGCGGAACCGTGGTGCGGGGGACTCGGCTGACACCCCACTGCTCTGGCGCCTGAGGTTGCACGTCGGGGATGTTGTCTCACCCAACGCTCCTTTTTCTTAGCAAAAGTGTTTCCGATGATAAAATCGAGGGCTTATGGTCAAGCAGCTAGAACGGGAAGCGTACCGTTTTTATCTAGATTTACTGGTTCTCAGATTTTAAAGAAATCAAGGAGTTGAGATGGCCCGAGTTAATCGATTTGGCAAACCTTCCTGTCGTGCAGCGAAAGAACAAGCCATCGAGAAGTGGGAACGGGGAGGGGTCCGCGGCCGTTACACGTGGGCCAGGAGACAGAAGGAGCTTCTTACCTTCTGGAAAGCGGCGTCTTCATCGAGTCTTTCGAAGGCCGGTGGCTGGTCGTCTACAGACTCCACGATCACGAGGCTGGTCCTCTGAGCAGAGGCCCCCCGCCTGCCTTCCGGGGGCTCCTCGGGCTCCTGTACGGTGGGGGGTTGGAGGTGGGGCCTCTCCCCCTCAGGAGGGCCCCCCACTTCCTCAGGTGTCTCACTGGGAGAGCCCGGTGCTGCGGTGGCCTTCCAAGAACCAGACACTTCTGTCCCTGGGGTTGTCACGCTGAAATGGAAAGCCAATCTCAGCACGGGTGCACATTCCCCCATGGAAACGAGGGCATCGCGGGAAGCTAGATCATGTCTCCACGGCCCGTGCGCGTCACAGGTTTTGTAAATTTGGCCAAGAAATGAAATTTGAATAAAAACCATGTGTAAGATACAGGAGAGTTAAAGCTCATTGCTCTAGCATGGACTAGGAAAGACGTACGCTAAAGATAAATTATCCTAAAATGTATTATCGTGTCCTAATCTCTACAAAATCCATATGTTGTAATTTTTCATTTTTTCTTTTGATAATTCAAGGTGATACTGAAGAATTGTGGAGGTTTACAAAACAAAGACTCATAGCTCATGAGGCTTTTGAAGAATAAAAATTTGGCAAAACATTTAAGAAGCAACACATGAACCCCACGCTAACACAGTCGCCACGGCCACAGGTGCAGAAAGACCCTCATTCGGCTTCTGGGAAACCGCATGACCTGCAGACACGGGAGCTTTTTCTGCCCATACGGTTTGGAGGTAGCTGCTCCGCCGCGATCTCTGCAATCCCCGTTTCTGAGGAAGAGAGGTCTGCTTCCTCCGCTCGTCCCACAAGCTCCTGCCATAACTGTCACTCCACGGTCGTCAAAGGCCCCGCGCCGCTCCGAGAGCTCCCTTGGCTTTTCTGTCTTTTCCTTTCTCCTACTCTTCCCCACCTCTTCTCGACGCTCTCCCCTAAAACACGATGGGTGGCTAAACAGGAGCGACATCATTCATTATCCATTTCGCCCCCTTCCCAAGTCCCAGTGGCCGCAGCACAAACCTAAGGACAACGGGGACGCCGTGAGGCCGTCTGCCAACACTGCCCTCAGCTCTCAGGGCTGGGACCCACCTGCCCTTCTCACGACCTGCTTTCTCTTTCCAGACAACTGTCACTTAAGCGACCCTCTCCTGGCGGCCATGAAGCCAGGTCTAAGCTCCGAGCTGGCCCTCGGCAGCTTCCTTCGGCCGGACGCTCTCTGGAAGGCCTGCGACTCCCCCTACAACCTGTCCCCGCCATTGACGACCTTTCACCCTGTGTCCACAGCCTGTGCCGCACTTCTGCTTTACTGCTAGCGACTCCCAGCTTCGCTGAGATGCGCCGGGGCCGCTTCTCCCGCACCTTCTGCTGCCTCTGCAAAGCCATCGACGGCACTCGTCAGAAGCACCGGGGCAGTGACGAGGGATGCTTTGTGGCCCACGGAAGCTTTAACAGCGCTTCGCAGGCACGTCCTCAACCTCCGACCCCGCGAGGCGGTCAGGCGCACGCTCAAGATTTACGGATGCGGAAATGGAGACTCGGAGGAGTCAGGGACCCGCCCGAAGCCACAGGCCTGGAGCTGGGCCGCATGACGCCGTCACGGCGACGCTTCTTAAATGTTTTGCCTTTTCCCTAAGGCTCTGGCAGGGGTTCCTTTGGGGCCATCGGAAACTACCGCAGTGACTAACCCCGTCTGCGTCCCACACCCGTGCCATGCGGCCCACATGGGACAGGGCCTCTCTCGAAACTCACGAGCAGTCCCGCTGCTGCTGGCGCGGTGACTCGCCGGGCAGACCTGGCACTTCCCCCGGGCCACCCTGCCACGCCTGCTCCTTCTGAGCTGGGGGAGAGCGCTGTGTGGCCGAGCTGTCCCCATTGGCTCTGGGGACGCCGTCCTGGGAAGCGGAGGACTCGACGGAGAGGTCTTCTTCTGACACGACAGGTGGGTGATGGCGGCTCACGCTCTCCCGAGGGGCGGCAAGCTCCTCGGCCCGCCCGGGCTCGGCAGCGCCAGGCTCCTCGGGCAATGCTGGGAACCCTGCAGGGGACAGAGTGCTGTGCTGCCATCACCCGTGTTAGCCAGCTGTCCGTCTCCTCGCCACCCCGCACTGTGCCCTGCGACAGGCCTCGGGCTACGGAGCCGCACAGGAACCCGTCTGCCCATGAGGTTCTGGCCATCTAGGGAGCCCAGGGGCAAGGGTCTGTTAGGACGCAGGGTGGCTGGGCCCCAGGCGCCAGTCAGGTGATGCCGGAGCCCCCGACTCGCAGCTGAAAGCCTGGGAAAGGACACGCAGTGGGGCACAGCGCAGGGAGACCGGGTGGTAAGCAGGCGTCAGTCAAGGCCCAGACTCCGAGCGAGAGTTAATAACGACAGCTAGGACCCCGCTCCTTCACTATGGCAGGCACCGCTCCGGGGGCTTCGCTCATGTTGACTTGTCCAGCAATTCTGAGGCCAGGGGTCTGCATGCAGGGCCCCCGTGCCAGGGGAAGGACCTGGCTGGGGTCCAGTGCAATGAGGGTCGCTGCAGGTTTCGGGCAGGTGTGTGACTGACCTTCATCTACCTGCTCATTCACTCAACAGATACGCTGAGGACCGACTACGTGGCAGGTGCTGTTTAGAGCTGGACTCAGAGCAGCGAGCAGGACAGAGGGCATCTGTCCTCACTGAGCACGCGTGTCTGCGGGTACGACTTACGATAAACTCAGCAGGAAAGGAAACCAGGGCAGAGGCCAGGCGCCGACAGACTGGCCAGGCTGGGCCGGGCTGCCCTCAAGAGGGCCTCTGAGCTGAGGCCTAGGAGTGTGCAGGAAGCGTGCCCCGCGGTGGAGGGAACGGGGCGCCCAGCCGTGACTGAGGGAGCGCGGGAGCCCAGGGCACGCGAGGTGGCCAGGTGTCTGGGACGGACAGCTGTGAGGCTCTTGCTGAAACTAACACATGCCATCATCTAAACCTATGAAAAAGGAGAAGCTACAGAAAGAGACGAAGGAAGAACGGACAGTAATAAAAGGCAGGAAGAAACCAGAGAAGCGGGTGTCACAGGAAGCACGGGAAGGGCAGGTCTCAGTGGGCTTAAATGCGTCGAAGGTCACTAAAGGGCAAAGCAGGGTGAACGGCAGGAATCGGTGCGCTCGGCAATGAGGAAACGGGGTGAATTCGGCAAGACCGTCTTCTGTCGGGTGATGACGAAAGCCCAGCAGGCGTGGATGCCGAGGACGGCTCTAGGGAGCAGGGGAGAGAAGGAGACACTGGAGAGTCCCACTGTCCTTAACGAGATTTCCCGCAGAATGGAGGCAGCAGCAGAGCTGCCGCGCAGGGTCTACGGGGTGAACGGCGTGGTCGGCGTGGCTTCCCGGGGCTTCCTCCCTAAAGGTGGGGGGGCCTAGTTAAGCGCGCTCGATGCGGCTGGCACAGTCCAGCTGCAGGAGGCAGAGGTGCGACCGCAGAAGTGAAGGTCTTCACGGGACAGCAGGAGACGCTGTGTGACCAAAGCGAGCGAACGTCAGGCAGGAGGGCGGGGGACAGGCGCCAAGGGCACTGCGTTTGCAGGTCCTGCGCTGAGCGAACGTGAACACCTGCTCAGGATTACGCCTGCTTTTCCTAACATGGAGCTGGGAGTCGATAAGGAGAAGAGAAGATGTAAAACGCAGATGAGGGAGAGAGGGGCACGGAGGAGGGCAGAGTGTCAGTGTGCAAATGACTGACAATGAACTGGAGACAAACTGCCGGACAGCTGGGCGGCCAACGGCTGGAGGCCCCAGTGGGCCTGAAGGGCTGAAGGACAACGCTTCAAGTCAGAGTGGGGAGCAGTCTGGCGGCCGATACGGATGGGGGTCTCAGTTGTAGGCGCAGAGGGGGTGGCTGAGGCAGGATAAGACGCATGTGGCAGAAGTGCCATCGAGGAGCTGAGGGAGGGGCACCTACGGCTCACCCACATCAGCGGTCATTACGGACTGGATGCACGCCCCTAAAGCGCCTGAGCCGAAGCCCAGCCCCACGTGACACCGGGGCAAGGCCTTGGGGGGGTGACGAGGGGGTGAGGGTACAGTCCCCGTGATGGGGTCGATGCCTGGTCAGAGGAGGCCGGAGACATGCTCTCTGTCCCCATTGTGAGGTCACGGCAAGAAGGTGGCCGTCACCTCAGACTTCCGGTCTTGGAACTGTGGGGAGTGCGTCTCCGTTGCTGAAGGCCCCGTGTATGGTGTGTCGTCCCAGCACACCGGCTGAGACGACAGAATGACAGAGAATGGGGAGCATGAGGCGCCCATCGAATGGGGGAGCAAGGAGGAAACGTGACACCAAAGGCAACGGCGCACCCTCGAAGGACAGGAAGACTCGAGGTCAGGCGGCCGACCACACACGCGTGCACACGTGCGCGCACACACTGACCTTCGCTGCGATCCAGCGCGATGGCCCGCTCCGCCTCTGCATGGCTCCGGCCGGCACGCCCCCCCAGGGGCTCCGAGCTGGCCTCCATGAGATGCACGATGTCCATTCGGCTGATCTTGGTGAGACAGCCCACGAGACTGGCATCTGGGGCATCGGAGAAAAAGCACTTGTCGCATGTGAGGGGACCTCTTTAAAAATCTTTCAGTTAGCGGCATTACTAAAATTTTGATATCCGTATGGGAAATCTCTAAAGCCCAAACAGGGTTTTTGTAAAAATAAGCGTACAAACGAGAGCTGTGCACAGAAAGGGCGACAGCACAGGCATGAGCTCTAAACGCAGACTTGCCAGGTGACAGAGCAGACGCCCTGTCCAACGGGCGTCTCAGTGAAGAGACGCCTGGAGACACGTTTGGTCTGAGTACAGCCCCTGTGCTGTGCGGGAGGCTCGTACAGAAGTCTCCGCTGGCCGTCGCGAGCTCACGATGACGGCTGACGGCGCGCCCTCTGCTTTGACCTGCTCCATCCCAGCGGGGCGAACAGCGCGGGCGGGGAGGACGGCGGGCGCCCGTGTGGAAACGAGGCAGGGCCCGCGAGAGGCCTTCGGGGGAGTGGGCCCAGCTGGGGGGCGAGAGCGGCCACGGGCTGTACCGCCCCTTTTCCTCAACTGTCCTGCATAAAGCACGACACGGGGCGTGTGCCTGACGTGTTCTCGCCCTTTCAGGTGCGGAGGAGGAAGTGGAGAAACACGGCACTGTGCGCCCGCGTCCACCGCAGCGTCTGGGAGCCTTTCGCGCTCCGATGAGCCCCCGGCCGCGCGCTCACAGGAACGCGGGGCCAGATGTGTTCACGCCCAGCGTGTGACTCGCGGCGTCGCAGTGGTGCTTGACGCCGCCGGCACCTGTGGTTTTGTGGGCACGCCCCGCTCCGCCTGCAGCCCTACCTGCCGCGTGCCTGCAGTCCCGTTCCAGCCAGTGCCTCAGCAGCGCGTGGCTCTGGTCTTGCAGCGAGTTGGGGTTCTCGATCCGTATCTGGTGCACCTGCTCCTCGGTGAAACCCAGCTCTCTTGCCAGCTCTAGGAGAGAAGACGTGACCCCGTGGGCGCACTGACCCCACATCCTGACCCGTGACTCTGGGTGGCGTGCCCTAGCGCTGTGAGTGGCAGGGTGGCCGTGCCACGCGTAGAAGTGACTCTCACATGCCTTTGTCCTTCTAGCACGTTGCGGATTTTTCTCTTCAAACCAGGTATAGAAAGAATCGAGCACCGTCATAACGGAAGTGGCGACACGGAATCCCCACATTCGGAAGAGACCATTAGCACTAGCTTACACTCTTAATCCAGATAATGGAAAAGAAAGGACTGACAGCAGGAGAAACAGACCATTTCTCACTTTTAATCATCGTTAGGTGACGTGTTAAGTACTACGAATCCTGTTTCTGAACACGTGGATAAACGCTAGCTGTGGTTATACCGTGGTGGTTGAATAAACCCCTTTGACTCAACATCATATGAGTAAAATATCTAGGAAGCATTAATTGACCCAGGAAAGAAGCCCCGAATTCTTCCTTTAAAGTCTACCGCTGACATTCCCTATAGATGCTCATACATTGTGGTGTGTACGTGTGTAAATGAGGTGTCCTCCTTGTAGGATGATTTGCCAATATCTTTCAAAATTAAAACTATGCAGACCCCTTACCTGGCAATCCACCTGTGGAAATATGCCCTATGGGAACACGCACAAAAGTGTACCAGCGCACGGGCACCCTTACAGCCATCCGCGGGACACAGCCTCAGTCCCCATCAATAAAGGGCACGGATAAAACGCTGGCAGCTCCGCACAGCAGCATTAAACAGCCATTTCAAAGAACGAGACAGATGTGTCTGTGGTGATGGAATACTTACAAGGAAAATGAAGTAAAATCTTACTTATTTTAAAATAATAGGCATCGATGCCTTGGACACATGAGAAAGCATTAGCAGTTAACCCTCAGGAGCGGGGCCAGGAGACTGACTTTTCGTCTTCCTACCACTCTGCACGGTGGTGGGGTCTGAATTCTTAACAGGTACAGAGATATTACATTTAATAGATAATGTGTACATACGCATACATTTAAGCAGCAAAATAAAGTAATTCGAGATGTCGTTTATTTCGTAAGTCAACCAGGGATATTCTGCTGTCCTTCCTTCCCCTAAACTCAATTAAATAACTCTGATCAGTTTTTAAAGAAAACGGCTAAGCTTCCTGCTTCCAATCTTACTCTACATGATCGATTATCTCTGTTAAGGGTATCTGGACTCCTACTCATCACCAAACGTTTAAGAAACTGAAAGGAGCTGAATATTGACAAAGTAGTCGCAAGAAATAGAAAAGGAAGTGAGGCCAGACAAAGGCAGGTCAGGGGACGGCCGATCCTGCCCTGGCGCGTCGGTCACGGGCGAGGTGTCAGAGCACAGATCACGATCCGTAAGTGAACCGTACTGATTTTAGAATTCGCTTTTCCTTAATAAATTATTCAACACGTATTATAATTTCTACTCTTAATCATTCCCATTTCTCAGAAAATTGGTGCAGCATCTCATTCATAGGTATTTCAACATTCACCCAACGCAGATTTTAGCACCGTTCTAAGTAGGCAGCCCTGGTTAAATCTCAAATTGAATTTTATGACAATGACACGTAACAGTGATTCTGGAACTCGGCAGTCTCCCTGAAGCTCAGCTACTCACAGCTCCCAAGGGCGTGGAGTGGGCTGGCACCCCCATTCTCCCAGCCCAAGCCGCAAGCACTCCGGATCTGAGGCGGCAGGCGGCCTGCCCAGCTCACGGGGCGAGTCGACGAGAGCCTGTCCCCCAGTCCACGGTTCCTCCCCTCCTCGCCGCCCCACACGGTCGTCCTCAAGGGACGAGCAAGGGCCTTTTCACTGTCAGTGACACTTGGCGAGGCAGCTGTGTCATTTAGACCAAGCAGGTTTCACTGACAAAGCCATTCACGCTCATCTTACCTGTCCAGCTGAAGCCGAGGTGATCGGCGACACACGCCAGCCTTTCCGCCATCCAATCCCGCTCATCCTGCTGATCTACAGAAGGTCAAAAACAGAAGGGCCAGAGATTGTCTACGGTCGGAGAGGACCCACAGTGCGGTCACCCCCAGAAAGGAAGCGCTTGTCCAAATATCTGGTAACAGCACAATTTAGTGATTACATTTTAAATCATATTAAATTGTGTGTTTGCCTGATTTCTGGAATGGAATAGAGAATAAATCTAATATGAATCATGAAAACCATCTGCTTCCATATCTCTTTAATCAAGACTAGTCACAGGACATAATCACATAAATTGCTAATTTCCAGTCACGTTGGGACTTTCCTTTTAAATTATCTGAGAGAATGCTGCCCACCAGAAAATAGTCATCTCTCTCACTAAACACCAGAGAAATCATAAATGGGATGTGGAAGTGGAGTTATCGTTCAGGACCTCCTGTCACTGTCCGTGGCAGCAGAGGTCACTTCCAGGTCACACGTGGAGGACACTGCATCACAGCCGAGATTCCCATGAGACCTAGACCCTGCATTGACCAGACCATCCTGAGTTTTTCTCAGTGTGGCCAGAAACAGCATTTGCCTTGGTCCCGGTGACGCTGGGAGGAGGAAGGGTGAGAGTGGTGGGTGGGTATGTGTGTGTGCGCGCGTATGTGTGCGTGTGCGTGTGCGTGTGCGCGTGCGTGTGTGTGCGTGCGCATGCGCGCTGCGTTAGTGAGTATGCGTGTCTTCTGGGCGAAGCTCCTGTCTGCTTACTATGAAGTAAGCTCATATATTACTTCCACAAACTATAATTTTCCCATTTATTTTTAACCCCCATTAATTGATGATGGGCAGCATTTTAGTTCATGGTATTGTGACATTCTTTTATAACGTAAATTTAAGAATAATAGTCTTTATTGTAGAGATATTGGAAGATCAGAGACTACTTTTCAAAGCCATCTAAGGTTTCCTTTTTTTTTTTTTTATAATTGAGAGCCATTATCCCCTCACAGTCAGCCTAAATCATGCAAAGTTTGAGTTCTGTTGTCTGCTGCATCTCATCAAGTGCCTTCCCCATCCATTCATATCAACGAAAAGCACATTTTACCTGTTTGTTTGCTTAAAGTTTTACCAAGGGTATCTGAAATCCAAGCTTTCTGAATCAAGAACAGATCCACAAAATTGGAATTTCATGATACGTAAAATCTTCTTGAGCCAATGGCTTCCGAATGATTACAAAAGTAAGTGTGAGTTATTTTCAAGTGCACAAAGGCGAGAAGACAAAGCAGTGAATCTTCGTAATATGAAACCCAACCCAATATACTGGTGTGCAAAAGCAGAAGAGCTGAATCTGCGGCTCAGCCTGGCCCTCAGGACAACAAAACTCAAAGCTGGCATGGCCTCGCGTGCAGCGGGGCAGGGGCGCCGTCGCCGGCCACGGTCACGCTCCCGTGAGCATTCTCGTTATTCAATCTTGAGATTGTTTCCACAGACGAGAGTGTACAGAGAAAGCACACGACACGAAGGGCTTACACAAACACAGCGACCGGTGAAAGCATAAAGAAAACGAGACACGAATCGCTAAATAAAACAGACACACGAGAAAACCACGCCGGGCTTAGGACATGCGTGCGCAGCACAGGGACCCCGGGGGTGGCAATACCTTCAGCATGGTCATGGCCATTGTCATCAGGGATGCGCTCAATCAGAGTCTCAACGGACTCATCCCAGATGGGCCTTGTGTCAAAGATGTCCTCGGGGATTGAGTGCTCGGTCTCAACAGGTGGCAGATTCTCGGTCACCGAGACTTCCAGGGCACTACTGCTCTCCTCGTCGGACGCTACGCCCTGCTGCTCCCTCTCTGACTGTGCCAGCCTATCTGCCAGCCTGGACGCCTCATCGCTGACCTCCTCGAAGAACTCAATGGAGCCCCTGCAGAGGCCCAGGAGCCGCTCCTGCCCGCCCCAGGGGGGGCTCGTGGCCCCCGCCGGCTCCGACTCCTCCGCCCTCTCCCTGCTCTCTGCTGCTGCCTCCAGGTCACTTCTGCCGCCCCCCGCACACCTGGTCTCTGAGCCCAGGGGGCCGGCAGCAGAGTCAGACCTGCTCTTGCCGGCCACTGCTCTGCCTGGCTCGCCCTGCCCCTGAGGAGCCAGTGTCTCCTGCAGAGACGAGTCCACAGGCAAAGGCCACTGCTCAGCTACTGGGACGGGCACTTCCACGGGGACCTTCGAACCTGGTTCTGCTTCCTCCCCTTCACTGTCGTCCTCTGGGCTGGACAGAATGTCCTCAGAGAGGCCAAGCTTGTGCCCCGCAGTGGGAGTGGGCCTAGTCCTCACGGGGCCCCTGGCCTTGCCCTCCGCAGAAGGCACGCTCTCCATGGCGGCAGTAGGGATCTCAATGACCGACCTTTGCTCCTCCGGGGAAGAATCAGGAGAGCCACCGTCCTGGCCCAAAGGAGCACACCTGGAGACCGTGGGCAAGTCCACCTGAGCTTGTGCCACCGGCTCAGGGCACCAAGGGCCAGCTGTCCACTGCCCCCCGGACAGGGCGGGGGAAGTGGCCTCTGGTGTCAACGTGTCTGTGGGGGCAGGGGTCGCTGTGTGGGCGTGAAATGGAGCGTCGGAAGCAGGGATGCCCTCCCCCTCCCTGCTCGGGCTGTCTGGGACCACGTCGGCGTCACGGTCCACTGAGTCTTTTGATTCTGCCGGTGCCAGTGGCTCAGCGGACGTCTCCAGCTGTGGGGGCTCAGCAGCAGCGTCCCCTTCTTTCCTGTCCTCAGAGAGCGCCTCTTCTTTGGATTCTCGCCCAATTTGGAAAAAGTGGAAACTTTCGTCTGCATAGGGCCTCCTGGTCATGTCAATGGCGCCACTTCGGGTCATCTCAAACAGCTTGCCCTCCTGAAAGAGGAACGGGTTCTGCTCGCTGGCCGGGGTCCCCTCCTCAGTGGGCGTCCGGGCAGGAGTGGTGTCAGGGGTCGTGCCCTGTGACTGTCTGTCTACCATCAAACCGAATATCTTCTGCTCTTCCTCCTTCACCCGGGCCTCGAAGGCTTCGTCGTCCTCACGGATTTCACTCCAGGAATCAGACTCCACTTCGGTTTTCGTGATGATGACTCTGCTCACCTGCCCGCCGCCGACTGCTGCTGGGTCTGGCGTCGTGGGCTCCGGGGGCGCGGTGGCCCCACCTGACGGCACTTCCCACAAGGCACTCTCCAGCGCAGGCTCTATTTCCACACTCTGGTCCCTGACATTGGATTCTTGGGGATCTGCCACCACTGCGTCTTCAACAGAGGATGCGATTGTCATAGAACACACTTCGGAGGAGTGAAAGTTTGTGTGTCTTGCGTCTGTTTGGGTTCTGCTCTCCTCCCTGGAGAAAAAAGTCTGGGAAGGAACGTTTTCGTAAGGGCTTACGACCTGAGGGTCACAGGCTTCTCCAGTCTCAACGGGGTCGGCCGCCAGGACGTCCGTGGACGGCCGGTCTGTTTCAGTCGTGACTGACGAGTCCTGAGTGGCGCCGCCCGCTGGTGAGCCCGCAGAGGCTTGGCCGGTCTGTGTGACCTCTCCTTCTGTAGTAGGGGGTGGAGCGGTCACGTCTCCTTCTAATTCTTTTCCCTCAGATGCTGGACAAAGAGACAGAGAGGAGAATGATGACAAGCCTTCGCTGGGGACACCGATTTGTGGAGATGCTGCTCGAGAAACAGTGAATTCTTCTCCTTCTGTGTCCCTGTCCCCTGCCTCTCTGTCCCCCGTGTCTCGGGCAGCTAATAGCGCCTCGTGGATGACCGGCTCCTCGTGGATGACCAGCTCCTCGTGGATGACCCGCTCCTCACCGCCATGGGCACCAGAGGGACTGCGGAGGCCTGGAGGGGCGGGCGTGGCCGGTCTGCGCGGAGCCCCCACCTCACAGCCGTGGCCGATGCAGGGTTTCGGAGAGTCGGCACCTCTGTCTGCATCGTCACAGGGTGTCTCTGGGCCGTGGGCGGTGGGGACGGCGTCACGCCGCCTGTCTCCATCTCTTCCCTCGTCTGAGTCACCTGGCTCTTCCTGAGCATCTTCCTTCAGCTTGAAGGTGTACTGCTTGGGAGCCGGCCGGACGTGCACGTCTTCGGGGCTGGAACCGGAGTCCGAGCTGGACGGCCGCGGGGACGGAGGCTGCACGTGAATGACGGGCTCGGGCGCGAGGCCCGCGTCGGCGGCTCTCCTCGGCTGCGTCGGCTCTGGCTCGCTCTCCGGGGAGGGAGAAGCCGTTCTGCTCTCTGGTGTCGCCCCGCTGGGGCCGGCGCCGCCCTCCCCCGCACGCCCCGTGTGTCCTGGTTCATCGGCGTCTGCGGGGCCGTCAGTGTCCAGCTCTGGGGCCGCGCATGACTCCTCCTGCCTGGCTTCTCTTCTGCAGTCCCTTTTCTGTCTTGCTTCCTGTTCCAGCTCGTCAAAGGTTTTGATTTTGGTTACCATCTTAAACATCTCCTCTTCGGGTGTGAACCTCTTTTGCTCCCCATTTTCCGAGTCATCCTCCTCCACACACTCATGAATCACAGCCGGTTTCGGGGTGCTGGTATCTGAGGCTTTGGGCGTGACCTCGTAGCTAACTTCCTCAGAGCTGGGGGTGTCAGGGGAGAGGGGGCTCTTCCCCGAGCTCTCCACGAGAGACGTCTGCTCAAGGCTGTCATCCTCGGCACTGCCGTCTGGGTCTCGGAGCAGCCGGCAGCGCACGGAGGCCACTTCTGTCAGAAGCTCTGTCTTGGGGACGGCTGCGGGCAGTGGGGAGTGACCTAGGAGAGCAGCCTTCACCTTGGGCTCCACAGGGCTGCTTTCGAGGGAGTCACGGCAGGGGGACTCTCTCAGAGGGCTGGGCTCCAGGGAGTCCGGGGTTTTGTGTGACGAGTTGTCCTCCAGCACGGGGCTGGCCTCCAGGGAGTCCCTGTGGCTCACTGCCAGGGACTCGTCGGCCCCCGGGCTGAGGACCTCGGTGCTGGGGCGAGGGAGGGCGAGCTCCAGCCCTGGGGGGCTGCGGGGAGCTGCGGGGCGCTGGCGCTCAGCCCCAGGGCCCGTCCTGACAGCTGCCTCAGGTGGCGAGGGCTCGGGGCTGGTGGGTCCCTGAGTGTCACAGTCGGCTTGTGTGTCGTGGGAGCAACTAGCGTGTGCAGGCGGGCCCTCGGTCAGCCCCGCGGGTGTTTCTGCTGCTGAGGACACAGCACCGCTGAGGCCGTTGTCTTGGGGTTCGGGGCCCATTGCTGTGGAGGGGTCCGGGGTGGCCTCCATCGGCACGCGCCGGGCCTGGGGCTCTGCGCCCTCCATGGCGGCCGCTCCTGGCTCCTCAGCGCCGTCGGGAATGCCCTTGGCCATGGAGCGTGTTCCTGAATGAGTTTCTGCTGCAGCTTCTAACACGGCAGTTTCACTTGTCTCCCCAAGCTGCTCACGGCCTTTCTTGGGTGAGAAGGAAAGGCTCTCGGGGCTCGTCTCGGGGGTCTCCGCCAGGCCCTCATGCTTGTAGCTCTCCTCGGAGCTGACCTGAGGGGTCCCCTCCAGCAGGCTGCCACACGGAGACCCCGCCGCGCCGTCAGGCTTCAGGCTTTCACAGCTGCCATCCAGAGCCCCCCGGCAGAAGGACAGAGCCGGGGGGTGCTGCTCCATGTCGCCCAGTGGGAGGGCCGTGTCGAGGGGACTAGTGAGCACCTGGTCCAGGAGCAGCTGCGCCTTCTCTGCCTCGTCGCCCCGGCGGAACTGCTGGTACTGGTCATTGTCTTCCAGCTCCTGCTTGATGACCTCCGAGAAGTCGGTGGAGGTCCTCCTGTCGGGGCTGATCTGGAGCCCCATGTCCCCCGGCTCGCCGGCCGGCCCCTCCTCGGGCACCGGCTGAGCGGGGACAGGCATCTGGGGGCTGGCGGCCGGCTCCTGTCCTCCGGCTGCATCTTCGCGCCGACACCCGCCGGAGGAGGCACGGGCCCCCCTCGCGCCTGTGCCCGGAGGTCGCGGGCCTCGTTTGAGCGTCTGAGTCTCCGCTTTCTGTGCCTCCTTCTGGGGGGGCGTCTGCCCTTTCTCTTTTTCTGCTCGGCCTTTGCCTTTTTCCTGAGGCGGCTTTGGTTTTGCTGATTTGTGCTCGAAGAGCCCGGCCCTGTGTTTTGAGGGGTCCTGGCCTGCCTGGAACGCCTTCATCAGCTCCCGGACGGACATGCTCTCCTCAATCCGCTCTGCTCTCCAGGTGGGGGACACAGGTGCTTTTTCAGTTTTCCCGGAAGGTGACACCGAAAGGCGCTTCTCAGTTTTCCCAGGGGTGGATACAGATGGGTGCCTTTCTGTCCTTCCGGCTGGTGACACAGGCAGGCGTTTTTCTGTTCTCCCGGGGGATACCGGTGGGTGTTTCTCCATTCTTCCAGAGGGCGATACAGGTGGACGTTTGTCTGCTTTACCTGAAGGTGACACGGGGGAGTGTTTCTCGGTTTTACCTGATGAGGCCCCAGGGGAGTGTCTCTCAGTTTTTGTCGAGGGTGACACAGGGGAGTGTTTCTCGGTTTTGTCGGTCTTACTTGGTGGCGACACAGGAGGATGCCTTTCAGATTTTGCAGAGGAGGAAAGAGAAGAGTGTCTTTCTGCTCTGGAGGAGGGGGACTTCAGAGGGGGCGACGCAGCCACATGTGGCCTGTGGCTCGTCCTCCTGGGCACTTCCTCTTTGCCCTTGACTCTGACGGGCAACTTGCTCCGACCTTTCTGCTCATCTTCCACCCGCTTCTGAAGGGCCTTCACTTTGTCCTTGATGGAGCCGATGGGCGTTTCCTCCACGAGCGGCGACGTGGCCTTGCCGGCGGGAAGGGGCTCGGGCGCGAGGCGCGGGTCGCCGTCCGAGGACTCCTCTGAGCCGCCTCTCTGCGGCGGGGCGGCCCCCGCGCCGGCCGGGGACCGCTCCTCTTTCTGCGTCTGCTTCTCTGTCAGTTTCCTCCTCACGGGCTTCTTGACGCCCAGGCCTGGTTTGGGCTGTGGCTGCGTTCTCTGCGGCTCATCTGGGGGGCTACCTTTCCCTTCACTTTCGGGGCCCCTGGCCCCGGGCACGGCCGGCAGCTCCTCTCCCTGAGCAGCCGTGGGGCCCTGAAGACCCTCGGTGGGGCCGTGCGCATGCGCCGTCCGGCCCGCGGCCTCTGCGTCTGCCCTCTGCCTGGCCTCCTCTACCTCCTCATCGCTGACGATGACCCACCCGTCTCCCACTGACTCCCTCTCCGACTGGGGTCTCGGGGCCCCGCCGCCTGCCCCCGTGCAGGCTCCCCCCCTGAGGATCTCGTTCACTCGCTCTAAGTCCTCCTTGACTCTCTCAACGATTTCGAAGGGCTCCCCCGGCTCCTCCTCGGTGGCCCTCGCCAGCTCTTTCACTTTAAGGGGACCTGCCCTGTCGGACACATCTGTGGTCAAGAGGGCTGTCATCTTGATCAGGTCTTGCTTCATCTCAGAAACTTCCGAGAGCAAGTCCGGACTCGCCAGGACGGGAACGTCATTAACCAGGTGACTTTTCAGGACAGATGTTTCTGTAGATTCTGTCTCATCATCTTTGATGTGAATGAAAAACATTGAAAGTAAAATGGAAATCAAAGGAGATATTGGCAAATGTAATCAGGAGCCAAAGGACACAGTGTCTTTCCTGTCGTGCTGGGGGAACAACAGAAATGGGCAGGGGTGGCGGGTCCACGAGGTCTCAGGGGACAAAAGCAAAGCAAGGCTAACGGAATAAACTGAAAAGGAAAAATGAGCAGGAAATAACTTGCTTAATTTTCTCACTTGTAGGACATCCACACATACAACAAAGTCCTAACAAATAATCAACACACAGACACGCACACGAATCAAATCAAAACCACCAGCGATCACAGTGAAATTACACAGAGGTATCTCAAGATTGTTCAGATGTTACAGATCAATGTTGAAAGAAAAATAAACATGAGAAAAAAGGAAAAAGCATCAGACATTGCAGAAAGCTCATTTCCTCTAGGAGGAAGCCAGTAGGCAGCAAACTCAGAACGACTTCTCGCGAGGTGTGTACACTTCAAACCACACAGACATCTGGGATGCAGCACGTCCCGTTCTGCCAGTGACCGTATAAGCGACTATGTGGACACGTCTGAATGAGCTGCACACCGGCATTTCCTCTAAGGAAGGGCACACCTGACAATGAACCAACGGTCTGTGCTGAGAGGCACGGTCCTTTCCTTGGAGTGCCCTCCTTGTTTGGACACATGATGGATAGACCAAGGAGGGAAAGAAAGGAAAGAAAAACAACAAAAACCACCATAGTGATGAAACGTACATGTGAGTCCAAAGTTAAAATGTGATGCATGGCCACCGACACGGAGACAGTCACACGGACACACGCACAGTTATGTAAGCCAAGTTATTTCCATGCAAAGCAAAGGTGGAGCGAAGCCGGGAGAGGCGGCCAGCCTCGCTGAAAGGCACAAGCAGGAGTGGGGAGAGATGGGGACGGACACGTGGCCCATCACTGTGGTGAAGCGTGCACACTCGGGGCGCCCTTGGCGGGCCGTCCCCGCCAGAGGCCAGGCACGGACGCAGCCTCAAGACTGACCCCTGGAAAGACAGTGGGAGAGCGTCCCTCCAGCAGAGCCTCCTTCGGAGATTACTTTATACCCAGAGGAATAGCATTTAATAACTGTCTTTACACTCAAAGAAAACCGAACAGGAGTCTATGTTTGAAAATTTTAAAACATTCACAACACCTGGGAGTCGTTCAGGAGAATCCGTGGCATTACAGCCGCATCGTAGTTTTATAAGCCGTGAGCCACGTGGATGGATGAATTTTTAATCCCTGTGAGTTTGTTTCCAAGGAATGAAAAAAGGAGGACCATCTAAATAAACACAGTAGTCGTGAATGAGAAAGTGGGAGAATAAAGTAAAATCTCCTTTAAAAATGGAAATTCATGAAGGCACTGATGACATCTCGTCTTTTTAGTAAACAAAAATGCCTTCTCTTGAAAGGATCATTATTTGTTGAAGAAATATCCTCTGTGAATATCCATATGTAAAAATATACGAAAATAATTTCATCAATACAAATTTGTTCAAATAGAAACCAATTAAAAGATCCAGAATTCAAAACATTCCAGTCCTAAGTAATGATTTAACATGAGGGGAAGGAAGCTCTCAATCAAAAGCATTTTAGTAACTTAACGGTGAATTACACCGAGCAAGGACTTCGGAACTCCGGCCCTCAGGTCACTGCGCGTGGCCCCACAGCCATAGTGACGTGGCTCTCAGTTCTCTCCTCATGGGGGGTAGCACCCTGAAATACGGTGAATCAAAATAAATCTTAAAATAAATAACCATCAAAAATTAGAATTTTCTTCTAAATCACGTGGGGCATAAAATGAAAAATACAAACAAAAAACCTGAAAGATTCAAGTTCTTCTGTACAAGAAGCCAGAATCTCCAGAAATGGGCCGACAAACAGAAACGTTAATTGAGTGTGACACGCCTCCAGTGAGTGTGACACACCTCCAATGAGTTCTAAAATAGTTCTCATAAGGTCTGTGAAAACCAGTTCCTTCTGTAAACTTATGTTTGGGATTTGCATCATTATTTAAAATATTAGCTCTATAATACTACACTGCGTTAATTAGTAATTCCATCCAGGAGGTTTTAATTTTTGAATTCATGGCTCTTTATTTTTCACAAGAGTCCGTTTGACCTCAGCCCTCAAGAAGGCAGTCACGCTTCGCCACGGTAAGGGGTGCGGGGGGGGGGGGGGGGCTGGCCCTCGCTGACAACTAGTGAGACAGCGTCACTTTCGCAGGTGCAGCTACAAAGATTAGGAGTTCTCTGCTGAAGTCAGCGTGGGTTGATATAAAAAGTGACACTGTCGCATCAGTGTTTTTAAAAAAATGAGATGACAATGTCATGCTAACGAACGCACAGAAACGGCCGGGTGGGTGTGTAAACAACAGCGCAGCGGCAGCGCGGTTAACGGACACCAAAAGAAAGTGGATGCTCAGATGGACAGTCAGCGCATCGTACTGCTGATTAGATCACACATTAGAAATACTTGCAATTTAACTGGCCAAGCTGCTTTTCTAAATATATATTAACGATTAATAAGAACACAAAATGTAATCATAGTGGTTAGTCATGGCAACTAGCTTGCATCTTAATTCATGCTTCTCTTTATTGTAGCCAGCTTTCAAAAAAACTTAATTTTAGTTAAAATCTTACTTTTTTCTGATGTCATATCGATCTGAAAGAAAACATACATAAATTGAACAGTTACAAATAGCGTCTTGTCCCCCAGGCCCTCGTGTGCACAGTCAGCTCCCGTTCACAAGCTACACGGGGGGACACCGTGCTGGGCGAAGGACAGCATTTCTGCAGGTCTCCCCGAGTGTCTCCTCACTTCCCACCCAAACTCTGAAAACACAAATCTCCTGTCCAGACACTGGGTAGAAAGCCCTTTCTAGCACGTCATCCCTGGGGAGACAGGGTCCAGGGCGTGTCTGATGTTAGAAATATTCACTAGGGAAAAGGCCGGGAGGAGAATGAAGCAGGTATTAAACGGTAAGTGTCAACTTAGCTGAGAGAAAGAACACACAGCATGCCAAGGAGACGGTCCACAGACGTAGTAGCTTCAGTATGATTAATTCTAAGCCAGACGTGCAATGTCAGAGAGTCCAGAGTGCATCGACCACTCTGAACGGTTCCTGAGAATATTCAACAGGAAGCCAGGCCCCTGATGGGAAACCCGGTCTGCGTGTGGCAAGTGGGGGCGTGGCCACTGGCCCGTCGAGAAGGAGCGCAGGCACCACTGTGCACAGCGGGGCCGATCGAGTCGCCCGGCACAGGAAGGAAACAGGACGTGTGACACACAGAGGGCCTGGACACTGAGGGAGAGTGGCCGCAGTCTTATCACAGGCTGACCGTTCTCACGGTGACACCTGGCAGGACGAGTCTACACCACGGCCGGGGCGTCAGGGGATTCTCTGAACCGATCAGGACTTACATCTTAGCCGTGGCCACAAGGCTGTTTATTACATTTTTCTTTATGTTTTTGCATTTCAAATCCATCAGGATAACAACTAGTATATTTAAAACATTTACATGCAGCTATAGCAATTGCATTTGTCTACCTTAGAAACAGTAGCCAATATGTTAACAGGTAAGTGTAAGGACTTCTGCAATGATTTCTTCCTTTCTAAGATAATGTTTGGGTATTTTCAGATCTTTACGAGGGAAACAAACGCTTGCTTGAACTATGGAAGCAGGTGTCATTGAAATGGCTATTTTCAGTCAAGATAACCTCTCTAAGACTTGCCTGCTTCATCTGTGATGGAGGGCAACCCTCCACGGGTGACGAGAGACAATCGCTAAGGCACACGGAGGGGCGGGTAGGGGCCCACCGTGTCCCCACGCCACAGTCTGCACCGTGAGGCCTCTATGGTCTGGTGGATGGACCACACACCTCTTACAGGTTGGGGCTCGGTGGTTCTCAAACATACTGGTCTTAAGACCCTTTTAAACGCCTCAAAATTATTAAGGAGCCTGAAGAACTTTTATATTTGATATGAATAAATAAATATCTGTATTACAAATTAAGCTGAGAAAATGCTGGAGCCCACGTAAACACAGGCACACATTCCAGAGTGTCTGAGTGTGATGCATCACAGGTACTGTAGCCTCTGGAAAACAGCGCTGCAGCTCAGGAGGATATGCAAGTTAAAAGGCGAATACCCTCCCAGAACTATGAAGAGTTTGACCTCCAAGCATCTCCAGACCAGCCTTGAGAACCCCGAGGTAACGGTTTACTCTGCGCTGGGTGGTAGAGACGTCTCTGCTGCCACAGAGAGACAGGTGACAGTGCGGAGGGGAACCTGGCTGCTCTGAGGTCAGGCCACAGACGGGAACGCAGAGGCTCAGCGGGGTTAGGACGAAGAATAACAGTGTAACCCTCCAGAGGACACGGTGCGCCGGTGCACCTCGCTAGCATCACAGGATGACACAGCCGTGAACAAGCGACAAGGTCACAAATTACCTCTTCCTCCTGTTCTTGGTCTGACTCTGACTCCTTGTCGCCCCAGATGCCATGCAGGATGGAGAGAGAGCAGGAAGAGCAGAGAGTTTAGCAGACGAGGAAAGGTCGAGGACCCTACCCACACACATCAACGGGCGAGCCTCGGCTGGGGCGCCCACATCTCCTCACGAACCATTTACAGCGGACAGGCACAAACACTGAGGAGCGCTGACTGAAATGCAAACGTCTGCAGATTCAAGCGACTCAAGAGGCGACATTATAAACATCCTAATTTCAGATGCTTGGTCACCCACAGCCTCAGAGTTTGACATTTAATGGATCTGTTGGCACACGTCTGTAGAGGTGGGGATGGTCATACCCCAGCCATTACAGAGAGTGGCTGAGAAAGCTAAGAGCCACAGAGACACGTATGGTGAGCACAGTCTCACTACACAGGCACCACTGGAGAGCTGTGTTATAACAGGGAGCTCCTGAATGCCAGAGGCCACCTGAGGTCGACAAGGCCTGGCATCTTTTCTGTCTGGCTTTGCGTAACCAGATGGAAAGCTGTCCTGGGCCATCGCAGCACTGACGACGGTCCCATCTGTCTTGACTGAGAAACGCCATGTAAAAATAGGGCATGTGCTCTCTTTACGGCACAGTGAAAGCTCACCGAAATCAAAGGCAGAGCTCATTCACCTTCGGACAGACACTGCCTTTCATTCTCGACATGTAAGAACTTACAGCATTAAGTGTGATGCCACGAGCTTCTCTGTGTGCCTGACCTCTATACGAGAATAATGTATTAAGAAAAACTGGCTGGTGGGTATAAAGAAGTACAGGAAATGCTTTGTTCTGTGGAGCCCAGATTCAGGGTTTTGAATCTATTTCTACTCCAGAGCTCACCTGCCATTACTCGACCCGCCCCCCCCGCCCCCACCGCCGCCGCCGCCCCAGTCTCTGATAATGATACCGACAAGGGGTGCGACCCCTACAGGCCGCGTGTGGGAGCTTCCCATCTAAAACGGATACTGGTTCAAACTTCTTTAATAAAAAAAAGAAGTTATTCCCAACATTTAATCCATGCAGTCGTCTTCTTTGATTTGACCGGAGTCATCGAGAGGAGGTCTCCACACCCCAGAGCGACCGCAGAGCGACCGCAGAGCAGGAGGTCTGCACGGGCTCTGGGTCACCATGAGTGACGTTCTCCTTTTCAACAATGTTTCCCATCTGCGCCTTGTAACAAGGGAGCATTTTCTATACTAATCATGTTAATGGTTAAAAAATTAATTCGATCTTCCTGAAATACTCTAGGTTTTAAGATGAACAGGTAATTATTTTAGCAACTTAAAATATGAGGTTGCTCTGAATTTAATAATTAGAGCCCACCTATAAGCTGGTCGTAAACAGAAGCTAATGAGCTCAGAACATTTTGGCACCAAAGGTACCAATATGGTCCCAGGAAAGCACATAAAAACAATAACGAAGACCAAGCCATTAATTCCATTTTTAAAAATTAATCCAAAAATTTAAATCTTAAAAACAAATTTTCTCTCTTCTATATCCAATATGTATCTATAGAAAATTTCCATCAAAGTAAATTTAATGCAAAGTAACATAGAGCTACTTTATTCCTCAATTGGAAAATAACGAGTTTGACAGGATCAGAAATGACGGTCACGTGTGTCTCTGTATCTCTGCTTTTATGCTGTAAAGGACCTGAAGGTCAGACCCTACACTGCCCAGACTGCAGTGCGGCGGACTTGACCTTACCTTTATGTAAAGCGGCAGGGTGATGTTTAAGTTGCAGATCGCTTGATGCACCAGGCCTCTGGTGGATTTGGGCTCCTTCATGAATGACAGTCGTCCGCAAGGTTCCTGAGTCGTGTCACGTACCTTGAACGAGAAAGGCATACATGCTTCACTCATATGTGATGCATACTGTTTCTTTTAAGTAGGTTGTTCTCAAAAGAATCAGGGCAGAATAAATTTCATTTGAGAATGCTAAACAAAGATTTTGAGGGTACTCCTTTT
Organism: Pteropus vampyrus; assembly: GCF_000151845.1. Classification (NCBI taxonomy): domain Eukaryota; kingdom Metazoa; phylum Chordata; class Mammalia; order Chiroptera; family Pteropodidae; genus Pteropus; species Pteropus vampyrus. The sequence goes on along the minus strand of NW_011889063.1, from coordinate 652,717 downwards.
TCCTTTTCCTATTATCACTTAAAATGACTTTTAAAAAAAAGCATTCCGCTTTTTAAAGAAATTGTGTCTACGGCCATGCCACCTAGAACACGCCCGATCTCATCGGATCTCGGAAGCTAAGCAGGGTCGCGCCTGGTTAGTACTCGGGTGGGAGACCACTTAGGAATATCAGGTGCTGTAGGTGTTAAAAAAAAAAAAAGAAAGAAAGAAAAAGAAATATTTAAAAAAATAATTAAAAAATAAAGAAATTGTGGTGAAATATACATAAATTTACCATGTCCATTTTTACACTTAACATTTTTAAGTGTGCAATTCAGTGGCATCAAGCACATTCACAAAGCTGCGCAGTTATCACTACTATGCAGAATTTCTTATCGTCCCAAACAGAAGCTCTGTCCCCACTAACCAATAACTCTCTGTCTTGTCTTCCTCCAGCTCCCAGTAACCTTGATTCGACCTTCTGCTTTACACACTTGCCTCCTCCGGGTGCCTTGTATAGTTAGTTACACAGTACTGTCCTTTTGTATCTGGCTAATCCCGTATGTACAGGCCACCCCGTCTTTCGAGAAACGTCTGTGTCGGTCCCTGGCCTGTTTTTTAAGTGGGCTGTTTACAGGACGGCTCTTGCACATCGGTGGCATGAGGCGCTAGCTTAATTACATAGCTGTTTGTTACTCAGCAGTCACTGCTGAGGCGTGGTGATGTTTCGGGACCCGCCTTTCACCAGGCCACGGCTCAGGGAGAGCCTCAACAGAGGTCTTGGGGGAAATGTAACAGATCTAAAAAAATTACAAGAGGTTCAGCGACACACGCTTGGGGAAATCAAGGGAGGTGAAGTTAGCAGAGGAGGCACTGACTGATGGTGCACCGCCTGGGACCAGCCGTCTGCAGCTGGACCGGTACCAGCTGATGGAGCCCGGCCCCGACCCGGCGAGGCCTCCAGGAGAGTGAGGACACTGCGAGAAGCGGAGAAAAGCCAGCGGCTTGAGAAATGGAGCAGAACGGAATTATCGCTTGCTTTTTATGTCACAAATTTCTCATTCATGTATCTTTGTCCCTCCTTAGAACCAGAATCTAGAGTGAAACTTGGATATGTCACTGCCAAACTCCTAACTTAAAGTTCCTAAACAGAGACAACAAATTCATGGTGCACTGAAGTGTCCCCACAAACATCTGTTGAGTGAATTTATGAAAGTATATCCAGTCTATAGCTCTGTCTGGGATAATCTCTTATTAGAGTGAGATGCTGGGTCTTTTGAGAGCTTTTGTTACAAAAGTTGTCACTTAGAACTCTTGTTCTGCACATGTGTGAAATTCATATTGTTACAACTCAAGCACAAATGTTTACAAGAAATGTTAATATAGTGAAGAAAAGAGAGAGACTTCCTGTAAAATGTGGGAAAAAACAGCCAGTTTTTCTAATTAATGAATTAACTATTTGTCCTTATTCTTAGCCTTTAAACATAGCCTATAAATAAAAACTAAAGTTGAACTTGAACTTTAAAAATAAAAAATTGTTAGTTTTCTAAGACTATAACATTTTATAGACATGAGGTTTTAAGAAAATCACTGGAAATGACTGAAACGCAAATACTCTCCTACTAAAGAAAGTCACGTTCTTACTTGATCTTGAATAAAACGTATTCCATGTAGGTATTACCTTGACAAAGAGAGGAAGTCTGTTTTCTTTAAAGGCAAAAAAACTGAATATGTGATGTTGGCCACTCTTGGTTAAAGGCACCAAGTTGCCAAAACAATCGACATAGATGGGTTTTCCTTCTAACACCTGGTAGGAACAGAGGAAAATAACAGAATATAACAGCTGCAATGGTTACCTCTTTACATAAAGCAGCGGTAGTACCGCTCAGCACGTTAAAACCTACACACAACACACTGTAACTTGCTGACATTTTGCCTCACCTGTGACAAAGCATGGACCAGCGCCCCCTCTTCCCGCTCATAATGGGAGCCTTCAAGTGCTTGGTGACATTTAATGCCAATGTTCTAATTTCTAACGTCGTATCATGTTACCCCCCCAAAAACCAATATAGTTTTCAATCCTAAGTTGAAATTCCTGATTGGGTAAATGTTGTTAGCACAGGGAGTCAGGTTTCTCAGCTGTGATAGCCAAAGGCCCACACTGATGAGAAGGTCTGAAATAAGACGAAATACTGCAGGAAAGCCCTGAACAGCATACGCTCACATTTACACAAAGGTCATACTTCCCGACTGTTTCCTAACTGCTAAAAATTAGTAACAGCCAGGAAAAGTAAAAACATCTCAACTGCTACAGTCACTTATGTACTTTGTCATAAATCATAACTTTTTCCAAGATAATATTTAAGTCTTTTACCTCCTCACATAGACTGACTAGCCCAACAGGATAGGTCCAAATTGGCTAAAAAAAGGCTGATTTTGGACCTTCACCCTCTAACAGATCGAGATATGGACTGGTCTTATTTCATTTATGGCTCTATTTATTGAATACTCCTGTGACCATCATCTGTTAATAAAGTGGGAACAACACGTGCCAACATCGGTTGTGTTTTAAAGACGAACCTCCACGTCCCGGCTTCTGGCCACCTCCGCGAAGTTTTCTTGCTGTTCCAAGGTCTTGTCCACCTTATCGTCGGTCATGCAGAAGCATCTCAGCCTGGCCTCGATGGGGTCGTGTGACTTGGCAAACACTACAAATTTGGCCATGTA
>NW_011889063.1:638616-647776 GCF_000151845.1 Pteropus vampyrus | reverse complement strand
TCCCCGAGCCGCAGGGCGTACCTGGCGGACACGTTGGTCGTGAAGGAAACGCATTCGCTGACAAACGTCAGCGGCGTCGTTCCTGTGATGTCCTCCCACTGAGCAGGGGTGGTTCCACCTGAAACGCGATTGTGGACAAAAGTTAGACGAAACTGCAGAATCTGGATTACGAAATAAAGGCTGTGGTTCTGGCTATGCTCACCAGTGTCACCCCATCCGCCCCTCACAATAATGCACGGGCAACAAAATGACTGAAACCAACATGCTAAAAACTGACACGGTGAGAACGGCGGACACCGCTTTTTGAGGAACCGAATTTAAGGGAGGTCATTTGAATAATTGCTTCAAATTATTAGGTGTGCTATTCTCGGTCTGACATTCTGAGGCTTTTATGGTAATTGCTAGGCTCTAAAGCCTGGCAGTTTGCATTGTACGTAGCTGATGATTTGAATAGATCCTCTGACCCAGTAAGGAGCTGAATGCTTTGTTAAAATCATGAAAAATCCAGGTATTTGGTTTCTGAACTTCATATTTTATATAATTATTTTCATGAAATAAAATTGTCTGTCAATTTTCAATTAAAAGTTGGCTGAAAAAATGCTTGGAAAATACTAAGAGTTCAATGAACACTGCAGGCAATGGACGAATGGACCAATGCTCCAGGCGAGCCTCTGTGGGTGAGAAAACCGCCAGGGAGGCCAACGCCCACTTCCCTTCCCACTGGGCAGAGGTGAAGGTAAAGCGGTCTCCGAGCGCTGCAGGGGGAAAACGGGCTTAAGGTGAAGAAAAACTGTGACTGGAGTTTCTTAGAGAAGGGGTGCGTTATCAAGGAAGGTCGCGGACACATATTCTCTCAGCCTCCAAGTACAAATCCTCAGCAGACAGGACAGAGTGAGACACAAATATCCAAACACCCAGGGCGACATACTTTCAAATTAACAAATACATCTAAGAAATGCTTTGGTACAAACACATCTGAGGACACAGGGTGGGAAGGACTAGATTAGATGGCGTCTAGGCCCCCGCGGTACCTGCACTGAATCATGACAAGGACAGGGTGCGCCTACACATTTTCAACCTTATGTCACTTTCGCACCTTTATGTTGCATGTGACAGAAGGTTAATTACACGTGGACTCAAAAGTTTTGGGAAGACACCCAGGAATGCTAATAACCAGAAGTCAGTGACTGAGAGATCACGAGTGAAGCGTACGCATCCCCCCCACGCTCATTTTAGCCCATGTATTTGAAAATTTTGCATGTTATTAAACTTATGGGGCAAAGTCTCATTGGTTTGTATCGTAAGTATAGACAAAATATTCTTAAGAAGGGAGAATCAAAGAGAGAACAAAATGAGGGTGACCATGCCTGCCAGGATGAAGGAGAGATTCGGAACAACACGTGAACGAGCAGGGGTGGCTGTCACCCCTACCGAGAACAGCACCAGTGCCACAGAGCCCCGCTGCACAGGGGGCTGCCAGCCCGAGGCGGCCGGTGGGCTGCCTCGCCCGCCACCCGCTACTGGGCACACAGCTGGTGCTCCGGGAGTCTGGTAGTGGACTCAGCTATTACAACCTCCAACGGAACGGACCAAAATTCATTAATCATTAAAAATCTATGCTTTGTTTTCCCAACGTTATTTCAACAGATCGATGGCCAACACATAACAAATTCCTAGACAGAAAAGTGAGGTTTGAACTCTTGGATCTAATTATTCAAGAGGATGCTTTCTCCATAGACATCAGATGACGTCTTCGGGGGAGGCCCAGAGGTGCACAGGATTGGCTTTAAAGCCCTGCTCTGCAAATACTTACATTAAACCGCCAGCTAGTCAAAGGACCCTCACAGCCTTGGTTTCCCTTCAGCAATGGGGTAAAGCCTCCTCGCGGGGTGCCCGCAGCCTCTCAAGCTGGCACACCGCCTCTCTCTGCACGTGCCAGTTCGTGTCCTTTAACCCCTGGGGCCCTCGTTAGTTAGGGTGCTTTCCTGAACTGACGCGTGTAACGGAGCAGGTGTCTCCTGACCGCTTCACAGGACCTAAGCTCCCTTCAGAACCTTCTGCTCGTGCCCTCACGTGACTCACCGGTTATGCTGCACAGCAGTCTCAGGGTTGGTGCGTCTCCCCCAAAACCATTCAGCGTGACGTCACTGGCAGCCTTGGGGACAGGGATGGTCATGGTGATTGGCTTGTGGAATTTCCGTCTTCTAGGTTCCAAAGTGACTATGGGGCTGAAGGTCGCTTTGCTGCCGAGGACCTTCCTGACCAGCTCACTGTGCGTGGGCTGAGCCTGTGCAGAGAACAGAGTCACCATCACCTCACCGCTTTGCGTCTCCCTAGCCAGTCCGGTGGCTTCTCAAGCGGACCTGGGAGCTGGCACTGTCACCAGCCCTCCGTCAGGCTCCGCGAGATCCACGCTTCGAGCGCCCCTGCCCCCCAGCAGTGCCAACCCCGCACCTGACAGCTGGTCCCTCCGCTGCCCGCCCACCTGCGGCGTACCTGCAGGCCCACGCGGATCCGCTTGGTCAGCGCGCCCTCGGGGAACACGGCCTGCACCTGCGGCACGACCGTGCTGCTCAGCACGCCGCCCTCGGGCCCAATCAGGTGGCTGTCCTGCTTGACCCGCGACACCACGGCGAAGTATTGCGGGAAGTCGCGCGTGACGATGCGGCAGATGCGCTTCCGGTCCAGGTCCTCGGCGCTGTCCAGCACTGCGGGCAACACAGGTGACCTCGCACCTCGATGGCCAGCGGCCAACCCGCCCCGCAAGCCCCGCCCATGGCCAGGCCCTGCCCCGGCAGCGGCCGCCCCTCCCATTTCAGCACCGAAAGGAGAAGCAAGGCTAGCCTAGACCACCGATGCCCGCGGCCCTAGGACCCCGGCTCCTGTCTGAGTTGCTCCGCGGGACAGGGCTTTCCCTCCCCCGCACTGAAGGAAACCGCATCTGGGTGCAGACGCCGTGTTTCCCTGCAGCCTGGGAAAGGGGGTTCCAGGGCAAAGCTGGAACGAAATCAACCTGCTGGGTCCTTGGTTCATGAGATGGACAGCAAATTGTTCACAGATGCCTTTTCTTTACAGATCCCAAAGTTACCTCAAAAACTAGTTACGGTGGCTTTAAGGAGTGCTGGGACCCTTTCAGTTCTCAAGGGCACAGAGCAGGCATGAAACCTGTCTTGCGAGGGTAAGGATGTGTTCATGTGTTTACTCCAGGGGGTGACTGTGTCTCAGTCATTGTGGATATAAAAAAAACGAGCAAGGTGATGAAATCAGGGTTTCGACAGTGCCCCGAAACCACTAATTTACCAAACATTCCTCTAACATCAGGAGGATGAGACTGTGGGCTTTTTATAAGTTGCGTTGGTGCAGATGTATAGTATAAGACAAAAAAATCAGACTGCTTTAGAAAGTAGAAAATTTGAACTAAGTGGATCACCAAATTCTAAGGGATTATGGGAAGTTGCTCATTTTCAGAAATCACTCACAACTCACTACTGAGGCAGGAAGGGCAACTAGGTCCTCTGGCCAGAGCGGACATGCAGGGCAGAAGCAGACGCCCCGGGCCCTGACCGCAGATGGCCGAAGCCGGGCGCGCTGGCCCATACCACGCACACTACACAGGGGCGCACTTCCAACACAGCGCACAAAAGCGCGCAGGTCGATCCCTCCGGAATGAGCTTCCCACACGTGTTGAGAGCTGCAAGGGGGTGCCCATCCGAGGACAAGACACCCATGCGCACAGCAGGGTCAGCGGCCGGTCGAGCTCAATGGGGGCAACACATCTGGTTCCAAGAAGGAGCCACAGCTACACGTGGCCTCGAATGTGATGGCCCTGGCCTTTCCCGCCTCGCTCGGGAGATAATGACCTACGATTTATCTCCCGTCCGCCCCTTGGAGGGGTGGGCCTGGCCCCTCACCTCGCTAAGCCTGGGCGGGCTGCGGAGGCCATTAAGGCAGCTGCCGTGACGGTCCGTCCACGACCTGGGAGCGCACCCGATGTGGCTGCCAGGCGTCTTGCCAGCAGCAGCTACACGGCTGAGCGTCCAGCCCGGCACAGGATTCGCTGTGCCCTTGGCACTCGGAGCACTGGCCTGTCTGCGTAGTTACCGAAGGCGGAACACGTCTCCTGCTTTGAGCTCTGGGACTGTGTCTCTGTGATCCCGAGGGGCCCAAGACGACCCACTCCCTCTGCCCGAGCTGAGGTGTTTCAACCTGCGGCCATGGCCGGGCAGGCCTGGGACGGAGCGAGCACAGCCCGCGTGCGCATGCAATTCAGCACTGGGTAACTCCCTCTTCCAATTGTGTGCACAAATCTGAGTGAACTTAATTGTTCTGTCTCCTTAATAACAGAAAAGGGAAAGAAATCTTATTCTATGGTGCACTGGTTATGGGCATATGCAAGTTTTCCAGTAGCGAAGCTTAGCACTTTTTCCAGTGTCCTGAATATCCCAACTTTCAAGTGAGGCATTTTTAACCTTTTCCCATTTGCCTTGAGAATACCCGTGGCGCCTGCGGCTGCTGAGTTTACCTCAAGATAACTCGCAGATCACAGTCCTAACCTCATCCCCAAAGTTTGCCATGAAATAGCTTGCTTTAGTTATTATTTTCGTATCATTCTAGTATATGGCCAGTCTTCGGAAATAAATGACGTGATTCTACTTATAGCATTGTTTTTAGTAGGTGAGTTGCTGAAAATGCCAAATCCTACAAAATGTAGCATTCCTATGCGTGATGTTAAATGAATACTGGCAGTGAGCCGCACCCTTTTTTTACAAACAGGAAAAAGGTTAAAAATCATGGAGTTCTTATCCAGCATCAGCTCATTTTGCTACGGAACAGCAGCCTTCCTTCTGTCCGGTGCTTTAAGCCTGAAACAGTTTACAGTGAAGTTGGAATGTGCTGTTGTCCCCTAACACGCTGAGATGTTACCACTTAAAGGATCTGGTCTTTGGTTTCCTGAACGTAATGGCAGAAGCGAGACCAGGCAGATGGAACGTGCCTCCCTACCCGATCAGCACTGGAACGTTCCGGAACACTTGCTGTGCCCAAACGACATGCGTGCCACGCGCCGCTGCTCCCCAGGCCGTGGAGAAGACGCGCCTCCCCGCCCGGCCCGCCCTGCCCCCCACCGCTGCGAGGTACCTTCGTCCACGCCGTTGAGGACCTCGTTCAGCTCGTCCTCGGTGCAGTCGCAGAGGTGCTCCTTCCAGCTGTCCCCGTTCTCACTGCGCAGCACCACCAGCTCCCGCTCCTTCCCCCGAAGCGCAGCGAAGTGTGGGATCTCCACGATCACGGGCCTGGCACGGCAAGGCATGACGCTCAGCGCGGGCGGGCGCTACCAGCGGCGAGACTAGCACCTTGACTGCTGCACAGTAACCTGGGGTTCTCCTCTGGGGACAGGGACAGAGCGGGCCGCCCTCGAAGCCCGTCAGCTGGGGGACGCTGGCACAGCACCTCGGGGCACTGGTCCTCAGGGACATGCCGCTACCTCAAGCCCCCTGGTATTTCCCTGGGAGTGCATGTGGCATTCTGGAACTTCTCCTTTGATAAACGTAACATGACACATTTAACCAAAAGAAACGTGCATGCATGTTTGCGACGTGGGCCCGTCTCCTAAGGCGTGTTTCTACGAGGTGCAAAATGACAAAATGGTGTGAGAAGAACATGGCCCGTGCGCTGCGTGGTTTGAGGTGCCGTGAATGAGGAGGCGTCACGGAGCTGACGACTTGGGGACTAGAGAGCCGTGGCCCCGTGGTCTGCTCAGACGTCCCTCGTTCAGGCAAGTGACAGGCATGAGCGCCGGGCCGCAGCCCCACCCATGCCTGCCGGACTCGCCCAGAGCATGCACCGCCCTGCTCAGCCGGGCTCGCATTCGCTCTCAAGTTCACAGAGGCTTTTGACGTTTCAGCCCCGGTTGCTTTGATACAGACCCCAAACTGATCATAACAACATCGTAACTAGCAAATAGAACAACTAGGCGGATCTCATGCTTTAAACAAAAATGAAGGTCACAGCACTTTAAGGGAAAAGATATAAAAACATCACTCGAAAACAAAGGTCACATAGCACAAGGGTCAGAAATGGCCCACTAAAGACAGGGTATACAGAATTTAAATCATAGAGGGACATGTCATGGGCACGATGACAAAAAGAGAAATCAAAGTGCAGAAGGAGAAGAATGGGGGCCAGCAGCCATCAATTTGTGTAAGTCACTCCTACCCAAGGAATTTGGTTCCAGGAGGCCCCAGCTGAAGGATGCGGCTGACCAAGCTCTCTCCCTCATTAAGTGGGGGAGGGGCCGTTGGCAGATGAAGTTTACTGAGTACATCCAAAGCAGCAGTGAAAGAAAGAACACAAGTGAGCTTCAGGTGTGGTTTCCACTGGACCCCAGGGTCACCCGCTGGCCAACAGGGTGCCGTGTGGTTGGGTTCTGCCCCCTCCACTGGTCACAGAGAGCAAGGAGCCGAGACCCAGAGAGCTGGGTGGAGGCTTGGGGGGAGGGAGCACGTGGGGGTCGGGTCTGTCTCTAGCTAGGTCCCCGCCAGGGCGCGCGCCGAAGAGGAGGGCGTGTACTCCCCGGGAAAGACAGGGCCGTCGGGAATATGATGGAAACTCCGACGTGGCACGGAGGCCAGGCGTTTCCATGGATATTCCCCACCGGTCTGACGGTGTTCAGGACGCCTGCACAAGCGGGCAGGAGGGAGGGAAGACGGCCTGGGACAGACTGGGACAGGAGCCTTGGATGGGAGCCGTGTGGCATTCTCCGATGCCACCCAGAGCTCCACAGGCCAGAGGCTGAGGGAGGACACGTGAGGTGCTTCCAGAACTGGAACTGCAGACACACCCCTTTCTAGGGCACACGTAATTTGCAGCAGCCTGTGAATAGTTTGCTCCAAATTACAGGCTGCAGAACGTCTCCTGAGTTCTAGAGCGAGAACCGCCGCCCGCCCCGACCAGCAAGACACAACAGTACGGTTCTCTCGTCTCTGAGCACCAAAGCTATGACGAGACTTAAATGCAATTGATTTGTTTCAAAATATTTTGAAACTTGTTCCCCTCCAAAACTTCATCCTTTTGTCAGTTTTTAGCGGAAGCCATTCATCTCTCGGCATTCTGGAATACCACTTAATACAACACAGCCGTACAAACGGAAGGAAGAAGAAATGCTAATTCCTGCTCAGAACTGCTCAAATGAGTATGGCAGAAGTCTGTCTTGATTTTGTCTTCTTCACAAAAACTGAGACTAAGTAGACTGCCACTGTAAGTCTTCAGACTCAAGGTAGCAATTTGAGATCAGAAAAGACAAATTACATCGACTAAATTTGTGGATATTCTATAAAGGTACCACCGCTTTCCAAAGTGAAGATGATGATTCTATTTCATAACTATGTAAAGCTTTAAATTTGTTTGGAATAAATCAGTATTTCTTTCTTTATAACTTTACCACTTAAGTCTCAGAGGAACAAAATAATACCTACCATCAGCTATAACGGAATTATTCACACTGGGAGTCCAGCAGCTGCCCTCACACCCAAAGAAAAAGAAGAACTAAGCTGCACGAACTCATTCACGCCTTAAAATCAGAGGCATGTAGTGGGGTCAAGCACCAAGGTGCTACTTCCAACTTTTAAGTCATCTCTTAAGGCCAAGCTCCCTCCCAAATGTCCGACACACGTTTCCCACGCCACCTAGCAGTGTCCTGGAGAGGACACAGCTTGCTGGCGCCCAGGCGGGAGGCGCATCGGAAACCCTTACCCGAGGAACTGCGCGCCGGAGGGCCCGACCTCGATCAGGCGGCTGGCCAGGCCTTCTCCTTCCACCATCGGGGGCATCGTTGCCAGTCGGTGGCGCTTGACCAGGCGGCAGGTGACCCGCGTCGGGGCTGTGCACTTCCGAGGAGGGATGATGATGCGAAGCCCGTGGTGTCTGCACCCACGCATGGCACCCCCGCGGGCATCCACCATGAAACTCACCAGGAAACTGAAAGTCGAAACGGAAGGTCAGACGCGTTTTTAAACATCGCAGGCCGATAAACAAGGCCTGTCAGGTTAGTTTTCTTCCATTATACTTTGTTCTCAAGAGGTCTTATTTTATATGCACAGAAGCAAAACCTTTGTCCGTGAAAGATGTTTTATTTTATACCGATGTTTTTATTTGTTTTGTTGCTGTTAATTTTGTACTGTTTTTATCTATAACTTAAGATTTCTGCTAATTTTTATTGATAATGGTGATAATGTATATAAACTGTAAAGATATAACTGACTTAATAAGGGGAATGAAATTATATAAAAAACATGGAGAGCCTCTTTTTGTTCTAATTGCAAAGACTTTTGCTTCCTTTTGTGTCCAGGAAAACTCCCCCACTGAAGTAACGTGAGGACGGAGCAGACACCAAAGTGCACTTGTTCTAAGTTAACTTGACTTTTCAAAATTACATGCGTCCAGCTCATTTTAAAATAATTCTATGACTAAAAAAAAAAAAAAAAAAAAAAGATGCATAGGCCTCTCCCAAGATCACACCCATGTATGTGCCTCTTACTCCGTCATCTTACTCGGAATGCAGGGTGTTACCTGATCACATTCTAAAGAAACAGGAAAAGCACAAAATTAACTGTTTGGGATGGAGCCAATTTACTGGTTGAAACGTGCTTTTTCACTCCATAAGCGAAACCTTTCTGCCATCCCATTCACCATCACGTTGTGAAGTGGGACCCTGGGCTCAAGCTGAGAGGACATTGGTGCATCATGACTGTCTCTGAGTTATAAGAAACCGAATGTAGAAAATCGCAGCTAATAGTGCAGAATGACAACGGCTTCTCTACCCCCGTCGCCCTTCTCCGTACCAAGCTGACTGTTTTTGAACAAGAGAGCCGCAGTCCAGGCGGCTCGGCCTGCTCCGCGCCGAGAGAAAGGGTTCGCCTTGACTTTGACCTGCTTCCTCTGCTGCTGCCTACTCGACGTTCTCATCACTTTGCCAGTCACAATGCCCATTACGGTCTTGGAGGCACTTTGACAAAGGGCAGAAATCAAACCAAGCGATTTGACTGTTGTGCACATGTGCACAAAGGCACAGTGTATACCCCTACTCAAACGACATTACTGTCTTGCCCAATTTTCTTTGCATTTTGCAAGATTTTTATACAGAGACAGAAAGCGGAAAGCAATA
>NW_011889063.1:630345-633031 GCF_000151845.1 Pteropus vampyrus | reverse complement strand
CTCCGGCCTTACAGAGCCGGCCGTGTGGGCACTGACAAGGTCTAACTGTGCGAGAAACTACAAAGCATCAGAGGCCACGATAATGAAAGTTAACAGTCTTTGATCTGAAGGATAAAGTTCTGTCTCCAAAGCTTTTCATTCACACTTTGAGTACTTTTAAAGTAACGGTAATGCCCTTTGGGGCTACTACAGAGGAAATGCAGATGGAAAAGACACAATACGAAGAACAGCTTCCACAACAAACGGTAGCATAAAATATAAGGCAGGGCAGGTAACATGAATTATCCACTAGCAGGTAACGAAAAGCTATATGCAAACAAAGTCTTCGTGCCTTTGAAGACTTCCGTTCCCTGCTTCGGGGCTGCCGTCCTCACTGGCCCTCTGGGCGAACCCCGCTCTGCCCTCCACTCTGCTCCTCCCAGTCTGCTCCTCCTCAGCCTCCCGCCCCCGTTTTCGTATGGTTCAGTTGTGTGATATACGAAAGGATACGTGCTTACTGAACCAGAAATCCAACCTGACAAAACAGTTGTTTTGCTACTTATAATTATTTTTATCCAAAAGAATTTACTTCATGTACCTTTAAAAAAAACTAGGGTGTTTGAGATACGTAAACAACCCAATTAACTGCTATAGGCAGTTAGATAAATATTAATGCTGTCAAATGGGAAACAAGCTGGACTTTCTTGAATTCCAATTCCAACTTCCTGTTTAAGCTGGTATCTTCAGGTTTTTAATAGACTTTATTTTTTAGAGTCGTTTCAGGGTCACACCAAAATTGTCTTCAACATGTTTTTGTGAAAAAGAAGGCCTTTAAAAAAATCCCTTTTTTATGGACTTCTAGTCGCTTTAATATCTTATAGCGTAATGTGATAAACTGGCATTTAATTGTTGTCTCGTGACCGTCATTGAAAAAAAATTTTAATTAAGGACCTTTGGAAAAATATTTAAAATGAATCACAAAACTAGTTATCACTAGGAACTGCCTTACACCTGCGCATTCGTTACATCCTGAGACAGAACTGTCAGACTGAAGTTCTCACCCAAGGCTCATGGGTGTGGCCATGGCTGGGACGCCGGAAGTAACTGCTGGTTAGACCGTGAATCGGTAATGCAATCCCTTAGAGAACAGCAGCAGAAATATTACTGTCAGCTCTTCTTTCGCCAGACATTGACTATATCTATTGGGCAGTCAGATTTTGTCACCCCTGATACCTTATCTCTGGTAGTCAGGGCCATCGGCCACCGGGAGCTAGAGCAGAGGCAAAAGAAAATCACTAATACTGGTTACTGGTAGAAGCTGCGTCTTCTATTCATCTCAAATCCCTTTATGGAATCTAATAGCACATTATATACAAAACTGTGGCATGTGCATTGAAAAGCTAACTTTATTACCCGCCCCCAAATCAAAAATCATTTTTTCTAACATTTTGAGCAAATTCTGAAGTGGCTTAAGAATTTACCCAAATAAAAGGAACTCGATTCCTTGCAAAATATATAAAAACGACTACTTGGGAACCTGGTATATGATGAATAATAGTGCAAGAAATCAGTGTTGCAGGATATGACATCGTGAATGCTATTCACGTGCAGGGACAGCAGGAAGCTTCCAGACACGACAGTCGGAGTCCCTGCGTGTTCGGCGGGGACAGTCTGTCCTGTCAGAGTCATCTGTTGCATTACACTTGTCCGGACACTGCAGAAGAGACGTCACCAGAAGATGGGTCCCCTGACAAATGCCACGGCAGGGCGAAAGCTGCGCTGGCGGCTGCAGCAGGCGGCACCGCTGCCGAGGACGTGGATGCGTTTTGCTTACTGACTTAGAACTGGTGACAGATTAGGAAGGTGTGTGGGGACTGTGTAAACAATGAGGACGTAATCTCCTGAGCGCTTATTCTTTCCAGGCAAAAGGCTAATAATTCACACAGTCCCCCTAAAGTTCCCCCAGGGGCTCCGCAATGTGACTTTCATCTTCTGGACAAGGAAACAGAACCTCTGGCCCCTCGTCACATGCACTGTCAGCGCCAGGATCCAGATCTGATCGGTCCGCCTGCAAAGATAACACCCACCCCCCTGCCCCGTTCTCTCTCTCCCACAGACTGTCCTCAGGTGACATAGATGCGTTTCTTACAGGTAGGGCTTGTCCTATTTACTTTCCTAAGTGCCTGGCACAAGGGTTGTGCTTTGTAGAATGCGACAATGTGTGGGGAATGAATACTTGAGTGAATGCAAGGGAGGAAAAGCATCTCAGAGAGCTTTTAAACTGAGGCCTTTAAACTGAGCCCCCTGACGATGGGACCCTGTCTGGCCCAGCTGCCCCTCCTGACAGCTCACGGAAAGCACGTGCTCGGGCCGCTGGAAATCGCCAGCGCCACGGCTGACAACAGAGCTGCCGCTGTACCCGGGCTGAGCCAGGCGTCAGTACAGTTTAAGCCCAGGTGATTCTAACGTAGAGCCAGTGATCACACACAATCCATAGGAAAATTGGTTTAACAGAGATCAACATTTTTAAGATTATTGTCTTAATAAGTGGTTAATCTTTAACCATTGGTTATTCAAAACTTTGACTTTTTGATCAATTCATCTATTAACAGTTAACCACGTTTCACGTTTTGCCTAAGTAATCTTTTACTCGGGAGGCCGGATAATGACGTCACATACTTTATGACGGTCTTTGGACTGGATCTGT
>NW_011889063.1:627018-630295 GCF_000151845.1 Pteropus vampyrus | reverse complement strand
GGGAGGAGCCGGAGCACCTGTCTGGAGCACGTCATGCAGGCTGAGACCACGGGCGTCGCATGCACGAGCCAGCCTAGACCCGCCCACACACCCCGCTACGCTGCTGGCACAGGGCGACCGAGGAGGGGGCCAGCTCGGTGCCGAGTGCGGTGCTCCTGGTCTCTCTCAAACACAATCAGAAAATGCTGGCTGCTTTTCTTCTTACTAGTCTTGTGCCTTTAAGCATAAATTCTTAAAAAATTGTTTCTGTATTTTTTTTAAAATGTACTATTGCTCAAGAGAATGGGAGAACTGGTGATACTTCTGGATGAATACAAAAACCTCTTTTCTATTTTATGATTTTATTGACTACATATTGTTATGAAAAGTAGAAAAAAATCTACTTAAGTTTCAACCAGTGCTGTTCCAAACTGACTGCAATATTTCTGACTTGATCTACGTTTTTGTCATCTTTGGATTATTACCGCCACTGGTGAGCAGACAGGGACTCGTGCCACTGATGAGCAGACAGGGACTCGGGACTCAGACTCGTAAGGAACCGTGATAACGCAGCTGCCTTAATGCCTCCGCTCCACAGAGCTGTCTGTGCCTCCTGAAGGCACGGAGGGGGCTGCCGCCTGCCGCTGTGGTCCCCGGTCCCCTCCGTCTATCCTGGCAGTGGCTTATGGCCTGCAACGCACCCCTGTCCAGGAAGTGTGCGGAGAATCTTCCAGAGGTGCGCTCCCTGACCAGGGACTTAAGTAGCCACATTCCTGGCTGGAACAATGGTTAAGTGTGTGTTCAATTACTTCCTCTGATCTTGTGTCACCGAAGACCCCTTTTGAAATCTGCTTTTGTTCTCACTCCATACCTCCAGGTTCCATGCTCTCTCTCCTAAGACATGTGTTAACCTCCTCCTAGTGCCCGGTGCCCTGTCAGGAACGGAGGACACAGAAAGTAAAGACAAAGCTGCTGCTGCCATGATAAGGCCCAGATGTCACCTGAGAGTCTCGCTGACTCGGATTTACTTTCCTGGTGGCGGAGAAATGAATTATAACCACATACAGGAGCCACATACCGCCATCATGGCAGCAACCCTGTTCTCCCTATTTCCCCCTGGGTTCAACCGGCCCCAGCACAATGTGGATGGAGATGCTCGATAAATAACTGTTGAGTAAGTGAACGAGCGAGAGAGGGAAAAGAGCGAGTTGTGAGGGAACGTACATGTCTATGTCTAACAGAGACAAGAGGCTGCAGGAGCAGACAGTTTAATTATTGGGTGTCTAGACAACCGACCCAGGCAGAACTCATTCAAATTACCACACTCAAGTAGTTGAGCTCAGAAAACAGCAAAAATTAGACTCAGATAATTGGAGAATGAACAATAAAAAAGCCGAATATGTAGAACTGTATACCAAAAGTCTTTTCTTCGAATAAGGGGGAGTGAGAGATCAATAATGACTTGGATTATATCTAGGTGCTGATGAAAAATCTTTTTGATAAAAGTGAATTATGCTCATCAGTTAATCTCAATAGTTTATAATAGAAAACTGGAAACGCACTTGTACATTTTTATTAAAAAGGTCAGATTATCAAAAGGGGTCACTATTTGGATGGGTGGACTTAGCATACAGTTATTCTGTGATGTATAAAACAATTTCAAAAAGCAAAAAGCAGATTATACGAGACCGTGTACTTTTTTTGTACCATAGGAACAAGTGAAAGGTTCGTAGGTAAGAGCCATGAGGTGGGTCAGCTCACGCACTGGAGTGGGTTAAATAAATGCGATTTCCTCGTACTCCCAGGACGCTGGCGTCGCACCAGGTAACGTCGGCACGCAGCTGGGGGCAGAGGCACCGGTACGAGCGTGAAGGCAGCACGTGGCTGAGGCTTGGCGGTGAAGCCGTGTGGGCAGAGCGTATGGAACCAAAGTGCTCGCCCCACACCAGACGATTTCACACATTTTGAATATCCTAAAAATTATAGTTGATGCGACGTCCGAAAATGAAATGGAGAAACTAACATTTGTTAAATACCTGTAGTGAACTGGGAAACTTGCCAGAGCGGTGTAATATGATGACGGAGTTTTTATTAGTTTATGAACTTCGCTACTTAAATAAGCTATAAAACACTATAACCACAGAGCGCACAGTCGTGCGGCAAGCCCCAGGCTCTTCTGGGGTCTCTCAGACCCCCCATTCCACCTGCCTCTCTGCGACTGTTGCTGTGTCTCTGGGCAAGTCATTAACGCCCTTAGGCTTCAGTTTTCTCAACCATAAAATGAGACTTCAACTAAACTCTGGAGCGGCTTCCGGCCTTAAAATTCTGCCTACTGTTTACTGTTAACTAGGTGAGGAAGCCTACTGAAGTGTTCCATTTCAGATGCTCTGACGAACTCGTACTTGGAAGATAAACTGCCATTGCTCCAAGGTCTGTGTATCACTCTGAGCTGTGGTTAACACCGCCAGGAAGCAGTTTTGCAGAAAATGCACCGCACGTGAACACGCTGCACTGCACACTAGCTTAGGACTGTACAAATAATACCACGTAACATACTTGGCTTCAAGTGCATATCTTACCCTCCAGATGAAATTCAGCAATCATGCGAATTAGAAATTCTTACTGAAATTTTCTAAATTGTGAGTTAGTGTTATCACAATTTAAAAAGAATAAAAGCAAAAGCAACCCACCATTATTGTGCAGATGCCGTGCCTACAGATAGGCAGTCTGATTAGCTACGTAGGTACATGCTTTAGAGGTGGCGGCAGAAAACAAGGATTCTGGTCTTTTGAGGAATACACCCTCCACCCCAAAGTTACCGATTCTTAGGGTTACTTTCAATTCATCCAGGAGGATGGGGTAGGGCGGGGAGGAGACTGCAGCATTCAGAGTTAGTCATCGGGTGACAATAGGGAAAAAAAGCTAGCAGGGTGCTTCAGTGGTCCACGCGTACAGCAGGACCCCAGTTAGAGCTGACTGGGTGAGAACGAGAAACAGAGCGCCCTCTCTCTATCCTCCCCTTCGCCCTCTGCAAATCCCCACGTTCCATGGCCGGAAACACTGAGAATGGCTCTGAAAAAATGGCTCCAATTCGTCGAAGTCACCAAGCCATTATTTATCATTTGCCATGTTCACATATAGAAACATATTTAGTGTGTGTTTCAAAAAAGTGAAAGGCTGGATACAAAATTTTCAAAATTCGAAAAATAAAATGTTCTTATTTGTGGACAATCTGCAGTATCACGGTGAAAGACGGTGTAACGAAAGTATTAAATCAGAAGTGTGACAAGAACCTTCA
>NW_011889063.1:618019-620563 GCF_000151845.1 Pteropus vampyrus | reverse complement strand
TCATTTAAAACCATAAGACCGAGGCACTTAAAATGTACCTTTTGTAATACATTTCCATTTAAATTTTATCATTGATAAAAGCCCTCAATTGCGAGACTGTTTCTGAAGAAAGCAGGTGTCCTGCGGCCCGGCGCCCGGCCAGGCAGCGCCGGTGAGGTCGGCGCGCCACAGCGCTCCGAGGGCTCTGCGTCTCCTGCGGTGGACAGCGATGCTGAGGACCGAGAGGTGCGATTCCACCCGTGCCTATTGCCTTGTGTCTTAAGTGCACACTACTCACACTTTTTCCTTTAATAGAGATTTTATAAGGGAATTGATTTTTATATATAATCTCCTTGGAAGAATGAAGAAGAGCCGAGGAAACAAGCAGCACATTATTCTAGAAAAATTCTGCTCATTGAAAAATCTAGTGAATGTTTTTCACGATTTAGAAAAACCCTTTGACCTCTTACCCTACCTCTCAACTGAGCTAAGATGATTCTCAGATTAAAATCCTTCTCAGGTTTTTAATTTCCAGCATCAGGTCATGTTCAAAAGCTCACGGGAAACTAGGAAGGTGAAGGCAAAAGTCACGTACCTGGTGACTGGGGATGAGGACCGTGTCGTCGATCATGGCGCTGTCCCTCAGGTAGGAGGCATGGCTCAGGGTGTGAGACCTGTCGGAACTGAAGGACCTAAGGCTGGTGGGGTGGCGGGCGGCCGTGGTCAGACACCGACACCAGGGCAGGGTCGGGAGGCGGCGGGTGCGCGGGCGGGAGAGGAGAAAGCGCGCTGTTAGCGCCGTGCAGCTTCCGGGGCGGACGCAGGACTCCGGCCGCCTGCCCCCATCCAGCCACCACCCTGGCCCCTTGGATGGTCCCTCCCGCTCCACGGCAGGGCCCCTGGGAGCCCACAATCAGAATCTGATACTCCTCATCTGATTCACTTTCCTCCCAGAAAGGTCTGAAGCCAGCAACTGTCGCTCGCTGACTGCCAGTACGAGAACTTCCCATGGGAGTAGCTCTGGGAGAGGCTGCTTAGGTCTGTGCTGGACGTTAACCTCTCTGCAACTAAGAAAGCTGTGGGGGGAGGGGGCAGCCGGCCCTCAGGGACCAACTGAGGGACAGGCTTCGTTTCGCTCATGTTCCCTCCTCTCCATGCCGCCCTCCTCCCTGGCGGTGGCTGGCGGAGTGTCAGGGACTCCCGTGGAAGGAGCAGAGGGCTGGGACGCACCCACATGCACGCTGCCCGCAGAAGCAGATCCTCGCTTGTCCTGTGTCTCCAGCGAGACTGTGTCGCAGGAGAGCCCTGCTCCCTTTGCGTGTCCTGCAAAGCATCAGCTGCTAGTCGCTGTGGCAATGTGACACGGCACACGAGAAACCATCTCAAAGCACCGACCAGCGCACAGACACATCTACCAGCACAGAATGAACTGCCAGGGACACTCACTCAAAATGAGGTTTGGCTTCAAAATGGGATTTAGGCCTTGATAAGCATTTTTGTGAAATCTGAATCTCAAAGTTCTAAATCATATACTCAAATATGATGGGTATAACTTGGCATTCTCAGATGCAAATTTATTCCTTCCTAATCAATCTGTACACTCAAATGACAAATTGATAGCTTAAATAAGCTATACGTTATGCATGCTGGTCAAAGAATTAAAAGATGTATATTCAAAATATTATCCCAAAGCCCATAGGGAAAATAAAGACACATGCAAGCTCTCACAATATTCACAGAAGCAAAGTCTCATTCACTGCCAGCTCAGAGGCACTGGCCAGCCAAGACTGCAGAATTACGGACCGAGCGTCAGGTAGCACGAGATTGGTAGAAACTGCTTTCATTCTGCAAATATACTAATTTTGTAAACCACACGGTGCCATCTTTTCAAGCTGTCAATGTCTCCAAGCTCAATTACCTCTGAGAGAACTGTCACTGGGTAGACAATCTGTGGTTGGTTGGGGCCTTCTCCCTCCTAGTCTGCTGTGTTTTATGCCTCCAAGTAGACCCTGACTTAAAGGGACAGCGACACGAATCGAAGGATTCATGTGTTTACACCAGCATGTATCTGTGTGTTTATGATAAAATGAAATGCAAATGTAATTTGGGAATTCACGCTACACGGCCCCGTGGAGGAGTCTGGGGGCCCTCACCCAGCCAAGGCGGAAGCAGCCTGAGGCCTGGGGAGACCTCCCATGGGGGCGTCCATCCTGGCAGCCAGAGACAGCTCACACTGAGGCCGGTTTTCCGAGTGTGCAGCTGGATTTTAATGGCGCACTTCACAGAAGGGCCGCGGGCTACTGTAACTTTGGCCTGACCTCGAATCTGAGGATGGGAAAAGGATAAATTATTGGGGAAAGGTGTCTTTAATCTCAGCAAATTTTGTCTCAAGTAGTGAACTAAGCAATTTTTCCTGCCTTAAACCGCAGGAATCACTAAGACTCACTTTATGTGTTTTGTAGCCGGCAGCACTAAAGCAACAGTCTTGAATTCCACTCGCCTTTACTTCGTTGTGAACCTGGCCAAGGGAGAGGAGACAGCGGAGGGCCAGCCGAGGGCCGACCT
>NW_011889063.1:615386-617969 GCF_000151845.1 Pteropus vampyrus | reverse complement strand
AAAATGGCTCCAATTCGTTGAAGTCACCAAGCCATTATTTATCATTTGCCATGTTCACATATAGAAACATATTTAGTGTGTGTTTCAAAAAAGTGAAAGGCTGGATACAAAATTTTCAAAATTCGAAAAATAAAATGTTCTTATTTGTGGACAATCTGCAGTATCACGGTGAAAGACGGTGTAACGAAAGTATTAAATCGGAAGTGTGACAAGAACCTTCAAAAATAACTACTGAAATAACATAACATAATGGATGTTTTTACAGCACTGACCAGAATTATTCTATAGCACGATTTCCAAAATATCAGAAAGGTTGCATTTAAAGCACTAGCAAGGAAATGCACTAATGAACTTTCAGCCTTTGGTTCACCTAGAATATAGTTTAAAAAAATAACCTTGCTAAGTGATGCTCGAAATGAGAACCTTTCATGTAACTTTTAAAAAGGTCTACTGATTTGTATAATTGCTAGTAACTCCTCAGCTCTGTGCTGAGAGCACTTCCTCTCACAAAGGAAGCTGAGAGCCGGAGGCCCGGAGACCCGGGTCCAAGACAGGCTTTGAGAGGAGGCCCGTGTGAGTTCTGACACAATCCTGCCTGATTTCTGGTGAAATAAAAAGCGCCCACTTTCTCTTCACCACAGAGACAGCGGATTTCAGCAGTGGCCATGCAGGGGACACTGCGGCCCTCTCTCTGGCCAGGCACGCTCACACTGAAGCACCCTGAGCAGGGCGTGTGCGGCAGGGACGGAGACGGGAGAGGAAGGGGCACATGGTCAGAGAAGGGCTGATGCACAAGTTCACCTGCTGCCGTCACGGTCGAGACATGGAGAGGTGCGGCTGCAACAGAACAGAGACTTTAGCGGAGAGAAGGCATGAGTGACGCGAAATACCAAGGAGGGCGTCAGAAGGGACTTTCAACTGAAATACGCTGTTTACACGTCAGCACAGCACTCACTGAAAAAGCTGCCAACACACATCAGATACAGCTCTATGCGAATTCCGAGAGAGGGGCAAGGCGTGGGCTTCGGGGGTGCTCCCGTTCAGGGCCCTGGGGACGTCCTAAAACCACTGGGCACCGACCTCCGGCCTTACAGAGCCGGCCGTGTGGGCACTGACAAGGTCTAACTGTGCGAGAAACTACAAAGCATCAGAGGCCACGATAATGAAAGTTAACAGTCTTTGATCTGAAGGATAAAGTTCTGTCTCCAAAGCTTTTCATTCACACTTTGAGTACTTTTAAAGTAACGGTAATGCCCTTTGGGGCTACTACAGAGGAAATGCGGATGGAAAAGACACAATATGAAGAACAGCTTCCACAACAAACGGTAGCATAAAATATAAGGCAGGGCAGGTAACATGAATTATCCACTAGCAGGTAACGAAAAGCTATGCAAACAAAGTCTTCGTGCCTTTGAAGACTTCCGTTCCCTGCTTCGGGGCTGCCGTCCTCACTGGCCCTCTGGGCGAACCCCGCTCTGCCCTCCACTCTGCTCCTCCCAGTCTGCTCCTCCTCAGCCTCCCGCCCCCGTTTTCGTATGGTTCAGTTGTGTGATATACGAAAGGATACGTGCTTACTGAACCAGAAATCCAACCTGACAAAACAGTTGTTTTGCTACTTATAATTATTTTTATCCAAAAGAATTTACTTCATGTACCTTTAAAAAAAACTAGGGTGTTTGAGATACGTAAACAACCCAATTAACTGCTATAGGCAGTTAGATAAATATTAATGCTGTCAAATGGGAAACAAGCTGGACTTTCTTGAATTCCAATTCCAACTTCCTGTTTAAGCTGGTATCTTCAGGTTTTTAATAGACTTTATTTTTTAGAGTCGTTTCAGGGTCACACCAAAATTGTCTTCAACATGTTTTTGTGAAAAAGAAGGCCTTTAAAAAAATCCCTTTTTTATGGACTTCTAGTCGCTTTAATATCTTATAGCGTAATGTGATAAACTGGCATTTAATTGTTGTCTCGTGACCGTCATTGAAAAAAAATTTTAATTAAGGACCTTTGGAAAAATATTTAAAATGAATCACAAAACTAGTTATCACTAGGAACTGCCTTACACCTGCGCATTCGTTACATCCTGAGACAGAACTGTCAGACTGAAGTTCTCACCCAAGGCTCATGGGTGTGGCCATGGCTGGGACGCCGGAAGTAACTGCTGGTTAGACCGTGAATCGGTAATGCAATCCCTTAGAGAACAGCAGCAGAAATATTACTGTCAGCTCTTCTTTCGCCAGACATTGACTATATCTATTGGGCAGTCAGATTTTGTCACCCCTGATACCTTATCTCTGGTAGTCAGGGCCATCGGCCACCGGGAGCTAGAGCAGAGGCAAAAGAAAATCACTAATACTGGTTACTGGTAGAAGCTGCGTCTTCTATTCATCTCAAATCCCTTTATGGAATCTAATAGCACATTATATACAAAACTGTGGCATGTGCATTGAAAAGCTAACTTTATTACCCGCCCCCAAATCAAAAATCATTTTTTCTAACATTTTGAGCAAATTCTGAAGTGGCTTAAGAATTTACCCAAATAAAAGGAACTCGATTCCTTGCAAAATATATAAAAACGAC
>NW_011889063.1:613499-615336 GCF_000151845.1 Pteropus vampyrus | reverse complement strand
AAAAGGAGATTATGGTAGAGAAATACGTTAGGGTGTGTAGACAGAGAGAGACGAGTAAGTTGGAGCCATATGTCTAAATACCTCCAGGGTTTCGCTCCAGCTCTGTGCCCCGCCTCCTACAATGCTACTTAGCTACAATGTCTGTGGCTTCTCAAGTGTAAATCCTTACTTGCGGTTCAGCTAAGATGTGCTGGAAGTTTTGTGATGGGCCTGATTTTATACTTTTTTCACCATGGTACACTGCTTTGTAGACACATGTGAGGTTGTATCAGTCTATAATTTCACTGAAAAGTCATAATTACTACTCTAGTGAGCTGCAATGTTTATTAGACGTTCGATAATGGAGTTCTGAAACCCATCTGAACAAACAGACATTGAGGGTTTCAATGTGTTTGCTCTAATACTTGGAGAAGCTTCTATGGCTCATTGTTATTTAGTGCTTTCCACTGAATCTGGATAGCATTTTAAATTTGTAAGTAATAATAAAATGGATCCCAAATCCAAACCGATCAGAAGTTGGCTGTGTTTTCATCTAACGCGCGATGAACGGCGCCTCGCTCTACTCTCCTGCGCCCACACGCGCTTCAGCGGCACCGCCATTTTTCTGTCACCTCGACTACACCAGGCTGGTCAGGTGCCTTTCCGGAAGCCACAGTCACGTCTCGCCAACCACAGGGGCAGCTGTGGCAGGCAGAGTCGTGCCTGGGCACGTCCAAGACTTCCAATCTAGTCATCAATTCACACCGCTAGCTGAAACGGTTATTCGGTTTAATACATAAAAATTCTAATTTGAGACTAAATCCATAATTCTAGAACATAAGCAGCCCCTCCAACGCACACACACACACAGTAAGCAGTGAGCAGGGAAAAGCGGATGGGTCAGGAAGGTCGTGTTTTCATGCTATGTAACACCTACCTGGGCACGGTACTATTGAAAGCGTACCAAATAAAGAAATAATGAAAAGGGACAATGGTTACCGAAAAAAGATAGCACACTGAATTACCTAAGCGAAACCAAACAAAACAATGGACGAGGAAACCATGGAAAGGAGATGCTGCCTGTGACCCGCCTTGGAGATCATGAGCACAGATGCTCACGGGGCTGGGAGAGCAGACCGCCTCACCTGTGTGGCTCACGCCCCCGCCTGACTCCTGATGGGCTGCTGAGTGCTCAGTTTAAGTAGAATTATCAAACCATCAACCTATTTACAAAGTGTTACTCTAAATGCTTTCTCAGCTTAAGTACTTTCAAAGAAGGGAAAGCAATCAAGAACTTATTCTCAATAAAAAAGACCCTGCTGAAAATAAAGTCTTATTGGTTAGCAGTAATATTATTATTCAGATTATGATGAATTTGTACAAAGCCATAAACATTTCACTTTATTGAAATTTCAAGGCCTTTAAGAATCTGATTGTAAGGCCCCAATCTGTCAGCACATCGCAGTTCGATATCGGAACACAGCCCCTGTCACCGTCCCCGCGAGTGGCGCCTCCTTCTGCACCCTGAGCCCAAGGGCCGCCCTGTATGCAAGTTGCTGAAGCCGAGGGATCAACGTAGCATCCTCCATCCTCTGCGCCTGCCCATGTGATCCATCTGGCACATGCGCCCCACCACGTGGTCCACCAGGGTCTCACGAGGCTTCTGCGGCCTCCCCACCCTCCCTCACTGGCAAGCCCACGCCCCGCTGTCCAGAAAGCCTGCGCCGCAGCGCTCAAGGCGCTCCGTGGCACCGCTGGCCGAGCCTCTCTCCCGCCCCGCTGGACTCTGAAGTTAGCAACCGTATGTGTCTTGGTCATGGTCGTATCTCCAGCACCTACCTCAAGGCCAGCCCAAGAA
>NW_011889063.1:611053-613449 GCF_000151845.1 Pteropus vampyrus | reverse complement strand
CCTCCAACGCACACACACACACAGTAAGCAGTGAGCAGGGAAAAGCGGATGGGTCAGGAAGGTCGTGTTTTCATGCTATGTAACACCTACCTGGGCACGGTACTATTGAAAGCGTACCAAATAAAGAAATAATGAAAAGGGACAATGGTTACCGAAAAAAGATAGCACACTGAATTACCTAAGCGAAACCAAACAAAACAATGGACGAGGAAACCATGGAAAGGAGATGCTGCCTGTGACCCGCCTTGGAGATCATGAGCACAGATGCTCACGGGGCTGGGAGAGCAGACCGCCTCACTTGTGTGGCTCACGCCCCCGCCTGACTCCTGATGGGCTGCTGAGTGCTCAGTTTAAGTAGAATTATCAAACCATCAACCTATTTACAAAGTGTTACTCTAAATGCTTTCTCAGCTTAAGTACTTTCAAAGAAGGGAAAGCAATCAAGAACTTATTCTCAATAAAAAAGACCCTGCTGAAAATAAAGTCTTATTGGTTAGCAGTAATATTATTATTCAGATTATGATGAATTTGTACAAAGCCATAAACATTTCACTTTATTGAAATTTCAAGGCCTTTAAGAATCTGATTGTAAGGTCCAAATCTGTCAGCACATCGCAGTTCGATATCGGAACACAGCCCCGTCACCATCCCGGCGAGTGGCGCCTCCTTCTGCACCCTGAGCCCAAGGGCCGCCCTGTATGCAAGTTGCTGAAGCCGAGGGATCAACGTAGCATCCTCCATCCTCTGCACCTGCCCATGTGATCCATCTGGCACATGCGCCCCACCACGTGGTCCACCAGGGTCTCACGAGCCTTCTGCGGCCTCCCCACCCTCCCTCACTGGCAAGCCCACGCCCCGCTGTCCAGAAAGCCTGCGCCGCAGCGCTCAAGGCGCTCCGTGGCACCGCTGGCCGAGCCTCTCTCCCGCCCCGCTGGACTCTGAAGTTAGCAACCGTATGTGTCTTGGTCATGGTCGTATCTCCAGCACCTACCTCAAGGCCAGCCCAAGAAGGCACGTACTGTGTGCGCAGTGAATTTAAAGGAAAAAAGGGCAGGGCAGAGGGCACCGGAGCAAGGAAAGTCCAAGAAAAGTTTGCTTTTGCTGATTATCCATTTAGAATGGACTGTTCTTTAGGACGTTCGTTTCTCAGACTGCAGATATGCCGGTACAGCGCATAACAGAGCCCAGCGTATAACGAAAGCTCTACATGTACGATTACTAAATGGTGAAGACGTCACACTGCAGACAGCCACACACGCCCCCGAAGTTGGCAGCCAGACCTCGACGGGCGCCATGGAATGTTCTTACTCAGTATGCCTCAAAAAATAACAAATGCCAGTTGTTCTCATTAGAAATAACCACAAAATAGCCTTTATCTGATACTTCAGAATGTTATATAGATCTCTCCAGATTCGACCTGAAACCCTGGGCTCCTTCAGCTTTGGCTCAGATTGCTTTTGTATCCAGGCTGTTGTGGGATCCTGTCCTGATGCTCCTTTTGAATTTCTTTCCTTTTAAGCCTTCTTTGCAACATGCTTTTATTCACAGAAATGATGGCACTACCATCAAAACCCAACGAGATTGGCAGCATCTGTAACTGCCACTTAGTTAGAAAGCCCTAGACGTAGAGGGATCTTATGCACGGCGGCTCTGCTTCTTACTAGTTGTCTGACTTTTACTAAATTATTCAATCTCTCTGGGCCTCAGTTTCCCATTCTTTAAAATGGGCACTTACAGGTGCCAGAGAATGCAGCAGGAGAACACGCTAACAGCTGAGAGGAGCAGGCACCCACTGAGTGCCAGCGACTGTGTCTACTTCTCATCATGACTGCATGTCACACTCACTTCCGGCCAATACCAGCGTAAGCCTCACGTGAATACCTGTCAGAGCGTCCTCCCTCCAGACTGTACCGCAGGTAATTCACGCCGTCCAGAAACTGACTGCTAGGCAGAGAGTCGTCACCTAGCTCCTTCAGGTCCTCAGGCCTCAGGTACTCTCCCCCGTCACCTGTCATTGTGTCGTCACCTGGAAACAACAGGAAACGGAGGAAGAATTACTTCTTGGATATAACACCAGCTATGCAATGATCACGACTGTTTGAACATCGGCATCACAGCACTGACGTCCCCGAAACACGGCACGCTAGAAGAACACAGAACGCATGCAGTGCAAAGTGTTAAAACTGAGAGAAATAGTAACTGACCCACATTCCTCTTCTTACCAAGAAGAAATAACGACCTGGATTGTAATTCTTCATTCAGTCCTCTTTACTCGCTTCTCTATCACGATGGCTGGTTTATAGCTTAAACGACCTAACTTAACAAGTGCCCCACACAAAGCGAGAGCCAACAGTGACAGTGCCCACAGGTGAGCAGCAGCATCAGACACACAATGC
>NW_011889063.1:595160-608928 GCF_000151845.1 Pteropus vampyrus | reverse complement strand
TCCCACAGACCTCCTGGAATGCAGTGCCCCCTAGACCTGCCTCAGCCCCACTGGACGCTGCCTCTCCCCAGTCAAACCACGAATAGGTGCTGCTAACTTCGGAGACGAACCAGTGGCCAAGAGCTGATTTCGTCTCTGGAAAACTCCCGTGGTCTCCCCCTACCTCACCGGAAGCCTTTCCTCACCAGAAAAAAAAATGAGGGGCCATCCCAGCCTATCTCCTCTGGGGACACAGGAATTAAAGGGGACAGCGCAATAGCACTGGGTGGACTGCTATACGCGATCTTTCTTTTTCGTTAAATGGAATAAAAATTAATTTCAAAATGAGACCGTGCACCGAGCACTGTGGATGTTTAGTAAACGCTTTCTCTTTCTCAGATATCTGCTTCCTTCCAATTTTTTCCTAACGTTCCTTCAGCATGTCCCTGCGGTTTAATCTTTGTTTAAAACAAAAACAAACAAACAAACAAAAACAACTTAATTGTTTCCATCGTTAATGAAATCTTTACTATACCTAACTTCCCACACCGGTGTGTTAGGGACCCACGCTCCGCAGCGGCCAGCATACTTTCATGCACTTCGCTGCCTGAGGACCTTGCCTGCTGTCCCCTCTCCACTCCCTAAAACCTCCAAGCCCTCCAGGCAGTGAATGACACGATGCCACCAGCGACGCTTCACGAACGGTGCGTGATCTCAGCACGTTCACCGAGGGCCTGCCCCGTGTTGGCCTCTGGACCCCTGCCCCGGCCCCCAGGCAGGCACACAGCTCTGCGTGCAGCACCCTCTCACGATTCGCCCAGGGTTCCTGAGCGGAGAATGCTGACTGCTGTATGTGTGGCAGCGAGTCCGCCGGCGGGGACGTGGCACTGGCTTGGATACTCAGGCACCGACGTCAGGGAACGGGCACTGGCCACCACGCCCAACACGCGTGGCTGCACTCTGTCCTACGGGCGACAGCGGCAGGGTCCATGAGAGCACGTGAACTGCACAAAATACGGAAGCTGGCAACGTCGACCAGCCAAACTCTTTGCGCAAAAGAGTTATTTCACAGTACTCAGATATGTCCTATACATAAGGATTTTTCAACTTGAAATTCATTCCAGGAAAAAATATTATTACATTTTCGCACATATCAAAAAAAATGGAAGCTTTCCCTCACCACAAAGATCTTCTCGATCATTAGCCAATATCTCTCTCAGGCTAAACGCTCTCATCACTAACAACTTCCAACACGTGACAGCTCCTCTAAAAGTGCAGAGGACTTTATAGCCAGCTGTTATGTTACACACGGCAGGTCCGAGAGGCTGTTTCAGACTCATGGAATTTCTATAAGCCCCGTAAATGCTTTGAACACATAAGCTATTGGAAATACTGAACAATTATTTTGGGAATAAAGAACTATTTTAAATTTGATAATCACCACCTAACTTATATGATTTCTAAATTTAGATTTTCATGTGATAGATTTGCTTAAGGTGGTACCACACGTACCACAGAACTTTCTTGCTAGATAGACTATTTCATACCATCCGTTTTCTCTACATATCAAAGTTTCCCTGAAAAAATTTAAAAGGTTACTTTATACCCAGCTACCTTAAAAATTACCACATGACTACTAATTTAATATATTTTTAACCACATCTAAAACATATCTTCATCCAAGGATGACACAAACTACTTTTGGTTCAAGCAGTCTAACCTAGATGTTAACATGTTCATGCTAGCTCGATGTCAGTTCATCAAAGAATTATTTGTTCTCTAAATTTGTATTCTAAGAAGATATATTAGTTTTGGAAAAATATTATAAAATATTAATTAACATTAGATAATTTAAGCATGCTAATATGTTTCAATAATTACAAAATCATTAATAGAATAAGTCATGGCTTTAAACTCCCAAGTTAATAAATCCACACACTCAAATGTACATGTACACAACGGCACCCATATCACACATGCTATTTCAAGTGAAACAGGTTAGTATTATGCACCCAGATTTAAATATTAAGCAAGTTACTTCTAACCAGTTAAGAAAAATTAAAAGCAAACAAAAGCTTTCACGCCAACAATTTCCTCTAAAGGTACCTGAATCACTAAGTACTTCCCCATCAATAAAGTGGTCACCAGACTGTTTAAAAGCTGTTTGACATATAAATGAAAGTAAGAAAGACGATCCCACAAAACAAAATATGGTAGGCATACATGAATGCGGAAAACTAGTTAACAAGGATTAGGATGGAAAACAAAATTATTATAACCAATACTTGGAATCACTGGCTTTGGTCATACCTTTTAATTAACTCACCATGATACACTGACCCAACAACTGTTTGTTTCTGTCATTAGTTCTTATCAAAGCTGACTCAGCTCAACGCCTATTACCAGTAGGCGAACTGACAAATTGGCCTCCAACAAAGACGTCACAATGTAAAGTTGTACCTTATGATTATATCATTTTACAAAACCTAAAGAAATATCTTTTTTATTGCTCCATAAAAGCAATTAGTATGGGGCCTAGTATCACCCCGTAGGGCAATAATTTTTCAGACAGGTGCACACGACCAACAGCGGTACCATGGAAACTGACTGCATACCTCGTGTGCTGCATTCGTGATCTTTCATCAGATTTTTTTGCACAAGAAAAGTCAACTATTCTAGTTGAAGTGCGGGTGGGGAGCCCCAAACCCTGCTGGTGGGGACTCGAGCATGAAGTCACTCCATCCAGTAGTACCTAGTGCTCCTTGCAGAGCAGGGGCTTCTCAGAACCTGACACCCGCCACCTTAGATAACGTTCATCAACTCTAGAAGGGGCATATTTTCTGACTTAAAGAATTAAAGTCTTATGTTGAATTTCTGTGATTTACTGCTGTGGTATTTTAACCTTTCCTAAGGTTCTTTTCCTCTGGATTTAAAATAGAGTCTGCACGTCTGAACCAATCAGAAAGCAGAGATTTCTCGATATGCCATTGATAGAGTATACACGGAGACCTTTCACTTTAGGGCATTTTAACAAAAAATGTAATTTAACATAATTAAAGCACTGTCAACAGTAACTGTTATTAGTGGGTGGCTATTTTAACAGGTGGCCAAGCTCCAGTTCCTTTCCCCTTCTCAACCCTGGTATTTAGTTAAGACATTAAAGCTCAGACCAGCTTAAAGTACACTAATCAGACCGTCCTTCCCCAATGGGCAAGGTCGAGGTATTGGAACAAAGTGAAGACGTGACTTTACAGGTAAGGTGCTGTCAGTCACACCCACTGCACCTGCTCAGCACCTGAAGACAGGACGCTCGCCCCTGTGTGGAAACAGGACAGATGTGCAAGCCTGAGTAAAGCTCTCACCCTCTTCATCGGAAACGTCCAGAACCTCGGTCATCGTCTCAGGAACATTCAGCTTGTGTTTTTCAGTGATAGTCTGAAACAAACAAATAAAAAAATTCTTGAATTAACAACAAAATCTAACAAAAGATCAGAAGCAGCCCAGAGAAGCTCCAAGTGTCCCGTCTTCTCAGGCATCTGTTCTGGAAGCTCTTTCTCATTCTCCCATGAAAACCCCTTGTTCATTCCGAAGACACAGATCGTCCACTCGGGGGAAGGTGTAAGAAGAAAGCTCATTGTTTTGAGTTCCCATCTGAGAAACCCTTTAGCGACAGCATTCATGACCAGTCACGCAGAGAAGGCAGTTTAATGTCTTGGGACTTCCCAGAATGAACTACGGGCCGTCTCCAAAAGAGAGAAGCAAGGGGCATGCGCAATGCACAGCCAACGAAGCCACTGGAAAAGCAGCCGGACACGTCTGCACAGAAAACGTGACGCGTCTCTTCTGCGGGCAGAGGACCCGCAGGAGAGGACCATCGTCCTCACAGTGTGTCACCGGGCTACACTGCTGCCGACACATCCAGGTGGCGCTCAGCGCCCACACAGCCACTGAGGCCGGTGCTGGTGTGCGTGGGAAGCAGGGCGGGGCTCCTGGCTCTGACTGCCTGGGCTCCCACTCTAACTTCATCATTGATTAGCTGTGAGACCTCGGCGAGTCCCCTTACTTTCTACACCTCAGTTTCCTCATCTGTAAAATGGGGACAATATCACTCAGGAAATTCTTATTAAGTGAAATACTATATGCAAGAGCTCTCAGAACAGTGCTTGGCACATGTTAGTAATGGATAAACATTAGCTAGCATAAACTACCATTATTGTTGTAATTCAATATTAAATTAATCTTTAAAATGAAGGGCCTCTGAACTTTTTAGTCATTCGGGCACTCAAGAAACATTTCGAGTGCCTCTACAGATAGATGCCAGGGACACCCTGGTGATAAAAAACGATGACAATCCCATCTCATGACTTTAAATACCACTCAAAGACAGCTGCGTCTCAAGTTCATCTCCAGTTTCTGCACTGACGATGCATTAAGTGCACTGATTATCAGTGTTACCGAAACTCTGAAAAAACTCATCTCTCAAAATAAGAATGAAATCTTCACCTAAAGCCACCGACACACAGGGGACAGGCTGCCTGGGTGTGTAAGCTCTGCCACAGAAGCCGTGCACACTTGCTCCGCGGCTGCAATGACCCGATCACAACCCTTTCCTTCCAAAAGAAATACACCGGTGATATAAAGTTATGCAAAACATCCACCTAGTGACTGAATAGATTTTCTTTTGGGTGACATCACAGTTAAAGAAAAGGAAGGAACCAAGAAAGCAGGTCTCCTGTTGTCCAGAAGCAGCGCAGCTGGAGGCGAGAGCCGCTGCTCCAGCCTCCCTGCGAGGTGCGCACGTGTCCACACGCACCTGCTTGTCGGAGCAGTGCTCGGCTCGGCAGTGTGGAGAATGACAGTTACGAGAAAAACAGCCCACAGAGAGTTCCAAGAGGACTTTCGTGCCCCCCCACCCTCTCGGTAGGTGTGTGGGGACCCGACCGTCGTGGTGCCTGGTGGGAGGGCAGCATTTAGTGAGCTCCACGGTCTCGCTGACGTTAAGGGAAGTCTCATTGCCCTGGAAGTTGCAAGTGGGAGAAGCGACGTCCTCCCCACTGACACCTCGTCCGCGTAGAACCCGGCGCCGGGCTCCAGTGAACGCTGAGGTGGTGAGTCAGGGACGTGAGTGGGAGGGAAGCCAGTCAAGAAACCAAAAAGGGTGCAAGCTCGCCACCCAGTGGTGATCTGATAGAAGAGGACGCACACGGCCCAAGCGGACAGCATGGTGACGCTAAGGACGTCTGTGCTTGGCCAGTTGCTGAGGCTTTGCCTACCCGTGGTGTGTGCGTTGTTTAGCGGGGCCAAATACAGACACGGAGGCGTGGGCCCCTAACGTGAAGGCTGCCCCGGTACGAGGCACCGCACGGTAGGAAAAGCCCGAAGCAGCCATCTGGAGGGACTCAGACGTTCGTGCTAACGGCACCCACGCTTGTTTTTCTCCTCCATAATTTACTGAAGAAGCTATATTTTAAAGCTTTAAAAACTCAGAGGCACACTGGCCAAAGGTTCTACGATGCCGCTTGAAAAACCTGCATCGAAACCCGCCCCGTCTCGCGGTGCATCGATAAAGCATCCTCCCGTCTGCCTGAACTCCACGCAGACTAGCCGCTCCCCAGCCCTGGTCAGCCGGGCCTTGCTGTCTGTCACCTGACGCACAGCTGCCATAGGTCCGGCACCGTGGGCCACATGTCTCCCCACTGTCTCCCCACTTTCCGCTTTACAAACAAAAATCAAAGAGCTGTTCACGCTTCTGGAAAAAGAAAGCGAGTGAAAGGAAGAGAACAGCACCCCACTGCCGGCGACGGCTCCCTCTCGGGCGGGGCCTCGGAGCTGGGCTCCTGCTCCCCGCCCCTCTCCTTTCTCTGGCAAAGGCCACGGACCAGCACTGTTCTCCTAAGAATCGGCAGTTGTCTTCAAAACACCAAAGGTTAAAAATTTTAAATACGTGCTCTCTATACATACGAAGTTAGGACATGTCATCAAATATACAATATTACCAACCCTTAGGTTACAGAGAATTATGCTGAACCATATGAAATGACTATTTTCACCTTCAAAAACAGGAGGTTTATATAGATGAACCTGATGTTTCAAATGGGCCAAAGTGATTATATCTGTTCAAAAACAAACAAAAAAATATATTCTTTCGAGATATTGTTTGTGTACTTAGTGCATTCAATTTTCTTTTTGAATAAAAAATATAATCAAAAATAGAAAGTGAGTAAGAATGAACTGTTCCCACAGAGAAAGCTTCCGACCAGCCGCGAGCATGGCAGGGGTCGGGGTCTGTGTGGGGCTAAGGTAAGAAGTCTGCCGTGCAGCGTCTACCGCTCTGCCGGCAGGTGTCACAGCCAACCACAGCGAATGCGCAGGGGCACAAAACAAGAGATCCGTCACAGCCAAAGGAACTCGACATTATAAAATCATGTTCACTCGCTTTATATGGCCTTAGTATGGCTGAAGGAAGCTAAAACCCCTGGCTGTGGCAAATGCGTTTGCATCTGTGCACTTCGATGCGTGTTCTACAACACATTCACCAAAAGAAGTTCAAAATTATAAGTCCAAAACATTTCGTAAGTGGAAAAGTACGTGGCTTGAAAACCAAAACACGGGGCCGAAGCCGACAGCCGTCACTCACCGTGGTGGTGGTGGTGACCTCCTCAGTCACGACCTTCAGGGTGTCGACCACGGAGATGTAGCCCAGACGCTTAGCGATGGCCAGGGCGGTGTTGCCGTTCTGAGGAGGGCGAGAGAGAAGCGAGCACTGCGTGCGAGCCAGTGAGCTCAGCGCGCGCGGGAGCTAGCACTTCCTTCCGAAACAAGGCTGGCCCAGGAAAACCAGTCCCTCCGTTAAAGCGGAGCAGAGCGGCCTTTGCAGCTTCTCTAGCCTGGAGCCCGAGTCGCCATGGTAACACAACAAGCTGCATCTGCCTGCTCTCTCTAATGAGAAGCACTTGTGGCTTTAACCCCTCACAGTCAACTTCCTCAGGAAAGGGATGCTCCACAACTCCCGGCAAGCGCCGAGCACAGTGGCCCCTCGTCCCAGGTGGGGCGGCTGCGGCAGCTCGTAGCTCAGCTCGTAGCTCAGCTCGTAGCTCAGCTCGTAGCTACAGGTGGGCAGAAGCTCACGAAGGGCAAAGCAACTCAGGGAGCAGCCCAGGCTCCAGCCAGGCCCCTGGGCCCAGTGGGCTTAACTCCCACGGCCTAGTTTACATTTCAATGGCTGCACGTCAAAGAGCTCAGAGCTGCAGCCTCAGAGAGGAGGCAGGCTCAGCCTGCACCCAGCCCCCTCCTGAGGGACGGGCAGGCCCTGGGCCAAGGGCCACAGCTGGCTTTCCTGAGTAGGCCTTGTTTCAGGAGGGGGACTGGAACTAAAGATGTCTGAAATGGCCGGAAGCATCACTGGGGGCAAAAAATGACGGCCCCAAAGCCGTCCTACTCGGTTCTCCGGGAAGGACAGTGGTGCTGGGGAAACGGAGACAGCGGGAGGAGAGGGAGACCGGGCAGCGACGCGGGAACCAAGCTGGGGTGCCCGGGGCGGGCCGCCCCCTTACCGCAGTGGTGGCTTCGGGCCGGGCCCCGTGCTGCAGCAGCACGTTGATGACGTGCGTGTGGCCCTGCTGCGCGGCCTGGTGCAGAGGTGTGTAGCCGTTCTGGGGAGGAAGGAAGGGAAAGCAGTTAGCCTCCCCCCGAGTCTCCTTGCCCTGGGCACCCCCCACCCCGGGGAGCGAACGCCCTGCCCACTTCATGGTCTGCGCATGGGGAGCAGCTCAGGACCAGCGCTCCGGAGGGCCTGTCCCCGTGTCCCGAGCACTCGGTGTGGGAGATGGGCGGCAGTGAGGAAGCATCGGGGCAGCGGTCTCTCCCCAGGAGAAAAGAAGGGAGAAATGTCTCTGACACCTGGGGGACCAGTCGCTGCCGGCCTTTCCTGACAGCTGACCCGGTCGCTCTGTGAAGCCCGGCTATGTGTCACAGGCCTTCCTGGGGAACAGCTGGCAAGGAGGAGCGCCCGCGGAGCATGGGTGGCCCACGGGAGGCCCCTCACAATGCAGGGTGCCCTTCAGTTCAGGGTCTTCAACTTCTGGCCCTGGAGACGGCGCTGTACCCGGCGCCTGTAAGGACGTACACTCGGGGTGTGGGGCTGGCCGGCCAGGAGCTTGCGGGCAGAAGGACCAGCACTGCCGTGGGTCACATGGCGACCACACCAGGCCCCTGCAGGCACCACACACACCATGAACCGCTGTCTCTTAGTACTGGTTTTGTGCCACATACTGGATCTTCCAGCTACTGCCCCTTTTTGCCTTTACCGGCGTGAAAACGAGGGCGCTGGCACACAGCAGGTGTTCCACAAATGACGAGTGACTGAACGGCGACTGACTGAATGAGTACTTTTCCCCGCTTCGGGGATGATGACACAGACCAGCTGGCGTCGGCAGTACTTCATCACCCCCGGCCTCACCCGAGAACGACATGTTTCAGACTGAACTTTCCCGGGCTCTAAGTTCTGAGCAGGCTTCACGCCTTGAACATGCACGAGCGTGTGCCCTTTTTATCTAGTGGCACTGCCGCCTCGTGACCAACATGTGTACTTGCTCCTCGTCTACAGGAGGTGTCTTCTGTAGGCTCAGGGCACCATGTCTCCGTCTGTGCTGTCACAGCCACCTTCCCATCCACGGGGAAGAGCCCACACGTGTGACACAGGCTGCCGGCATGAGCGGCATCAGCTCTGCCACGTCTGAGAACGCGGGCGGTGCACGCAGCAGTGCGTGGCCGTCTGCGGAGCATACCAGAAGCGAGGGTCCCCCTCCCCGGTACTCTCGTTTCCACTGTGCTCACAAGCACCTGCCACCGAGTGCCACTTGGCAACTCAGTAGCGGCCCCGCGGCCTGGTTTGGCAGCACCCACGAACCACGCGAGGGCCGAACAGGAATAGGGGTGCTGCTGCTGAACCAGCGATGCCCAGGGAGCATTTCTGCTGAGTCCTCGAGGGACACGGTGGCAGAAAAGGTCCGTGTGTCTACCAGGGCTGTGTGCAGCAGCTCACGGGCTTCTGAGTGACCGTTTGGTTGGGGCTTAGCCCACCACCTTCGGCCCGCCTTGCTAGGAGCCCCAGACGCACGTCCCTAAACCCCTGGGCCCCTCAGTTTCCTTGTTTATAAAATGGAAATGGCCAAGGTTTCAAGTTTGGGGAAGGATCAAATATGTCACCCAAGAAATTTTTCTTTCGTCCATCTAAAGTTACACGAAGATGCTAGAAAACACTTTTCTTTCTTATTGAAGAGCTCTATGATCTTTATAGCATATTTCACAATGAGAACGTCCTCTTCACGCTGAAGCTCTGAAACCTCTTTGCAAATTATCATATAATTAATCGAATCTGTTTGCCCCAAGCCAATGTTACAGGATTTCATCCTAATTTCAAGCAACTAACAGTCCCATAAAACAAGTTCACTTTTCCAAATTTTTAGGCCAGTCACGAATGTTTGAATAGTAAAGGCCATACTTATGTTTACATTGTCATAGCAACAGAACTACTTTAGTAACTATGGTTACACATGAGATGTGAGGAAGCAAACTCAATTCCTTCTACAAAAATGTCATTCTATGTGAAAAAACTCTGAGGTGTTTATTCAAAGAATAACCTTTGAGTTATGTATCTAACCACCGAAGATACATGAAAAGATATATTTACTTCCAAAAGCAAGTAAAACCTACAGTTTATGTTTGAAAAA
This sequence comes from Pteropus vampyrus, assembly GCF_000151845.1. NCBI lineage: Eukaryota > Metazoa > Chordata > Mammalia > Chiroptera > Pteropodidae > Pteropus > Pteropus vampyrus. The sequence goes on along the minus strand of NW_011889063.1, from coordinate 599,218 downwards.
CCAGAAAAATTAAAATGAGATTTTTCACTCAACCAACTAACTGTCCATTTGCACACAGATCAAACCCAGGTTGGCAGACAATGTTATCTAGACAGGATGTCTGTCTCCCAAATGTTGTAACTGCTCAACTATCAACACTCGACGACAACAAAAGCAACACGGGAAATGTCACGCTCAAGCTCTCTCTGCCCGTCTCACTGCCTTGCTGCATTCTGCCTCCCAGGAGAATACCTGCCTTCCAACGAGAATGTCTGTCCTAGTGCTGCCATGTGAGCTGACTCAGCAAAAGCACCCGAGAATTCAGATGCGAGCCTGAAATTCGCCTCAAAGTCCGATGTCGCGAGAGCTCAAGAACCTCAGGCGACTAGCAGCAGCCTCTCTTGCCTGAGTCTGATCAGAAATTCTGAATCCTACATGTTAATGTCATTACTTATCATTTAAAACTAACTTTACCCTATATTTGCTTATGCTGATGTACAGACGTGATTTGGTTTCTGCTCCTAAGATGATACAGAGACCAAGTTCCAAAACTTCTGTTTCTCATTAGCAGCATCTGGAAGGGTGGCTGGGAAGCCCTCAGCACGCTCACGCTGACTCACTCGCACCCACCCCACAGCTGTGACTAGGGGCTGCTGACTGCGACCAGACGCAGCACACAGGCACGCCTCTCCTCGGGCTGCGTGCTCTCCTCTGCATTTCTCCTCGTCCTGGGACACTCTGCATGCACGGAGGCGCAGTGTCACATCCGGACCTTGCTTTGCTGAACAAGGCCCTTCAGATGCCACTGGGAAAACAGGTGGAATCAAGTCAGCTCTGCATTTTCCCCAAGAACTTCCAACCCAGGCCTCGCACACTAAAATATCGCACACGTGACAGCCCAAACGTGACAGAGTGGGCGGGAAGGGTGGGAATAGAAATGGATGCAGCCACTGTGGCAAACAGTCAGGAGGAGCCTCCGAAAATGAAAAATAGAACCACCATGTGATTCAGCAATCCCTTTTCTGGGTATTCAGCCAAAGAAAATGAAAACACTAGCTCGAAAAGGAATCCGCACGCCTGTGCTCACGACGGTCAAGACGTGACAACCACCTGAGTCGTGAAGAGGGCGCAGATAAAGATGCTGTGATAAATACGCACACGTGAGAACAGACAGCTAGTTGCCAAAGGCAGGGGGTTGGGGTGGGAGAAATGGGCAAAGGGGGTCAAAAATTAAAAAAAATATATTTTTAACAACAACAAAAAAAGAAATGAATTTAAAGGCTATATGACACTGTAGGTTCAGTTTACAACAGTATCCTGCTGTTTAGGGAGCGGGCCCCCTGAGGGGTGATTGGAGGAGACTTATCACACGGAACCAAAACAGAGGGATTCAAAGTACGTACTACTAATACAAAATGTTTTATGAGTGAGTTTTTAAAACAGCCCTATTGTTCTTCATAGGGCACTGCCATCATAAAATGTTCAAGCCGCTGGAGAAAGTGTGACAGGGTGACAGGGTGTCGTGTGAGGCTGGGGGAGATTTAAATGGCCAAAGGGGATGGCATGCAGGCGAAGAAGGAGGCTGCGAGCACAATGGGAGCTGGCAGCGGGGGAGCGTGTGGCAGTAACGGACTGCTGTGTGGGAGTCGTGGTGTCACCTGGGAGTTCCGCCAGGTCAGGTCACGTTACAGAGGCTGGAAAGAATGCAAAAGGGTGACTGGTCAGGAAGCAGCAAGCTGTGACAGAGTGGGATAAACAGCAGGGAGGACAGTGATGGCGAAGAGGGCGCCAGACCCTGCGCCGTGGGCTCGGAGCGCCGCTGCAGAGCGCTCAGGCCCCGGCCCGGCTCCAGCCTGGCTCTGGTCCTGTGTGCTCCGGGGCCTTGGGCAAGTCATTTAAACTCAGGGCGTGACACAGAGAGTGACAATTTGATTTAAAATGTATAACCCATGGACGACTCACAGCACGCATTTAATAAATATGCACTTTCTTGCAAAGAAAAGGCCCGCGGCCTGGGGTGCGGCTGCCTCTCCTCTGGGGAGGGGCTGAGGCCTTGGAACAGAAACAGCGACCACAGCGCTGAGACAGTCTAGCACCTACCGTGACCCGCAATAAAGGGGCGACTCACTGTCAGCTACTTTAACCTTAGAATCAAAATTCTGAAGCTAACCTGCACAGCGGCCGGAGGTTATTAGAAAGAAAAGTCTCAAACGATAGCACAAAACTACATCGCGAATTCCAAATCACGTCAGAAGGACTAAAAAGAAAACACTGGTACAGCGGCGAGCTGGCGGAGGGCCCCGTGGCGAACCCTCCTCCCGACAGAAGAGAAAGCAGACGAGCGCTCACCTTGGTCTTCGCGTTGACGTCGGCTCCCTGCTTCAGGAGAAAATTCACCATTTTCACGTTGCCATAGTGACAGGCCACAATTAAAGGCGTGTAACCCAGCTGCAAATGACAAGAGACATGGTTAAATCTTAGGGGAGAGGGGTTCCGACAGGATGGATGGGGAGAAATTCCCCTTGGGGGTACAAACATCTCTGAGCAGATGATGTTTGCCTCCTGTGGATACACACGTGGGTGGGAGCGGACCCCGGAACACAAGGCGCTTCATGCCAGCAAGGAGATCTGACACGTGTGTGACGATCTGGCAAAACGCTCAGAGAGGCGCAGATGAAAAGGTCTGCAAACGGCCGGGGGGCGGGGCGGGGCGGAGGGCGCACAGCAGGATGGGAGGACATGGTGCAGAATTCAGTAGCCTGGGCTGAGGAGTCTAAGCCAGAGAAGGAAAAGCCCTTCCCGCCAAGGGCATGGGGCGAGCAAGTCCAGCAAGAGCACAGCAGGCCCTCTTCGTGGGGCGAGAGGGGAGGGAGGGCAGCCTCGGCCTGCACGATGGGGTCTTCTGGTCAGGGTCCTGATCCCGTGCTATCCAGCTGGACTTGGTTCCAGCAAAAACGGAGACCCAATACAGATCTGTGGGCAGGACGCTTGTAACCAATTCCGAATGCCTTCTGAGGAGGAGGTCGTGGACTTGGGTGGCTTGATGGGGCACCGGGACCTTCCAGGTCGGGAAGCACCATGACAATGACAGTGGTGCGCTATACCTTCGTGTGGGCGTCCTCGTCGGCCCCGTGCTTGGTGAGAATATCAGCAACATTCACCTTATCTTCCTGGGCGGCAAGGTGCAAAGCTGTGAGTCCACTCTACAGAGAGAAGGGGAGCAGAGGGCACACTGAGGAAGAAAACACACCGCGTCATCTATAACACCTGTAGGTGGATGGCAGGTAGGTACGTAGACAGATAGGCAGGTAGGCAGGCAGCTGGTAGGTAGACAGGGAGGTGGTTGGTAGGTGGTTGGTAGGTAGGTTGGTAGGCAGGTAGGCAGGCACGCAGGTAGACAGGCAGGTAGGTAGGTAGGTGAGGGGACAAAGTGGAGTACCTTGGTTGACGTGTAGATGTTAGCACCCTTTTCCAGGAGCAAGGTGACCATGTCTGAGTGCCCCTCCTGGGACGCCAGGTGGAGCGGGGTCACGCCCTGCTTCGTCACAGTGTCCGTCTCCGCTCCGTAGCCCAGCAGCGTGGAAGCTATCTGCATCTGATTCTTCTTGGCAGCAATATGTAAAGGAGTGTAGCCATTCTAAAAAGTGCACAAAACCAAACTGACACACGTTGTAAGCCTAGCAAGTGCCCTACTACATCTCTCTGAAGGAAATAGCATGTCTCATCCACAGAAAAGTTAAAAGGGAGCCTATGGGAAATCCAAATTCTTCCCATCACAAGTTTGCATGCAACGACACCCAAATCTTTGTGACCCATGTCACCAGGTACTCCATTTCTACTGTGAGACGGGCATGGACACAAAGCCCCCAAAGCCTGCGATCTCCAGGCTTCTCTGCTCTGGGGCCTTCCCTGAATACCTGCGGCCTTCTCTTCCCCAGGCTAACCTTCCCGGCCCTCGCCTCCTCCTGACGGGCCCCCATTCCAGACTCCCTGCACGGAGGGGACTGCTCTGCACTGACGCTCGTTTGTCAACACTGCTCTTAGACTGTGCGACCCGGAACTGAACGCCGTGCTCCGGA
>NW_011889063.1:561957-595110 GCF_000151845.1 Pteropus vampyrus | reverse complement strand
CAGGTAGACAGGCAGGTAGGTAGGTAGGTGAGGGGACAAAGTGGAGTACCTTGGTTGACGTGTAGATGTTAGCACCCTTTTCCAGGAGCAAGGTGACCATGTCTGAGTGCCCCTCCTGGGACGCCAGGTGGAGCGGGGTCACGCCCTGCTTCGTCACAGTGTCCGTCTCCGCTCCGTAGCCCAGCAGCGTGGAAGCTATCTGCATCTGATTCTTCTTGGCAGCAATATGTAAAGGAGTGTAGCCATTCTAAAAAGTGCACAAAACCAAACTGACACACGTTGTAAGCCTAGCGAGTGCCCTACTACATCTCTCTGAAGGAAATAGCATGTCTCATCCACAGAAAAGTTAAAAGGGAGCCTATGGGAAATCCAAATTCTTCCCATCACAAGTTTGCATGCAACGACACCCAAATCTTTGTGACCCATGTCACCAGGTACTCCATTTCTACTGTGAGACGGGCATGGACATAAAGCCCCCAAAGCCTGCGATCTCCAGGCTTCTCTGCTCTGGGGCCTTCCCTGAATACCTGCGGCCTTCTCTTCCCCAGGCTAACCTTCCCGGCCCTCGCCTCCTCCTGACGGGCCCCCATTCCAGACTCCCTGCACGGAGGGGACTGCTCTGCACTGACGCTCGTTTGTCAACACTGCTCTTAGACTGTGCGACCCGGAACTGAACGCCGTGCTCCGGATGCGGTGCTGAGAACAGATGCAGTCAGTCCCGTGCCCTCGGCATGACGCTCCGCTTTCCACCGTCCAGGACCCAAAGCCTCTACAGGACGAGCTGGAGCTTGCCATGCTGCGTGTTTCAAAACCACTCCCACGTGCCATGGGGTCCGCAGACCGTCGTGCAGTCCTCACCTTGGCGGTGGCGTGAGGGGACGCGCCCTTCTCCAGCAGCAGCAGCGCCACCTTCTGGTTGTCATAGTGAGCGGCAACATGGAGCGGGGTCAGGCCGTTCTGTGGAGGGTGTTTAGGTTCCAGCATTAAGTGAGCATTAGCGGCCCTCGAGCGACCAGAATGTACGGCAACGGACACCGATTTTAAGTCCAAGTTAACTAGTTAATGTAGTCAATAGGAACAAACGAATCAAAGCAAACGAATACCTAATGATCACATATTAGAAACTATGCTAAACCTGAAAGTACCCGGTCGAGACCACAAAGCGCACGGCCACAAACGAAAGTCTAAACTGCTCTGTGAGAATGACGCTAACTTCGCAGGGGCCTCCTCTTGGTAGAAGAGCGCTCTGGGCCTGCTGTGGCGAGAGCACAGGTCGGAGGCGCGGCCGAGCGCCTTCTGAGCCAGGGCGCACGGGGACGGGTCACAGGCGGACACCTCCCTCGCTCCTGCCACTGCTTCCCACACGGCTGGGCCACGCGCAACACTCGGCACTGAGCGGCGGTACCTTTCCCGCAGAGTCCGCGGCAGCACGCCGTTGCAGGAGAAGTTTTGCCACATCCAGGCTTCCATACTTGGCTGCCACATGTAGGGGAGTAAAACCCTTCTGAAATATGAAGGAAAAGAAAATGTAGTGCTTGTTTTTGTGACTACTAACAAATTGTTTTTATTTGTTAACAGAGCTACTTGAGGAAAATACTGGAAGCGTTAACTCTATCGGCCATAAACAAGGACTAAGATAAAAAATGAAATTCGACATCAAGACTTTGGCTTGATAAACTGAATAAAAGAAATTAAATTTTAAGAGCTCGGAGACCGAAATGTGACTTTGTCAGTGGGGGTTCATAAAAGCCACTAGTGTCAGTAAAATGGCTCCGATTTATGTGTAGAAAAAACAGCCTTTTTCTTGCCTCTAAAATTGGTAGGACTGAGATAACAGCCGCCTTCTCCCCAACCCTTCTCTTCCTCTCTATCCTTTTTATAAGCCCTGAACTCCAAATTTCTTCATTAAATTTTAGGATATTTCAGTGGCCATTGTAAAAAAAAAAAAAAATATTTTGAATGGTTCAGTTGATTTGTATTTTCTGCAGAAAAAAACAGATAAGTGGTCAACAGAACAGAACATGTTCACTGTAGAAAAGCACCTGCTGGCCCACCTGCTGGCCCTCCCGCACAAGAACCGGTAAGAGCCCCGTTCTCTCGTCAAAGGCCCCGGGTCGGGCACGAGGTTGAGCCAACTGACCCCAGACTTAGACAGGCCCGACCTTAACGGTGTTTGAAAGGCTGCTCTCCCACGCGTCTCGTGTGCTAACTCGTGCCAGGCTCTGTAATTCGCTCTGGGTCGCGCGTACAGCCGCACCCCTGGACTCGAATCTCAGGGACAGCGTAGTCCTCCACCCGGATCTCAGCTCCTCCCCTCGGCCAGACCGTCTAACCGCAGAGTCCCTTGGCAGTACCGTGGGGCGGGGGGCAGGGGGAGCAAATCCCCAGGAGGAGTGTGATTGTGAGTGTGTGTGTGTATGCGTGTGTGCCTTGTGCTGGGACAACACTGCCTTTTCACACACATTTTCAACTGGGATGGCATTTTCCTTTTTGCTTCTTTTTGAACATTTGGTGCTAATGACTCCTTGGCAGAGCGTGAATCCTGCTTGTTCCAAGTGTGGGACAGACAGTATTTCCTTGTTCTTGCACAAGCTGGTTTAGACGGTTGCTGTTAACACTCTCCTCCCTCCATTCGAAGCACACAAAGACTGGACGATGCTCAGGATGGAGCTGAGACAAGCCGTGTGGCGAGGAAGAGAAAATAAATGCCTTACCCTTGGATCTGTGCGCCAGTGACCCGGCCCCTTCATCAATTTGGAAACTACCTTTAGACGAAATCACAGAATCTTTCCTGCAGAGCCACAAAACAGAGGCTGGAAAGCACCCGCTGAGTCGGTCTCCCTTCCTCCCCTGTGCAGCCTCATCAGGATGTCACTGACCCTCTGGTGCTTCTAAACACGTCAACGGCCTTCGTCAGCTCCACTGCCCACGGCTCTGTCTGATACTTTCTCCCACTTAACGGCCCTCGGTCACTATTGCTTTAGGTAATTTTAATCCTAAAAATCTGCGGAAGATGAGGGACTATGTTTTATTTTCTATTTCTGTGTTTTACATATCTGAATTTCATTTATCACCTTCATCTGATGAGACAGTCACCCTGTCTAACATGGATTATTACTATTATTATTATATGTTTGTTGCTTAGTTTCTGATTTAAAAATGATTTTTAAAGTACTTTCAACTCTTCAGATTTTAGCATTTGAATGATTACCGGTTTCTCACATAGGAGCATGCTTTATGGCCACAGGCAATCAGGTGAGCTGTCAGGCCGGGGGCTCCACACACTGCTAAGGGGGGGCAGTCCTCCCTGCACACGCCCTCTCCCCCAGATGCAGCAGATGCCTGCTTACAATGAGCAAATCGAAAATGTCTTTTTAATACTCTGACTCACTTGTACTTTGCGAGTGATTCACCTGCCGTAGGCTTCACCTTGCCTCAGCTCCCTGCTCCTGTGTACTAGTCCAATTTCTTTTGCTCTAATTAGCTGAGTGTGTTCATGTTTTCTTCGAAGTCACATCCAAAGAGGGAATTGCAAATCGAATGTAATAAGCGAAGAAAAAAACTGCTCTGCACAGCATGAAAATTTGACTGTAAGTAAAATGCAGGCTGGTGTTATCGTCTTTGTTAGATGACAGTGACAACTAATAACGTGTGACTCCCCAGCCCAGCTCTGTTGAAACACCGTAAAATTCCAGGCAAGGGGGTAGCTGGTAAAGGTCAGAGTGCAGAAAGGGGATGCCAGCTGATGCCAGCTGATGCCAGCGCTGGGAAAATGCGAGATGAGGTGAGTCTGTAGGTGGACGAAGACTCTTCACATACAGTACTGCCGATCCGGGGCGGTTTTCTCTCCCTCATACTTAGACTAGGTCGGTGTGTTTGGAAAGCCTGCTTTTTCCCTCTTGGGAGTACAGTAGGTTTCACGATGGAAAGGGCAGGGCAGGCAGCCCTTGCTTTGCGGACACCGTCTCCGCTAAAGCACTGGTTGGCCGCGCTAGAAATGACACTGGCGTTAATCGGGAGAACGGATGCAGCACCCCTACCGCGGATAGGACGTGGGGTCTCACAGTCCCCTTTAATCATCCAGAGGACGAATCTAAAATATTCCGAGAGAAAGAAGCCAAAGGCCTGAGCCGGATCTGCGCTCTGTAGCCTCCACAGCGGAGCAGGGGCCCCGACTCGGGCCTCCCTTCCGCCCAGTGTCACGAGGCCACCCCTCACCTTGGTAGCTAGGGAGTGGGCAGCCCCCGCTTCTAGGAGTACTGACGCCACGTCCACCTGGCCTTCCCTGGCGGAGATGTGCAGGGGCGTGTACCCGTTCGTGGTGGCCGCGTCGGGATGAGCCATGTGTTGCAGAAGCAGCTGGACGATCTCCGTCTTGCCCAGGCGGGAGGCGATGTGCAGAGGCGTCTGTTCCTCCTGCAACTCAAAGCGAGTCAAACGTCAGCGCCGGGACAGAGCAGACGCCCCTGGCAGCGGTCCCTCGGGTTTCGTGGTGTCTGCTTGGAATGTCCAAGACTCCCACGCGAAGGGCACTGCCACCGCTCTGGCCACCGCTTATTTTCTATTTTGCTACAGGGGCGACCTGTTTGGTCACGACGTCCTCCTTAGACTTTCTCAAAGTATGTACCTCCGTGAACTTAGGCACTGTTTTCTAAGCGCATCAAAATGTTTCCCAACTCATTACAGATTCGGCCCTCGTTTATATTTAAACATAAACAACCCATGCTTCCACACAAGACAGAAATCTAGTCCAGCGGTCCCAAGACCGACATTCTCTTCCAAAAGCTTTCCCTGAGAGACGGTACTGATTCTGGGAGCTGAATCAAGAGAAGAAGAATGCAGGACGCTGGGAAAACTTCGTTCTTGCTCCACTCAGCAAGCCGAGGGGACAAAAGCTAGTGTTTCTCCGGGGAGAGGCTGCGGATAAAGATGACATTGTAATCTGATTTTGATACACGTTCCCGGAAACGCTGCAGATGGGCCTGGGACTCGCATCCAGGACTTCAAAGATGAAAAGGAACCGTGGCAAGAAGGAAACGGGGTTAACTATCAGTCAAGTGCTTTCGTTTAAAGACACAGAAAGGATGTGGCTGGTGTAAGGGACAGTGAGGACACGTTTGAGGAGGCTCAAGAAATCACTTGACTGTGATGTGCAGTCAGGAAAACTACTTCAGTGTTAAGAGAACCAGACCAAACCAGTCTCTTGTTAAAAAAAAAAAAATTGTGTGAACCTCAGTGATGAAAAGAGGGCTCTGTTCACATGTGGCCCAAGGGCACGGCCATTAACAGCAGGAGAAGCCGGCACACCCAGGGGTCAGGCCGCTCAGGGAAGATGCCGCAGAGCAGGCCACAGCTGCCCAGATGCACGCAGCACTGTGACGTGGTAAGAAAAACAGTAAGAGGAAGCGATGAAATGCACTGTGCGGATTTCAGGGTGGTGAGAAGTAAAAACAAATAACAACAATACAATTGTTTTAGTAACAGAATTGGAATTTATGGAAATTTGCCACACATAGGCTTCTTCGTATATAACGCACACTTGCTCCTACCCTAGTAGCGGACGCCAAAGGCAGGTACGACGTGCATTATCAGACCATTTGCCAAAGGACAGAGGTTAGGAGGGGCTCGATGAGCTCCCCAGGAGAGTCCAAGGTCACTCGGCTACTAAAGGAGGACTGGAATTCAGGCCGTGGACTCTAAAGACATGAATGTGCCCGTATGACAACAAGGTGGCCGCCAAGAAGACGAACAGGACGAGGCGACACTCAACAAGAAAGGAGACTGACGACACGGAGGTGATACAACGTTCTCTGAAATTCGGAGGAGGAAGCAGAGAAATGGGAAGAATTAACCGTTACAAAGAGAGTGGACAGCAAAACAAACAACAATTAAAAAAAAAAAAAAAACAACAGAACTTGAGAACGGCCGCGAACACGTTTCCAGGTCTCCTTTCTTGGACTTCCGCCGCAGAATCTGACACAACTCGGTACTTCGAGTGACACCATCTAAACCATGCTTCTGATGGGGGGAGGGGTTGGGGCAATGATGACCCCTGACCCCAAGCTGAGAAGTGGCTACGGCCTGACGTGGTAGCCAAGCACCTGGTTAAATGACCTACTGTCCGTGGCGCTCAGACTACAGAGCATTAAGTCACTTGTCTTTAAAATAAAAAATTAAGAAATGAGCTGTCTTGCTCACTTTCAACTTCTGGTACAGCCCTATCTGCAGTGGAGAAGGGGAGAACATGCGGACCGGGGAACAGCCCCCCCACCTGTGCCCAGGGATCTACGCCCACTGAAGGTTAGGGCGACTCCTTCCTGGCCCAACTGACAAAGTGGAACTTGCCGCCCTGAGCTAGAGCGAGCACCAGCTGAGAGGGAGAGCTAAAGAAAAATGGGGCGCCGCCCCCGGTGGCACCAAACGGGCAGCAACCCGCCTCTGACGCAAGGCGCCGACTGCCACCGGGCCAGGAGCAGAGCGCCTCCCTGCGGTGGGCTGCTACCCCAAAGCCCGGGGGACGCTCCAGGCCCAGACCCCTTGCACCAGAAGGCTGAGGCGGGGACAGGGCCCAAAGGTGGCTTGCTGCTGGTGGCTGCCAGCCAGTGGGATCCCAGGGCCCACACAGGCAGCTACTAGTCTGAGCGAGTTGAAGTCCCCTGGCCCCGCGGTCCACGGTGCCTGGAGCAGACGCCAGCCCCAAACCAGAAGAACAGGGCTCCATTGGCTGGGGGCGCCCAGTGGGGCAGCTGAGGGCACCCAGTGTGGCAGTCCTGGGCCTCCTGCTGTGCCCGCGGAGCACACCTGGCCTGGGGCAGGGCCTGGGGGCGGCACGGCGGGGGGCCGAGGGAGTCGGACCCCTGCAGCCTGATCTCCATCTGTCCTGCAAAATCTGGCTGTAAGTTCTGGCCGCCTCCCCGTGGAGCGCGGGCACAGGGCCATGGGCAAGGCCAGCAGAGCAGGTGTACGGGCATGCGCGCCAGGAAGGCACGCTCAGAACCACGCAGGTGGGTGCGCGCTTTTCCGCCCAGCACTCCTGCACCTTCCTTCTGGGAAGGGCCCCCGTCTTCAAGCAGCAGCAGACGCTCCGACTCCATGAGGCTCTGCGGGGATGGCATCACGTCACCGCACCTCATGGATGGGCCACAGATGGGCATAGAGCACAAGCCATCGAGATCAGCTCAAGCGGGGGACATGGCCATTAGTGGGGATGGAGAGAGGGCTCTCTTTATGCTGAAGTGGGGTGGGACACGGCCAGTGACAGGCTGGGACCTGGGATGAGACACACGATGTCTCTTTGCCCCTTCAGCTCAGGCCGCAGGCAGGTCACAGGGTCCTGAATTGTAGGGCTCTGAGCTGCCCTACAACATAGGGCCGCTTTGTCTTTAAATACGACAACTCCTGTTAAAATGCGTCTGCACAGACGCTAACAAAACCGAAGAGCAAAGGGCTCAAGGAAAATGACAGCCCTCAGGGAAAGGAAGGGCCCGAGGTCCCAGCTGCTCGCTGTGACCCTATCGGAAGCAGGGCCGCCACCTGAGTTTGCTAGAGAAGCAGGATTCGGACCCCACCCGGGGCCACTCAGCAGGCGGTTTGACGCACAGTGCGCTGTGGGCAGCATCACAGCGCAGGCTACAGCAGGTCTGCCGTCCAGTCAGAAGGACACCACGGGAGGCATCCCAGCTACGGCTGAGGGAAGGCGGGGAGCTGAGACACAGACGGACAAAGGGTGACGTGACACTTGATATTCAGACAAGGAGGAATGAAAGTTAAAGATCATCGGTTCCGTCGCTCGACTCCTGTTTCGCAGCTGCATTTAGTCCCATGGTTAGATGCAGACCATGGGACTAAATGCAGCTGCGAAACAGGAGTCGAGCGACGGAACCGATGGCATCCGCGTGGAGCAGTGAACACGCGCATCCACGCTCAAATGCTGAAGGGGTCTGCAGCCAGCGGTTTTTGAAGAAAGGGTTTCAAATGGTACCCCAAAAGGTGCAAGGCAATAATAATAGGTTAAATCAATAACAGAAGAAAATTGTCAAAGGTATATGAAAACGAGATTTCCATTAAAAATAGAAAATAAAATTAAAAATTTAATAGAGAAAAACTGTTAAGTGGTTTTAAGAGATAAATGGGAAACACTTTGGTCATTAAATATGGATTACAAGTATCTACCAAGAACATTGTCACATTTCTGGTAAAAATACTGAAGTTCATGAAGCTCAGGGTGCAGTGACTGAACATAAAATGTCCTTTAAAAATCGCTGAATGCCAGGTAACCCTAACAGGAATGAGACGGGGCAGCGCACAGAGGGTTCTGGGGCAGTGGGACTGCTCTGACACCGTGGTGATGGACACTGTCCAGTCCCGCGGCATGTCCGACACCAAGAGTGGGCGGTAACGTGCCCTGCGGACTGTGGGTGATGACGTGTCCACTGTAGGTTCCTCGGCTGTGACAGATGCACCACCTGGTGGTGGCCGGAGATCATGAGGGAAGCTGTGAGTGTGTGGGGGGCAGGGGGCGTGTGGGAAATCTCTGTACCTTCCTCTTAACTTGCTGTGAGCCTGAAGCTGCTCTAAAAATCGTCTTTATAGAAAAACAGACAAACAAAAACTGAGGAAAATGTTAAAGCAGGGAAGGATAAGCCTTGAATTACAAAAGCTCGAAATATTTAAGAACATAAAATACCAATGATGATGACCAATAACCAAAAATTACACTCCCTGTACAATGGATAGAAAGGTGACAAAATCTTAGAAAGTCAAAGTAATGCAAGGCTGTGGAGAAAACGCTCTGAAAGTCTCAGAGCCAGAGATGGTAAGAAGGTCTGGGAAGAAGCTTCAAGGTTCTGAATCCAACTCTCACACTTAAGGACAAAGACTTGGGTGTGAGAGGCCGTGACAGCAGCTACAGCCGGGCGACTTCGTCCCAACGATGGGAGAGCTGAGTTGAAGCAAGCTCTGGCTTAGGCGTGTCAGCCACTGAGGGAGAAAGTGTTTACATGTTCCACAAGAATACCAAAGACGCTAGTGCCAAAGTCAATGGGCTACGAGACACAGTCTACTGGTAAAAATCGCTGGTATATTCAGTGTAGAGAAAAGAAAGTCAAAAAAAAGGCACTGGAATGAGAAATTTTTTTTAAAAGGAGAGGAAAAATCGGCCTGTGGGGGATGGAAGCAATCGGAAACAGAAACACCCAACGACACGATCCACAGGGCCCAAACCCCGCTTTGCGAGGCGGGAGGGAAGGCTGCCAGGCCTCAGAGTGAGGAGCGGGCAGAGCTCACCGCGGACAGGGGGGCGCGGAACAGCCCACGCGGAAACGTTAGGACTTTGCGTATCGTTTTAAGTTACTAGGAAGGGCTGTCTGTGGAGATCTGGCTTTGAATAAAGGAATGTAATACGCATAGTGTATATGTGACACGGGTAAAACTATAGAAATCATGAAATTAAGGAGATATACGTGAGAGTACTTTCACAGGCAAAAAAGTACTAAAATTGTCACTCAATGCTGTATTTCTTAGATACTCGATTGCACGTTTTTTCAAATGTTAATGTTTCCAAAACTGAGGTGCATTCGCCTTCAGCCTGAAAAGCTGGCCCTGAGCTCGCGGTCCAGGCCGTTTGCAGCTCAGGGACACGAACGCCCTCTCCGAAAGGCAGACCCCACATGCGCAAGGGGCGCGGCATGCCGGCACCTACCCTGGCTCTGGCGTCGACGAGGGCGCCGTTCCGCAGAAGGCACCGGACGACTTCCACCTGGCCAGCCCGGGCGGCCATGTGCAGCGCTGTCTCCCCGCGCTGCGGACACAAAGTGGGGACCATCAGTGAGCCCACTGCTCTGGGTGGGGAACAACACAGCGTGCCTTTTCATGAAGCTCGGCAACGTGCCAGAAGTTTAGCAAACTATGAAAAGGCATAAGTGTTTATTATTTAGTCTGGAAAAACATAGTTTCGCATCTTCCCCGTCTTCAGAAGGATCAGAAGGATAAGCAAACAATTTTTTTTCAGCCCACACCAAACAACTGAACTTACCCAAACACCCAGGACACCCTGGGATCGCACGCTGTAACTGACCTGGTGGAGCCTAAGCTGGTTGTCGTGGTGTGAAGTTATTTCTCACTCTTTAATCTGAAATCTGTCATTGTCACACTCAGCTACTTGATTACAACTCGATCTCATTTTACTGAGGTCTAGATGCTGAAGATCAACACATTGCAAAAGGTCACGTCACCTGCACCGTACTTAATGGTGCAGACTTGATTCCTTCTCAGAATTCAAAATTTCTTTCTGAAATAAACTATTACCTTGTGTCTGATTTGTCTCTGTGCTATGAGACTAGACAATGACTGTTTGTAATGACATCTGACCTGTGCGGGAGGTCCCCTACTTATCACCGATGAGCATATTTAATGACGGTTGTTTGGAAAAACTACTGGGAGATGAGCAAAGCCAACGCCAACAGTGAAGTCCTGGGCATGCGGTCACTTCTCAGGCGGCCTTGTGCCCATCAAGGCACCACACTTATCAGGAAATGGTAGCATAAGCTGCAGCACAAGGGTGATGGTTACATGTAAGAGAATTTTCTTGTTGAGAAGCTGTTAATTACTGATTCTAAAAAACAGATTTGGGGGGATTTTTTAAAGTCAGTATATATATTAAAACAGATGTAGTTCTGAACAAGGCAGAAATTCACTCATTCAAATAATTTTACAGTTCTAAAGGACACAGATACTGGATGAAAGCTTATTACTTTTATTCACCTCAACTATCCTAGAAAATAAGGCTGATTTCAACTAAGTAAAGTAAACCACTCTAAATAAACTAAACTCTTGAGTTGGTTGTGGTAATTGGATACTTCTGACAAACGCCAGAGAATAATTTCTTCTGACTCCTTGCACGAGGAATCTGGGAGACTTACAGTTAGCTGCAGCACCGCCCCCCCGCCCCGCCCGCCCTAGTATTAAGAGATCCCATTGCTTATAAATGAGAAGTTCATTTCAAACGAGTTGACTCTGAAAGCATTAAACCGGACGTTTACTCTAATTTTCTTTTACTGATGATTCATTCATCCTTCAATGGCCTCATTTTCTGATGATATAAGTTGACTTTTGTCAAGGAAGTGTATCTGAAGTATGCCGTCTTATAAAACGACTTACTATGAGAACAGCAACGTCTGTCTTCAGACTTCGGATGTGTGGCACTTTCCCCCTTTGGAAAACTATATCTGTTTTCTGTCTAATTTAAAACCTGTCTCTAAATAGATGAGGCTAAGATCGTCTACCTGTTAAAAAACCCTCAAATCTCTAGGTCTTATAAAGGTGTAGCAATTTTACCAATTTGGGTAGAAATAAAGACAAAAATGAATTTCCTTAACAGAAGTTAAGTCAAAGAGGCCTCAGGGCACATACTCAGTGATGAGTTTACACGTCCGCTCCACCAGCCAAGCTTCGTCAGTAAAATGTTTCCCACATTAGTCTTATTATTTCCAGTCTCCTTATTTTATACTTAAAATTATTTTTATGGTATTTACACGTTTGAAATTGACGTTATACATAAAACCTAAAGCATTAACAGTTATGTTCATAGACGCCCGGCCCCTCTCCATGTGACAGGGGTCTGGCTTGACCCCTTCCTTAATGGCCCTGGGGCACCCGACTTCGCCGTGAGTTGCCCTTACTCGTTTATATTCCATTACCCTTATTTACATATGACTATAAATAAGAAGCGAAAGAGGGCGCACACGGTTTTACTCAGCAACTTCCACTTTGTGATGGGGGGCCCCTCAGCCTATTCCACACCCTTGCTTGCTTTATCTTAAACTAATTAACTTCTAGGATCGGGAGAAAACCTTAAATGTGATAGGAAGTGTGAACCTCGCCTGGAACGTGCCGGCACCGCACACGGGACTCTGGACAGGCCCAAGGTGCTTGGTCCCCGTTCCCACGGTGTTGGCGGACGTGTTACACGTGGCGGCTCAGCCTTCTGGGTTCTAGGGGCCTCTGTGAGCTGCGTGGTGCTAACGCCCACGTGACAGGGCCAGCGCTACACGTCTGAGAGGAGCTGAGACAGAAGCGGGGCTGGCGAGAGCACGGAGGTGCTCGCGTCTGAAGCAGGACTAAGCGTTACGCCCGCTTCCCAGCGGCGAGCACGACTCTGCTGGCAGCACACAGGCTCCACTTTGGCTGTGTCAGTCGGCAAGCGTCAAAGCACGACAGAAAGCATCACACCCAAAAATGCGACATGGTCTCAGGCGACACGTAAAAGGCTCCAAGGGCAGGTCAGGGAAGGGCCGACTCCGACACAGCAGGCAGGCAGGCAGTGTCCACACGCGTCCATCACCAACCTGCAGAGTCAGGGGCCCAGTGGCTAGACCCTCACATTCTGAGAACACACAGGCACACGGGCACCCTCGCCAGAGAAAGCCGCGTCCCTCTAAACAGAGGGTCCCCAGATTTAGCAGATAAAAATACAGAATGACCAGTTAAATTTAATTCCAGACAAATGGCAATTATTTTAGTATAAGTATGCCCTGACTTGTATTAAAAACAATCACTTGTTGTTTATTTGAAATTCAAATTTAACAGGCAGTCCTGTATTTCATCCGGCAACCCTGTCTACATGGCATCTGCTCCCTGAAAGATACATCGTACCAAAATAAAAACAAACACACAAACAACACCTGGGCAACACGCCGAGGAGAGGATTCCCTTGGCAGGAGCCTCTCGAGGTCTGATGTCGAGGGGCTGAAGGGAAAGAGCATGTAATGGACAAATAAGAACGTAAAGCGAACAGAGAACTTCATATGACTGACAGAAGATAACGTTTTGTAGACTAATTGTCAAATTTGAGAATCTTAAAGAACCTAAAACACGTCAACATTTTTATTGTTTCAATTTATATTTTATTTATTTTTATATGAAAATCTACCTATAGCATTTTTTGCAGAGTAGAGGATGTCCGTATGGCGTAAACCCATAGCTCTCAAATAATTTGGAATTGGGCAGTTAGGAAGCAAATTAAAGTGGCCACAGAATCACACAACCGTTTCATATGAATTTTCTTTGACAACTTTGCAAAAGTCTCCCCTCAAAAAGATGACCTCAGGAGACTTTAATCAAGCATCACACGGCATATGTGAAACTTGCTCGTGTTACTACTATGACACGATAGCATGATGTGACAGTCTCGCCGTTGCTGCTATGATGCCATGAGGCGAACGTGGAGAACGCAGCAGAACGAGAAAGAGCACAGGGCACTTCTGGGCAGAGCTGCTGGTCTGTACACACCTCAGTTGAGAAACGGAGAGGCGGTCACCTCTGAACAAGCAAGGGATGACGTGCATTTCTTTTAAAGTTCTAAGAAGTGACTACAAATTAAACTCCAGTTGGCACGTTGTGAAATTACTTATTCTTAATGGAGTAAAGATAAGCATATAACATTGTTACTTTAGGACCAATAAGCTATAATTAGGGAAATTTAGAAACATAGACTTTATAATTCAATTCTTTAATGGCTTTATGCTCCAATTTTGAATAACGAGAAGAGGGAGTATTAAGTGATATTTAAAATAAAAAAAAATTTCCCATGGATTTTTGTCCACGCATCACACACTTCAGCACAGAAACGGTGTGAAAATAGAAAGAAATGAGAATGCGAGAGGGAACACGAAACAGAGTGAAAGTGAACGTTCTGTTTCCCAACTCAAAGGCAATGAGACTTCGAAAACCGGGGACAGGCGCCCGCCGGCTGACTGCTGGAGAAAACATGCTTCGTTAACACCAGGCAGCCTGCTCATGGGGGGCGGGTGGGGTGGTAAGCCCTAGCTCTGCCTCGCCCTGAAGGCGCCACGCGGGGCCCACTGAGCTCAGACCGGAGGGAGGGCCCTGCACAGGGGGAAGCCAGGCTGGGGCCCCATGAGGGCGGAGGGGCTGACTCTGGACAGTGGGGGAGCAAAGCAGACTGGGAGCAGAAACCCTGACCTGTGTTTGGTGGGGGGCTGTGGGCAGCCACTACTGAGGGGCAGGATGACAGCTGCCTGCAGACCCACGTTCCCACGCCAAAACGAAAACTCGGCATGAGGGGGGAGGGAGGCAGGTCAGGGTGCCTAGCTGCGGCCTGTCTCTGGTCAGCGGTCTGGGACGACCGGGTGCAGGAGTAACATGGCCAGGGCGGGACCCTCTGCGCCTGCGGGGAGCCCCGTGGGCTTCCTCCAGCCCCGCTTCGAAGCTCGGCCAGAGGTGCTGCGACCTGGCGCTTTGTTCAAACACACGCACGCAGGATGCGTGCTGGGCGCTGGCTCCGCGGGGGCCAAACGGCCCGCAGCCTCTGTCTGGTTTTCTGCCTCACTGCCCGCCACCAAGGCGGCTGTCAGCTTTTCTCTAGCGTGTCCCCGGGCGCCGTGACAGCAGGCACGCGACACCCCACACACACCCGCTCTGCCGCACAGCGCTCGCTCCGGCCCCAGCCATACTCACAACGTTAGTGACATCGGGAGAGGCGCCGTTCTGCAGCAGCAGCAGGACAATGTTCAAGTGGCCCATGAAGGCAGCCACGTGCACTGGTGTGAGGCCAGACTGCGGAACAAAGCGACAGCAGTTTTACTCCTCTGCACGGGGTCTGGGCTTCTTCACAAAATGAAACTGAGCGGAGAGGACAGAGGTGGCAAGAGGAGGGGCAGAGAGGAAGAGGGGGTGCTTCGTGACAAGCCGGAGCGCTCTCTACCTCTGTGACAGCTTGGATGGAAGCCCCGTATTTCACCAGCAGTTCCATGACTTTGATGCGGTTTTTCTTGCAGGCAATGTGCAGTGGAGTAAAACCGTTCTGTGCAAAAGACAATCGAGTTAGTTGAAAACATGCAGAAACGATTCTCACACAACTCCATGCTGGCACACGGCAGGCGTGAACGCTACATCGTCCCCTGTCGCCATGTCTTCTAATGCTGCAGGTGTTGGGATTTGGAAAGAGAGGTGACGGAGCGTTCCCGCAGCGCTGAGCTTGCTTGCGTGGGGTGGGTCTGCACGTAACCCTGTTTGTGTGGTTACAGAGAAAGGAGCGAGGACACGAGGTGGGCCTACTCTTCCAGGAAGGAAAAACCCGAGAGGCTGTGGAGCAGTGACTGCCCAGGCCACAGAACGACTTGACAACGCATCCGAGACAAGCACGCTCCTTCCTGACGCAGGGCCATTGCTCAGAGCGTACAGACCATTCATCTGTTTGACCTCAGAAATCCAAGAGCGTGACTGCCTTTCAATAAACGTTCCACCACTTCCTTCATGGAGAAGGTGTTGCAAATTAGCAGAAATCGTTACTTATGTTGATAACTTTTTATACCCAGAACTTATTTAGCTTATATTAAAATTTCTTTATAAGGAGTGGTACGTTAGGAAAAGTCACGTTGATAATATTTTATACCTCGACATTATATTTCTTATATTACTAAGTTTTTATAAGATATGTCCATCGAATATATTTTATAAAGAAACCATTATGAAATTCCTGAATATTTTCAAGAAAACTATGCAGAATTTCTGGAATAACTGGAAGGAGATGCCTCTCAGAGACAAAGGGGTGTGGAAAGGCCCTTAAGGCACTTCCGAACTTTTCAAAGTAGGCTACCATGTAGGAATTGGAGCGAATTACATAAAAATTTGTTAACTATCCCCATGCTCCACCCTTACGTGTACATTTAAGTATCATATTTTTATTTGCAGTGACCCCTATATACAGAATAGTTGTATCTATTCTGCCAGTTAACAGTTTCTCAGGCCCCATGGGGACGGACCATCAGTCAGCATTTCTCTACATTAGCAGTTCTTCGGAAAGCAGACTTAACGGTCTGACTTAACCTACGGCTTATTCTTCATTATGTTGTTAAGTCAGTTCCCATTTATGAGCTGTGTAATAAGCCAGATGTCAAGACCCACAGGTATATGCAACACTTAAAAGGTCTGTAATTATCAGATCGTGATATTGGATGAGCGTACTGACCACCGTCTGATTGAAAACGAGTATTTTCCTCCTTGTGAGAAAACAAATATCCTTATATAACTGCACATAACCCTAAAAGTACATTTGCTTCCCCAGCAATGAGGAATAACTTGATTTCAGTGGAAAGCTGGAATTTTGTAACAAACCTAAGATTTAATATTTGATAAGCGTAATGGCATTCTCTCAGATAGTATCTGTAGACTAATCTAGCTGAATGAATCATGAAACGTCTGGAAAAAAGGTTCGCTTTTAGTTCGAGAACTGGAAACAAGAGGCCTGAGTGAGCACACGGCTAATGCTCCCGACTATCACAGTCAGAACGTAAAGGACGCGCGGAGGGTTGGACTCGGGGACACAGAAGCTGCCCCAGGGACCGCCTCCTGCAGCCCCCTCAAGCAGCTCTGGGGCGTCTGCACAACACCCCCTGAAGCATGGAGATGCCGGGCACCGGGTCCATCGGCCAGCGCCGGGCGGGCAGCCGGCGAGGAGGCCCCCATGACGCTGCCCCGGCCTCCGCGCGGCGACGCGCTCTCCACGCGCCACCTTCTTTTCCAAAGAGCTTGACGGAGTTCAACTTTTCACGCTTTTATCCTGACTCTGTATAGGGGTGTCTAGAACTTATTTTATAACTCCTTATTTTTCAAATTCTGTTTCCCAGAGGTTGCCTGCCTCCCGGCCACAGGCTGGTCGTGCAGATGCTGCCGTGCTGCCCGCGGACGCCTGCCCCGCCCCACCGGTTACGGCAGTCTGGGAAGGCAGGAAGGTGGCATTGGCGCAGTTGGCTGCACGTCTGTGACTGTGACTGCTGGTGTCCGCACCGTGGCGTGGCCACGGGGTCACCTACCCTCACTTGTTCCCAGCCTTACCAGGGCCCTGGCATTCGGATTGGCCCTCTTGTCCAGGAGGAGCTTGGTGACGCGGTAGTGGCCGCAGTGTGCGGCGACGTGGAGGGCCGTCAGGTAGTCCAGGGTGACGTCGTCCACAGGCGCCTTGTGCTGCAGCAGGTGCTTCACACACTCCACGTGGTCCCCCTGCGCGGCCATGTGCAGCGGAGACAGCCCATTCTGTGCGCCAAAACAAAACCCGCCATTCCCGGTCAGTCATCACGGTCAGGCTCTGAAACACGACACCATCAGTTCTCGACCTCTGACACGGTGGTAGGGGAAAAAGTTTTTCTATTTGACATCTAAATATACAGCAGATTGCATCTGACAGAGAAGGACGCTCAGAGAACACTTACTTTCATAATTATGCTATTCTTAGGCAAAAACAGAAATGAGTATGTCATAAATGAAAACGTTCTATGTGTGGCTATGCAGCTGGATCTCACAATTATTAGGCTGACAGTAGATACAGGTGATCATGATGCTTAAATTACTCATATCCAATTCTATACACAGAAATCCACGTTCAATTAATCTCTCTGCATGAACTTTATTCTACACAGAGAGGCAGACGACGAAGGATGGGCTCTAGATCCACGATTCCTTCTGTCACAGGACACGAACTGGACTTGGACAGGTGGTCAGGTCACAGCTAGTAGAGTGTAAGGCAAATGTGGGGTAGGGTCAAGGACACGCAACTTTTAAATTTTGACTACAATCTAATGTATGAGCACCACTGCCACCCAAAACGGCTTTAGCCTTAGTTCTCGCAGGTCAACTTGGGAATACAAAACAGCACGTAATTCACTGATGACTATCAGTATAGGTAAGACTCTCATTTTTTGAAGTTAAATAAATAAGCTCACAGGAAAAAATGTGTAAAATAAGGAAAGAAACTAAATTAGAAAAAAACGTGCCCATTCAAGAGAGTGGTTCTTCCCTATCCATGTAAATAGGGCCACTGAGAAAAAATTCTTCCTGGTGTCCAGTATGGCAGTCGTTTCATTCCAAGAAGCAGGTACTGGACAGGGAGCCAGAACAGGCCCGTGCCCTCCGTGGGCCACTGGCACGGCGGTCTCAGCAGCGGGCGGGCACGTGGAGACGGGCCCCTGAACTCCCGGCTGTGCTGCCGCGAGACTCTGCCAGCATCGCTTCGCTTCTGAGCTTCTCTCTGTTCGTAACGATCGCCTTTACGTTCAGAACGTCATAAAATAAGCTTAGAAAGGAAGAGCGAGTTGACGGGGAGGGATCGCACACCGGGGGGAGGCCCGGGGGAGGGCGCGCGGGCCGCGGCACTGTTGGGCCTGGTGTGTCGCAGGGTCTCTGACGCTCCATCAGTCCTAATGCTGCTCTGTCCACGTAAAGGCGACGTGGCAAAGAAGAGCTTCACCATTGACCCGTCTGCTCATTCTGACCAACTCGAGCCCCGAGGGAGCAGCAGGGCCCCGTCTCCCCAGCGCCTGCATCCTCAGTGGTGGCAGGTGGCCCGGCGAGGACGAACTGAAATGGAGTGTGTTAGGTCACCCACGCTGAGGAGCAGCGGAGCTGAGGCTGGCCGCAGGAGTCAGCACGGGTGGGGTTTGGGGACGTGTCCGGCAGTGGCCTCCAGCAGACAGCACGACCTCACGGAAGACGAGGAAGGTGGGCGCTGGTCCTGCTGAGCACGCTGTGTGGGGACCGCCCGCCCCGCGGACTCATAGTAAGGCGAGGGCAGCTGAAGGCAAGTGACAGAGGAGCAGTTGAGAGGAGGAGACCAGAGCAGGGTCTCTGACCCCCCAGAATGAGCTGGTGCTGTTGGGAGGGTTAGGACAGCACTGTCACGCCAGCTGCACCGAGGACCACCAGGCGCGGGAAAGGGCGGTGGCCGACCAGGGGCTCCTGCCCTCGTCCAGCAGGTGGACGCGAGCTGCACCGGGCGGTGGTAAGGGGCCTGCTAAGAAGCTGCTGACTTAGTGACATGTTCTGGAGGGAAAGGTGACAAGGTTTGGTGACAGGACGTGGAAAGAGAGAGAAGGAGAAGAGCCAAGCGCTACATGAGGCCTGAGAAACGGGAAGTACGGGATGGCCGCGAACCGAGGTGAGACAGACCTTGCGGGGATCAGGTGTGGGCGTGCGGGGAGCAGCAGGCCCTGAATTTTGGACTTCCTGAACACGAGAGGCTGGACAGACGTCCCGGCAGCCACGGCGAGCCGACATCTGCACACACAGCTCCGCGATGCACATCTGTGTGTCATCGGCACGTGGGTAGGAGTCACAGACAGAAGCGGACGAGACTTCTTGCGTGGACAGACAGAAGACACAAGACGGGCCTCCGCAGGTTCTACGTCCACACGTCTGACAACGTGGAGGGACTACGGTCTGAGAAGTGACAGCTGGACAAACAGGTGGAGCCGGCAGAGCGCCATGTCCCAGAAGGCAGGTAAGCAGAGTTCTGAGCAGGGAGGAGCAAGTGGTGTGTCAGGTGACAGTGACGAGTGAACAGACAATGCAGGCCTGGGTCGGTTGCTGCCTAGACAGGAAGTGAGGCAGGGCCATGGAAATCCTCTCCTGATTGCTTCCATTTTCTCAGTGTTGTGGGAAGTGGAGTCAAAGAAAGAAGTTGTAAAAGTTTGAAGAAAGAAGGAAAAGTACAGAACGCTCAGAGAGCAGGCGTGAGAGTGAGCAGAGCGGGAGTAGGGGCGGCCTGGGGTCAGGGGTCACGGACGTAAAGCCAGCCGTTGTGCATCCGGGTGTCTGCTGCCGCCACAGGCGCTGCCAGATTCAAGTTGACTTGATCAGGGTGACGTGGCTACGTCAGGGACAGGCGTGAATCACTACATCTTCGTGCTGGGCAAATGTGAGGGAGCTGGATGAACCATGGACACAGACACGGTGACAGGCAGGCCCAGCAGAATGCACACGTTGAGGGGCTGGGGCTCCAGAGGGAGTCGGCGGAGGCACAGACGGGGTGGGGGGGGTCATGGCGGGGGGCGGAGCGGGGGGGGTCAGACAGACAAGTTATGGAGCGTTCACTGTCCCCAAACTGAGAGGCCAACCAGAAGGCCCATCTGCAGCTCTTGCCAAGACCATTCACGTCATGAAGGATTAGGACGCGGGTGTGGAGAAGAGCCACACTTTGCTGAGCTAGAGCCTTCAAGAACAAGGGGGAGTGACAAGTAGACAGACGAATGTTTGCTTGAAGGAGGAATGATGGGTAATTCAAAGCTGAGAGTCTTCACGGGGCGGGGGACAGTCTGGCGTGTGGTGTCGTCCACTCCCAGGCCCTGGAATCTGGCGCTGGCTCATCTTCATGTCCTCGCTCTGAGCGGAGCTCTACCTTTGTGACGGTCGCCCTGTCCAGCTCGTCCACTTAAACTCTGAGCTCCTTAAAACGTGGACTGTGTAGTATTGACCTCGATAGCCCCTCGGGGCCTGGAACGCACCCTGGCACGTGGAAGCTGCTCACCACGACAGCTGGGTGGCACACGCACGACTGAATAAGTGCATGAATGAATGAATACATGAACACAGTCACGCCATCACAGACTCTTTATGCTGGATCCTTACTCATGAATCACATTCGATTTTACAAGAAGCTTTAAAAAAAATCCAACTAGGTAATCCACAGTCTTCACCAGTGATACGACAATTAACGGGCAAACTCTGTAGATGAGATTATTTTGTAGTTCGTGGAACAGCGTCCTCGGCCTAGCCTCAATTTTATGTAGACTTTATTGGTTGTAACGTGGCTGGTCTGAAATCCTGTTATTTCTATTTAAATTTCAATCTGTTTCCTCCATTAAACTTTCCATAATTACATCTGCATTATGCAGCCCGAAGTGTTGTATTTTAAAGACAGGTCTCCACAACAGTCTATTGTAGGTGTAACAGTAAAAATAACTAAGGGCATTTGTTTCTGTTCTGCGTTTCTGATCTGAAGACACCCTTTCACGGCCTGGGGGGCATATCTTTAAAGACCATGTTCATTGTACACATATTTCAAATGTGTGGGGTACTTTGTGCTCTAAATAATTTCACTTAAATATTCAATTAAAATATAGCATACATTGAAAAATATTTCCTTGTGTTGGCTGCCTTGTTTTTCTCGGCTTACCTCAGTGACAGCATCAGTGGATACCAATCCTCCTATTCAGGGGGTTGGGGGGTGAAAGGGGGAGACAACATTAAGAAATGTCCCTCGCCTAAGTTTCTGTTATATTTAGGGATCCAAGGGTTGCTGCTTATCCCATTAAATAGCTGTATGACTGTGTTTGATTTGTGTTTCATGATAGCTTTTGGTAACGCAAAGTAAGGCTAAAAACAGGGAAGTGTACAGTAATAAACCTTTAAAACTATTTTATAATGAAAACCTGCAATAAATGAGCTTGTCGCCTGGTTGTTATCGACATGGATATGAGTTTTACCCGTGGCTGAGCATACTGATGAAATGCGACACGAAGGCGAGCCAGCCGTGCCGTGCCGTGCCGTGCAGAGCAGCAGCTTGCTTGACCTTTTTTTTTCTTTTTGACCACCCCTCTAGGAGGCCGGTGCTCACCTGTGCTCTGCACATCACCAACGAACCCCAGCTGCAACCAACCAGTGTGTCGCTGAGTCATGCTTTTTACTAGGTCCAACCAGAAAGCTAGAAGATTAATGTTGTATTGCTAACTGTGCTGCTTTAAAAGGTAATCCTACGTTAACACAGCCATCTCAGAGTACCGTAAAAACGTAGACTCACGGAACGTGAGCTATTCCCATTTACATGCAATACAGCAATATTTACATTTCCATGTGCAGTAAGAATAGCAGGAAAATGCAGAAAGAATGAGAAGGCATACCTTGCATACATCTTACCGCAGGTATTTGTTCATTTTAAATACTTTTAGAAGTTTGACAAGTTACTCATTCTTAGCGCAAATGCACCAAGGAATAGCATAGCGCACACCTGACACTTTACTCCACGCAGAACAGAGCTGCAGAGGGTGGCCGCGCGGGCCCACGACTCACCTTCGTCCTGGCCAGCAAGGGCGCGCCCCGCTCCAGCACCAGCTCCACCACCTGCTCGTGCCCGCTCCTCGCTGCGCAGTGAAGTGGCGTCAGCCCGTCCTGCCAAGCAAGTGGGAGTCAGGCCTGAGTCCACTTTCTTTTTAAACCAAGTCTGCATCTACTGCCACCTCGAAGACGGTTTCCTGAACTCCGTCCCAGTGACTCAGCAGACCGTGAAATGACAGGGACGGGGAGTGAGGGAGAAAACAAGACAGTGGGCAGAAGACAGAGCCAGGGCCAGGAGGGGACAGGTGCCCGCGTGCTGGGGAAGCCCGCGACGCGGACGCCCCGCTGCCTGGAGCTCGCCCAGAGCTTGCACTGCGACGCCGTTCTCACCTGCGTCACCTAAACACAACTCGTACCTAAAATTCTCCTTTACCTAATTTTATCCATCTATGTTCTCTCTTGAATTGTCACTATTTTCATAAATTTTTCTGAAACACTCCCTGAGGATGGTGAAAGGAAAGGGTTATTTTTTCACTTTCTGCTAAAGGTTTCCACACGTTTTTCACCCACGAACTACGTAATTATTTCTCGAGGATAACATTTATTAAAAATGCAGTGAAACAGCGTCAAATACATTTGTGGCGCAACTGCATGTTGTTTATAGAGCTGTCTGGCTGGGTACTTCGCAGGCAGTTTCTGACCTTGGCGCATCCCAGATACCCTGGGCTCTGGGTTTAACCTCTCCTGAGGGTGGCATGGCCAGAAAGCAGAGGAGGTGGGAAATATGAGACCAAATGTAAGAATGATGGACAAAAAGTGAGAGCAAATGAAACCCTGATCACGTAAACTAAGTGGTAATTCCAGGATTCGGGAAAGAAAAATGGAGTCTCAAAGGGCAAGAGGCTGAGGCAGCAGGCAGCGGTGGAGGAAGGGAGGGTGGCAGGAGCCAAGAGGACCCAGCAGCTTCAGATCTGCCCAGAGCCCCAACATCCCTCTCTGTGTCTCTCACCTAGGCTGGGCCCCTGGGTGACTTGCCTCCTAGGGAATACAGTTCACCTACAGTCTTCCCAACCCGGTGTCCTGGGGTCCTCTGAGAGACCCCCCAGATCCGTGTCTACCTTCCCCGCCCACTGCGTGTCTGCAGACAGACCCCTCAGGATTACATGGCGGGGCTCCCTGCCCTCTGGCTTCAGGCTGCGCCAGTCAAGGAGAAACATCTGACCGCTTTGCAGGGAGCCACTCCGAGGGGGGCTCCAAAGTCTGGCTGCGGCTCCACCAAAGGTCATGCCTGCGCCAAAGCTGCTTTCTGCCTCCTCCAGGTCCCCCCGACGTCCTGGTAACCTCTTCCACCTCTGCCCCTGCAGGTCTGGGATGGGGGCGAGCCCTGCTGTCCCAACCCCAGAGACACTCACTGCCCTGTTGCCTTCCCTACAGTCCACTTCGAGTTACACACAGCCCCGTCAACGATCTCTGCTCAGTCATCAGAGCCGAGTGCCATCCGCTCTTGGCGAGGACCTTGGATCACGGCTCCGCGCTGTGTCACGTCCATTCAGCCGCTATCGGACCCGGGACAACCAAAATAGACCTGGAAGTTCTGGGCCCGGGGAACTGGCGTGAAAAGCCTGCCTGCCATTCCCGCAAAAGTCACTGAACTCATGCAGCCAGGATGCCGAGTTAAAGTTTGCCGGAGAGGACCCTCGAAAAGAACGGTGGGCAGAGGGGTGAAGACGCCGCCGCCCGGCCTCTCGGTGACAGGCGTGTGGCGGAGCCCCAGAGCGCCCCCTGCCACGGTCGTCTAACATCTGGGGGAGCCTCTCCCGCCCGTGATCCTGCGGGGGCTGCGCAGGGATCCGGAGCGTGAGAAACCGCACTGGGAGCATGAAGGCATTCTGAGCCACGGTCCCCCACGCGGGCTCGGGAGTCACGCAGCCCCGCGTGTGTGTCAGCTCCGCCACCGCAGGTGACTCTCTAAGGCTCGGCTTCACGATATATAAAATGGGCACAATTTTTCTTACCCTATTTCATTTACAGCCCGTGTGACACATGAGGAGATGCTGCCTTAGACCGTTTTTAGGAAAAGGTGTTTCCTATGGATTACTTGAAATATGCGTCGTGTGACCATGTGGAAACGTCCAAAACACAGAAAAACAACGGGAAAATATGGAGAACACACAAAAAACCACAAGCACATCACGAAGCATAAAGATTAAATGGGTTCTAATCCTACATTTTCCTGAGGCAATCCATCTGCCTTATAAAGGACTGTGAATTACATCAAATTCAGGTTGCCCAACACGCTCAGTCTGAGTGGATTTGGGTATCTTCTACAAACGAGATCATCTCGTTATTGAGAAAAAACTCATCAAGGTTTTGTAGTCAAAGATTTTTAAAATTTAAGTTCGTTTTTTACTTAAATCCCTGAGACTGTGTTCACAGGTCACGCTGGATTCCCCTCCAGAACCTTCCTCCCTGTGTCCTCCGTCTTCACTGGAGTCGGGGGGACGGGGGGACCACACGCCCATGTCGGCCATTCCTCAAAGGGGAGACAAGACCTTGCAGCATTTATCAGCGTTTATCTGGCCGCCGGCGCCCCCGCCCCCTCCGCCGAGACGCCCTCCAGCGTCTGAAGCCTACGCTAGGCCGGCTCTGCCCTGACTAAGCCGAGCCCGGCCGCCCGCAGCTCCTTGGAACTCATTTTCCCCTTCAGCAGTCTTGTTTCTCAAATGGAGACCTGCTATTTTCTCAAAAGCAAACAAATGCTTGCTCCCTAAGCCGTCAGGAAGACGAAGCGAGGTGGTATTTGCGCAGCGCTTCGCCAGGCGCCGGAACAAAGCGTGCCCGTGGCGACCGGCAGCACCGCTGCTATTTAATTACTGCTCCGAATAACGAGGGCCGGGCCTGCCCGGTGCCGACGCACCGAATTTTGTTCATCACCCTTTAATGTTTTTGTATAGTTTTACTGTTTGCACTGAAATATGTATTTCAATATTTTAACCAGAAACTTTATATGGAATATCTCCGGTTAAATAATAAATAAGTTTAAAAATAAAAAAGAATAATGACCTTAATAAAACCTAAATTAACGACACCATTTTTCACTAGCCGTAAAGTTTGTTCTCACATTAGGGTGAGGTGTTTCAGACCCCAGAACACAGGGGCTCTGGTGATGATGTCTCTGCGTCCACACCAGGTCTAGCCAGGGGCGGGAATGCCACTGATGCAGAATGTCCCAGAAACTGGCATGCTAACGTGACACAGATGCTCTGGACCGAACGCCGTACAGAGAGAAAGGAGGCCAGGAGAGCAGCGCTCTCTGAGGTCGTTCATTAAAGGCCGGAATGCAGAGTCTGGGGCTGGTGCAGGTGCCAGGACCTCAACGAGGAAGAGGCTCAATAAACAGAAACACCTGCTGGCCCCGACAGCCGCAAGGGGACTGGATTCCATCCCTACTCTCTGGAACGAGAACAGGAAGTCCCAGAACCAAACAAGGCGAAGAGAAAATGTCACGGGGGACACAGACTATCCGCCATCTTCCACACACTTTTTACACCATGCATTTCAAAATTTTCGAATTATGGGAATGTTTAAAGTTTTTCTGAAGTCTATAATTAACCAAATCTGCTCCAGAGGACTAAAGTTGAATTACCAGTTTAGTGTTTAAGCAAGTAAGTGAATATAATTTCAGTATCATAATCAAATATTATAAGCTCAGCAATTTACCCACCTTGCTTTAAAAAAAAAAAAAAAGATAAAACAATAGTTAGTAAGAATTAATTCTCACACAACCCTACGAGTTAGGTCTGTTATTTGCTTAAGTTCAGGAAGGCAGATAAACTGCTAAGATCACACAGCCAGTAAGCGGGAGAGGCAGAATCTGGAATCAGGTGGTCTGCCTGCCTTCCGAGTCTGCACTTCTCACAGCTGCATTCTGCCTAACTGATTATTTGCCAGAAGTACATAAAAACTCAGAATTATGTTTTACTTAGCAAGTTCGAAAAATAAAGAAAGAGCACGGCTTCTTACTGATGCCATGTGTGAAGGGGCAACATAAGCACCTGCCTTCCTTCTGTAAACATAACACCAGAGCTGCTGCTCAGGATGGTGTAGCGTGACCACTGAAGCGAAATGGTTTAGGAACTGGTAAGTCAGAAGCAAAAGACATTCAACATGTATTAAAATACTCAACATAAAAATCGCACTCAGAGCTAACGCACACTGACAAGTTGGGGTTCTCGGAGCTCGCAACTAAACAAAGCAGAGACACCCGAGTCCAGTCCTTGACCTCTGTTCCCAGAAAATCGGTGAGCGACAGCTTGGCAAGCGACCTCACTGAGGGGCTGGCACTCTGCTTCTCTGGGCACGTATGAGCAAACGTCAATTCCACTTTGCAGTGTGAAACCTTTACATATACTGTCTGAGGTTTAAATCCAATCTGAGAAAGCAATCTCCCTGAAACTGCGCTGCGTGTGTTTAGGGGCTGGCATTTTAGGGGGCCTGCTAAAAGAAGACGAAACAGCGTCACACGGTAGGAAACGGAGCACAGACACTCACCCTGGTTTTGGCATCGATCTGCCCACCGCGATCCAGGAGCAGCTTCACCATGTTCGTGTTCCCCCGTTTGGAGGCCACATGCAGGGGAGTGATCCCATTCTGCACCAGGAGAGAAAACAAGAAGACTGTGTCCCAGGGCACAGGGGAGGCAGGGCCTACGTGGTAACCTGACCCAAGGTTTCTACCTTTCGGTGTCTTCAATCGTTGAGGAACGAAGAAAGCACACAAAGCATAAAGCACTTTAGAGAATAAAAAAACGGAATAAAACTGTATAACCAAGTCAATACCTACGATAGGCGTAGTGAATGCACACGTCACCACCTAAGACAAAGGGAGCACGTCTGCGTCACAGAAAGTTTCAGACTCGACTGAGGCTGGAACCTGAGTCCAAAGTCTTTCTTTCTATAACCCCATCTGCTTAAAGAATTTGGGCTCTCAGAGTTTTTACAGTTCATTTATTGACTTGAAGATGAGGCTCATTCACGATTCGTGACGTGCTCTTTAAATTCAGTGCTCACGCTGATGTCAGAATTAATATCCTCCTAAACTGCTGCAAATGATTTGTGTGCATGAGAATTTCAACATTCTTATTTTTCACTTACTGGGTTCTGATGACTTCCTGCAATTCGAAGGGGAAAAAAACACGAAAAATCTACTATCTCTAGCACAGATACAGGCAAAAAATAAATAAATACAGCCTTTCCTGGTGTTCATTTTTCCTCTACTGACATGCCCACATCCTGCCCCCAAAAGGGAAGCTGCCAGCGCCCGTACCCTGGCTGTGAAGTCCACGGCGGCCCCACGGTTCAGAAGGAGCGTCGCCACGTTGACGTTCCCGTAGTGGGCGGCGATGTGCAAGGGGGTGAAACCACTCTACGGAAAGGAAAGAAAAAGACGGTGGGTAAAGCGCTTCCCCTCCACAAGCTGTGGTCACTGGATCAGTGGAGAAAGTCACATGGCAATTGTCTGCTTAGCATGTGAGCAATTCAATTCAGATCATTAACGCCTTAAAAAGACTTAAATTTTAGTGCTATGAGGTGGTAAAGAACTACATATATAAACAGGTAAATAAATAGCCTACATTTCTTGGCAACATTCTTCCTAATTACCTGAAAAATTTATCTATTTAGGAGTTTGTTATTTATACAAAACCACATTACTTGAGTTGGTTTAGCTTTACCGAAAATCAGAATATGATTAAACGACATAAGGTTTCAGCCACAGGAATAACATAATTATGAATTAAAAATGTCTTCTCCGGAGAAAGACACAAAACTCATACATTTTTAAAGGATTGATGGCAGTGGTTGGCGCCGTCTCTCTGGAACTATGAAAATACTGCCTGCCGAAGTCCTCACAGAGGGCACACGGCTCATGCTGCATCGATCACCCTGTCACGGTGCCTCTGGCCTCCCTAACAACCGTGTGTAGTCAGACTATGTCGTGACAGCGACAAAGAAGTTTAAAAACAAAAATTAAACAAAATACTTGGCATCAATGTGAATATAAAGGAAAAATTCAGCTGAACACAATTTTGAATGTTATTTAAACCAAATTTAATCAATAAAATAAGATTGATATAAAATAAGCAGGTTAAATCAATGATATGGGCATTAGAGGGCTGTTCCTCTAAGAATGGTTAAAAAATGAGTGAAAGTCTTAAATGGAAGAAAAGTATATTTCTTTTCATTTTCTTTTTCTAATGAAAAAAATTTTTGTCGTTTTTACAATAGAAGAATATTAATTTTTATTATTAAAGTATGCAAAGATGTATTATACCCTTGCTCTGTAATTGTCGTAATTTCATTTCTTAATGGAAGGTTATAGAAACGATCGAGACTGTTCCTATAAAACTGGGTATCGATCCTATCTATAGTTGTGAGCTTATTTTGTATTGCTCTCTTTTATTTGAAATAAACTCTGCTGTCTATAGTATTTTTAAAAATATTATCTAAACATTACCTAAATCATAACCATTACTTTTCTATTCGCTTGATATGTAGGCTTTGGCGATTTTGTTTTTGAAATGGCCTAAGCCCACAGACACCTTAAGTGACAGCAATTCCTCTGTGCTCTGAGCCAAATTAGCTGCAAATAATTTCTGACTATAGAGAAGCAAGACACAAATAAGAATAGTGACTACCCATCCAAATCTCACACTGTGTTTAGGATATTTTTATTTTGTTTCTTCTTGATGCCAAATATTCACATCAAAATAGAGGGGAAAGTCAGTCTACAAACTGGCTGTTATTGTATAAAATGTCAATTTTTTTTATAATTTAGGAAATAACTGATGGCATGTTTTTCATTTTTATCTTGATATTTCCTATCATCCAGACATATCCTGAAGTGTCTATTATCCAAGTTACAATTTATTAGAAAAACAGTGATTGTGAAATCTTTTTCAAATTATTCAAATATAATATTTTTCTCATTTGCAAAAGTACATTAACTTTCTGTCTGACACAGCTTCAATGACCACCTGTGACTCCCTTGGAGGGACCCTCCCTGGGCCACGTGGCAGTGGATACTCAGCTAGCCTTCAGCAGGGCCATCCGTGGGAGGTATCCCTCCCGTGTCTTACTCAACTGTCCTCAAAGAAATAATTCTAACTCAGCATAAATTACGCAAACTGTTGCTTTCAACACAATGTTGAGTCAGTGTTGTTTTGAAAAATGTATATTAATCTCCAAAAATCACCTAAAAATTAAATGTATTAAAATCAATAATTAAGATATCAATTTGTATGGTTCCAGGCTTGAGCAATTTCACCAAGCAGATGGGCGTTTTTTAAAAAAAAAATTTCTGACCTAAGTGCCACATACAGAGATGGACCGGAAGAAATAATATGAATAACCCAAATATATTCGTGACTTAATAGGTAAATTTGTTAATAATAGTCTTAGGAACACACTAGTCTCAGTAAATACAAAGTGTGGCTCCTCAAAACCCCACAGGTCCACAGCCCAGTGACCACAAGGGACGTCAGTCCAAGTGAAAAGCGGCCTACATAAATATTCCCTAGCCTTTGAATGTAGATTACTTTTTATAATAAATATACCTCAATGTTCTCGGTATGTAGAAAACAGATGATTTGATGACAAGTATTATAAGACTTAGTAAGAGAAAGGCAAATGCTTTGCTCATGATTGTTCGATATCATTATGGATTATATAGAATGTGGTAAAAAAAAAACATATATACAAAAGGGCAACTGCGATTAGATTAAAGGAGAAAACAGTGGCAGAGAAACCTCCTTAAAATTTAATTTGCTAGACTCTAACCTGAGAATCCTCATTAAGAGGGCCATGTCTTATTGGCAAGAGTTAATAGCAAAGCTCACTCAGTAAAATGCATATTAAAGAAGAGTTTCATTTCACACTGATAAAGTTTTTAAATAGTTTCGTTGATTAAAGAATGCTTCAAATATACGTTACATTAAATTTCTTGAATTATCTATTTCCCTTGATTATGGGAAAAGTTTTCATGGAAGTTCAAATCATTAGTAAAAATTAGTGAGCATTTATTCTAAATTGGGCAAAAAACCAAAATAAATGAAAGCAAGGCAAAGGTGGGTATAACCGTAATACTGTACCTCGGTTGTCCTATTCACCATCATCTGCAGCAGTGTCGTGTGGGAAAAAGAGGGGAGACATTACACATTGCAG
Source organism: Pteropus vampyrus (assembly GCF_000151845.1). Classification (NCBI taxonomy): domain Eukaryota; kingdom Metazoa; phylum Chordata; class Mammalia; order Chiroptera; family Pteropodidae; genus Pteropus; species Pteropus vampyrus. Next base: position 565,048 of record NW_011889063.1, on the reverse strand, counting down.
ACGAAGCAAACAGTCTGACAGGCCAGAACGCACGCTGCTCAGAGAAGACGGTCACAGAACCAGCAATACAAGCTCGTCTCGCTAACTCCGTTTCTACTGGGTTTTTTTTTAATTTATTTTTTTACTATAAATAGAATAAGCAGATTTCTAAAAAGCCGAACCTCATCTTTTAATGAAAATTTTCTTTAATTTTTGTCCCCTTCCTCCTGAAATACCTCTGAAAGTATCTTCTCCCCCTCGGTGACCGGAAGCGACTGTGCGGGATCGCGGGGGCCTACTTGGTTCTCGTGGCCCGGGAGGAGGCTGCCGGCCGCAGAGCCCTCTCCGCCCGCGCTCGGCCTTTACCTTGGACTGCACATCGGCGTTGTGGTCGTTCTGGAGCAGCAGTGCGGCAGATTTGGTGTCATCCTTCCTGGCGGCAATGTGCAGAGCTGGCAGCCTCACTTTCCCTTTGGTGTCATTCTCCAGGAGGATGGCCACTGCCTGGTTGTGACCTTGCTGGAGCGCCACGGCCAGCGGCGTAAAGCCATCCTAGTAAAACAGGAGAAAACGATCTTCCAGTACCTTCTGGAAGTTTGGGATTCGACTTCAAGCAATGGTATGTCTAATTTTTTAAGTAATGATTAAGATTGACAAGCAAAGCAAAAGGAGGAAAGATTGCTGTGAAGACTGAAGTGGATCGTAACCAGTCACGGCTTTCTCACTGATGTAAGGGGGACATTAAAGTCTCCCACTGTGACTACGTTGCTGCTAGTTTCCCCTTTTGGATCTGTTAATACTCGCTCTCTACACTTAGGAGTGCCCCACTGGTGCCTGTGCATACAGACGTCCGTCTTCTGTGACATCCTGGGATGCCCGTCCTTGTCTTCCATCACGCTTGTTTTCAAGTCTATTTTGCCTGATGGAAGTACAGCTACCCAGCTTTCTTTTGGTTTCCATTTGCATGAAACATCTTTTTCCACCCGAACTGTAGACTTTTACGGGAAAATCATTTTCCTCAAATGTGTCATATAATATACGCACTACCACAATAAGAACTAAATTTTTAAATAATCGAATTTTAAATAAACACATTCCTTAATAGAATGGAAGAGTAAAGCATACAGTGTTCTAAGACAAAAAATAGTAGCCTAAATTTAGATCTCCATTTGGCATGAAGTAAGCACTCTGTGAAGGAGGAGCAAACACCCTGATTAGCAGATACAGTCAGTGCCACTGGACGACAGGCATACGTCTCAAATGTGCATCTGACAGATGCGTGGTTAGGCGATTTCATTGTTGTGTGAACATCACAGAGGGCACCTTCACAAGCCTAGAAGCACCCCTACAGCCTACCGCACCCCTGGGCCGTGTAAGTGCAGTCTATTCCTCTGCAGGAGAGGAAAAATAATTTTCCCTCTACTCTTCTGGATTCTTGGCTGAGACAGCCTTATAATAAAAGACAGATTAGCAGAAGGAAAACAAGCAGTTTAATAACACATATACCTCCCGTACACATGTCTCCCCAGGAAAAGTGAGTAACTCGCAAAAATGGCTGGCGCCACCTTAAGTACCATCTTCAGCTGAAGACAAAAGATGATGTTGGAGGTGGGGAATCAGCTATGGCAGGTGACCAGGAAAAGTACCGTAAAACAGGTGAAGGTGGTTACATAGACCTGAGGCGCTGCCTTCTGCACTAGAAGTTTCTAGAGGTCAGGCACCCCCACTTCCCGGAACAATGAGGGGGACGCCCTTGCAGATGGCGATCTCTCTCACAGAGGAGCTGTCTTCCACAAGGGCACTTCTCCCTGGTTTTCAGAGCCTATCCCCATGTCCGCTGGCTCTAAAATTGACCAGCCTAAACTAATCCTTATGCCAAAGAGACATGTTCTGGGATGACAGGTCCTGTTCGGCCATGGTACCGGGCTACGAACCTGTGCAGTCTGTTGCTATACTGGACACTGTGGGCAACGGCAACACAGTGAGGTACTTAAGTAATGCTTCAGGTGCAACGCTGCCATAGCTACGGGCATGTATGTGCTCACCGTGCCGTAGGAACATTTCAGCTCCGCTAGAATCTAATGGGACCCTCCGCCACACCGTGACAGCTTATATGACAAGAGTGTAAACTTTATTTTTTCTTAGAGGCAGGTGTTTGCTGACAGCAGAGAAATTTATTATCAAGTTTTTATTCTTCACCTTTGGTAATATTCAGGAAGAAGGAAGAGAGTAGAGAATTATAAAAATGGTATGGGAGGGACACAGAACTCCCTTCAGAGATTTTATCTTTGAATCTCCCCATGCAGATTTCATTCTAATCTATACTTCACGGGAGAAGAGTATCTGGAACAACTGTTGCAAGTATCTCAACTAACTCTATGACAAGGAAACCCCTATTAAAATTCAGTAGTTTTGTTTTTCATCATTTACCAATGTTATTTGCTATAATTACAGGAAATTTCAAAACATTAAATATTTCTTTTCAAAGATGAGTCTCATTGCCATATGGAATGATTTCATAATTATCTGACTTTTGTGGTGGTTAAATTGTGTTGATTAGTAAGTAATTTTTTGCAGATTAGGTCTATCGTGTGTTCAGGTGACTGTCATCTTCAGGCACACACACATGCACAAGACTGTAGAGGGTGTCAGTGTAACATACAGCCCCGAAGAGGTGGAGCTGTTTAACAGAATGATGGGCTGAAGGGAACGTGCAAAGCTTTGTCCCCATGTGTTTCTTGATAATCATTAGGGCTAATGGTGGGGGGAGGGGTAGGAGTGGTTAATCACTAAGTTTACAAAGAGTCAGTAAAACTTAAGTTGTTACCTAAATGATTAACAATGAACAACACAGGCATGTATGTGTCTAAGCTGGGATAGAAACTTCATTTGATTCACCTGCAAAAGCTGCGTTTCTATATGGAAGTTAGAGAATATTTCCATTTTCTGGCCATCTCAGTGTGACATGCCTCTGCCGGTGCAGGGCACACAAATGGTGTCTCCAGGCTGAAACGCTACAGGGGGCTGGGCTGAAGGAGCCTCGAGACATCGGAGGCGTCAGCAAGCCGAGTTTCCCTAGACCGGCGGTCCCCAACCTTTTTGGCACTAGGAC